>NW_020664963.1:1052865-1096179 GCF_002925995.2 Terrapene triunguis | reverse complement strand
TCTATCTATCTATCTATCTATCTATCTATCTATCTATCTATCTATCTCCTGCTCACCACCTGTGGGGTTGGGTGTAGCTAGTGCAGGCTCTCAGGGCAAAGCTGTGGAGCCCGGATCCATCTGTTCAGATTCTCACCACACACACCGCTCCAGCCAGCCAGTCATTTGTGCTGCAGATCCCAGGCGCTTGGAACCGAACAGAGACCCATCGACTCAGAAAATAACATGGCTCAGAGAAATGGAGGCTGACAATGGATGCTGAAGTCATGGGCGCATCAACGATAGATCCAACATGTGCACAGGCAGCAGCTGATTGTCCCATTTGTGCCCAGCACTTGCTGTTTCTCTGGAAGATTGTGGGAGCTGTTTTCTACCTCTGGGTTTCCTCTCTATCCTGCTGAGCTGCCGTGGTGTAAGTAACCCCTGCATTGCAATGTTCGGTCCCACTTCTCAGTCCTGGCTGTGCTGCACACATGCTTAAGACACAGTGATTGTGTTGAACCCCAGCTGGCTTCCGCAGGATTTCTGTGCTCCTAGTGGCTGCAGACTCAAGCCCGGGTGTTTTATTTTCAGTGAGATGAAACTGAAAGTGCTAGAAAAGAAATTCCCAGTCCAATAACTGATCAGACTGTGAGGATGTGCGACGCTGCGGCCAAAAAGGCTAATGAAATCCTTGGCTTATAAACAGGGGAAGCTCGAGGAGGAGCAGAGAGGTAATTTTATCTCTGTATCTGGCACTGGTGTGACCACTGCTGGAATCCTGTGTCCAGTTCTGGGGTCCACAATTCAAGAAGGAGGTTGATAAATTGCAAAGCGTTCAGAGAAGGGCCAAGAGAATGATTAAAGGATTAGAAAACCTGCCTTATCGTGATAGACTCAAGGAGCTCAATGTATTTAAGGGGTGACTGGATCACATTCTGTAAGTTTCTTCATAGGGAACAAATAGTTAATAACACACTCTTCAATCTAGTAGAGAAAGGTCTCACATGATCCAATGACTGGAAGTTGAAGCTAGACACATTCAGACTGGAAATAAGGTGTAAATTTTAATGGTGAGAGTAATTTACCCTTGGAACAACTTAGTGAGGATCATGGTGGATTCTCCATCACTGACAATTTTTAAGTCAACATGGGTTGTTTTTCTAAAAGCTCTACTCTAGGCATCATTTGGGGGACCTTCTCTGGCCTGGGTTTGACAGGAGGTCAGACTGGGTGGTCACAATAGTCCGTTTGGACCCTGCAATCTAAGAATCTATGAATAGGAGAGAGCAGAGTTTATTTTGTAGGTAATTCAAATGAGCTCGAAGTCTATTTGCCAGGATAACTATGATGTAAGCAATTTTAAATTTGTTTCATGCTGTCATTTTCAGAGCTCCTAGAGAAATAATTTTCTCCGTGAAAAGTTTTGACAAATATATATATATATATATTCCATTTTGTCAAAATATTTCTTTGAAGGATTTCAGGTTTTCATCAGTTTTTTGATGACCGTCCCTCCAAAAAATTGACGATTAGTTTTTTTTTTTCATTTTGTCTAAATCTGTCATGGAAAATGTTCAGATTTCATAGACAAAAATAGAACAAAATTAATTTAGCTGTTTCTTGAGAATAAACAAAACATTTTGACAATTTTTTCCTGTTTTGTAAAAGTTTTATTCTTTGAAAATTTTCAGATTTTAATCAAAATTTGTTTTTCTTTTAAAACACCCCTCAAAATTTGCTGAAAACAGATTTTTCCACCCAAAATTTCCATTTAGTTGAAAATCAATTTTCCATCAACAAATATATTAATAGAATACTTTCAATCATCTCTGATTATTACCTTCAATGTTTGAACCAGAAGGTAATCTGGCAGATAAGAAAAGCTCAGACACTAATGGCTTTTCTTGCAGAATTTTGGGTGGGACTTTCAAGGGAGACTAAGAGAATTAAATGCCCAACTGCCATTGAATTTCCATGGGATTTAGGTGCATGACTCCCTTAAATTCATGTGGAAAACCAAGCCAAAATTCTTAGAAGACTTGTATTGAAAGGCAGAAAGAAAGAAAGAAAGAAAGACAGAAAAAGAAAGAAAGAAGTCCCCAAATCTCTCAGCCCCCTCACAAAACAACTAAAAATTGCAAAGCCAAGAAACTTAGTGTTAAGGTTAAACTTACAAGAAATCCCAGACTTTTAAAAGTGTTCTCAGTTGTGTGTCATAGGTCCTGTACTGCCAAGCTAATGAATAGTCTCATGTAGTTCAAATGTCACTGGCACCCATGCCTGATACTACAGTGATGAGAGCAGTAGAAGAAACTAAATAGACTAGACTAGACTAGAATATCATTGGAGCACCTGCTCAAAGAACAGACTAGTTGGGTAGGACAAAGGTGCTGGTTCCTTACTTCTAAAGAAAACGTCTATAGGACATGTCTATGGGTGGACATGTTTATGTCCACGAGAATTTTGCTTTATTAATGACACAGCATTGCTGGCCACAGCACTAGGACTGGTCACACAACATTATTCATCACCATGGTGACCATCCAAGAGGAGACCTGGACGGATGTATTATGCCAACCGAGGTTAGCATTTCACAAAGCATGAAAAATGCTGGTTAGAATAAGGTATAATAGATGGCTCCATCTCTAGATCACCCCGTCTGCTATTCAGTAGTGTTCTTGGGACTACGTTAGGGTCCGATGTGTTAGGGAAGGAAGAAATCTGTGCCTAGAGCTGCTACGAATTCCCGAGTGGTCATTGTATGACATGCGGTGACACAACCATTCATTACATTGCTTAGTGGTTTTGTTACAGCTGGTCAAAACAAAACACCAAACCAGGAGCGAGGATTTATGAAAATATCGTCCAATGATTTTTCAAAAAATTTGGGTTGAAATTCAAATTTTTGTTGTTGCTAAAATGGAATTGTGGAAATCTTTGATCAACTGTAATCGTGATGCTGGGCCTGAAGTGGGTCAGAGTTAAGGGTACATGTAGCCTGCCCTTCTGTATACCACAGTCCTTTACATTTCACCCAGTAACCCCTGTATTTAGCCAAATAACTTGTATTTGGCTAAATCACCTTCCAGAATGCACCCAGTCTGACTGGATATCAAGAGATGGAGAAAACATCATTTCTTTTTGGAGTTTGTTCCAATGGTGAATCATGCACACGGTGAACAATTTGTGCCTTGTTTCCAATATGAATTTGTCTGGCTTTAACTTCCAGCCTTTGGTTCTTCTTGATCAGTGAAAATGAAAAAGAACAAACAAAAATTCATATTAAAGCTAAACCATTTTTTTTTGTTTTGTCACCAAAATATATGAGAGAAAAAGGAAAAGAAAGAAGGCAAACCACCAATCAACCACCTTTCCAAGGAAACAGAAAACAAAACCAAAATGTTATTGCAAAAATTTCCTTTAAAAAAACAAAAGAAGAAAGGCCAGTTCTGGATACAAATTTTTACCACCTCATTCAGGGCCAAAACTCGGTTCACTGATGTCAACACTGCAGGACTGGGACCCCCAGCCCCAGAGAAGGAGATTAAAGGAACGAAGTGCCAACTTACCTTGAATTTCTTGCTCCTGTAGGTTTCAGCCTAGGTAGGACCATAAGACATAGGATTAGAAGGGACTCCCTGGGTCCTGGCAGCCAGCCCCCTGATATCAGTGGCAACCCCAGCATATTATCCTGTTCATAAATTTATCAAGATCCATCTTCAAGTTGTTAGGTTGTTTCTCCCCCCACTGCTCTTATTGGAGGCTGTTCCCAAACCTCCCTCCGCTGGTGGTTAGAAACCTTCTCATACCAGCCTCAATTGATCCATGGGCAGTTTATCCCCACCTGTTCTGGTGCCAACACTGTCCTTTAGCTTCAACAGTCTTTGAAAATCCCACTAAATCCCTTTAATTGTCTGGCCTTTAGACACACGCTTAAGCTGAGTCAGGGCCTTAATTAGAGGCAGTCTGCCACAGCTCCGACGTGGTAATAAAGAAGTGACCCATCCAAGGTCACAGGGTAAATTAGCATTGGGGCAGAAGGACCCCATGAAAGGAAGAATAGTCTGGAGGTTAGAGCGGTTGCCTGGGCTGTGGGATTGCTCCTGTTCCACTGACCTTCTGCAAAAGTTATGGGCAAAGAGAAAAACACCCACTGAGGAAAGAAAACTTAGAAAGTCAAATCAGAAATGTACATCTCGTTTATTCTACTGTGTCGGACAGGGGGGAAAAAAGGAAAGGAAAAAACGGGGTGGTGGGGGGGGAGAGAACTGAAATTCTGGAATTTCTGCTTTTAACTAAAAACCAGAAACTGTGGGGAAAAAGAAGTTTTTAGTTTTGGAAAGTTATTAGTTCCCCCCCACCCTGGATCCGTGTTGTGGATTCGACCCCTCCACTCAGGATCTGTGTTGTGTGTGGACTCCCATTCACCCTGTCAATTTACCTCATGGGGGGCGACTTCCAATCCTTTCCTTCTCACTTGCAGGCCCAATGGATCCTGCTCGGAGGACCCCAGTGAATCAGTCTTCAGCGGCAATCACTGAGGTTGTCCTTCTTGGTTTCTCCAGCCTCGGCCAGCTGCAGCTGCCCCTCTTCCTCCTCTTCCTCATGATGTACATGCTGACGCTGCTGGGGAACGCTCTGGTTATCTTCATGATCAGGCTGGACCGCCGCCTCCACACGCCCATGTATTACTTCCTCAGCCACCTCTCGCTGCTGGAGCTGCTCGGCACCACCACTGTCACACCCACAATGCTCCTTCTCCTCCTCTCCCAGCGCAAGACCATCTCCTTCTTGGCCTGCGCCCTCCAGGGCTACGTCTACTTCCTGGCAGGCTCAGCTGAGGTTCTTCTGCTGGCTGCCATGTCTGTGGACCGCTACATGGCCATCTGCAACCCACTGCGCTACACGGCCATCATGAGCGGCCAGGTCTGCCTCAGCCTGGTGTTGTCCTGCTGGATGAGCAGCTTCCTCTTCATCTCGACTTCCATGGTGCTCAAGGCCAGGCTGCCCTTTTGCGGGCCCAACGCCATCGACCACTTCTTCTGCGACAGCGCCCCCTTGCTAGAGCTAATCTGCGCCGACACCAGCCTCCTCTGGGCCCTGGACTTGGCCATCTCGTCCTTCTTCCTCCTCAGCTCCGTCTCTGTGACAACGGTGTCCTATCTCTGCATTGTCGCCACGGTGATGAGGATGCCCTCAGCCCAGGGCAGGCAAAAGGCCTTCACCACCTGCACCTCCCACATCATGGTGGCCTCGCTCTACTATGGCAGCTCCATCTTCATCTACGTCAAGCCGTCCGACAACTCCTCCGCGGGCTTCAACAAGGCAGCCACGGTGCTGAACACGGTTGTGACACCCCTGCTCAACCCCATCATCTACAGCTTCAGGAACAAGGCGGTGAAGGAAGTGCTGAGGGATGGGATGGGCCGGATGGGCACTGCCCTCCCTAAGAGTGCTTGAAAGCCAGGCTCCCCACCACTCAGTGCACCGGGATGGACTCATTCCCAGCATCCCTCCTGCAGGGATACATGGGACTGAGGGTGGAGAGGAAACCAGAAGACATTATGGGAGTTGGCTGAGAATGCAAGAGCATCGAGAAGGAGTATGTGGGCCTTCCTTGAGACATACAGCTTTGCCATGGGAAGGGAGAGAGAAAGAAACTATAGGAAGAGAAGAGAAGAGAGAATTGTCTAGTGTCTTCTAGTGGACTAGATCTAGGGGGACTGAGAGTTTTCAAGGGACTCTAAGGCAGTTGGGTGCTCAAATCCCATTGAAAGACAATGGGAATTGGGAGCCTTAGACGCTTGGGGCAGTTAGACACCTAACTTCCTTTGAAAGTCAATGGAAATTGGTCACTGAACTTCCCTTGGAACTCCCCTTGGAAATATCCCAGCTTTGGAGACTAGCTGGTGGCTTGTAGAAGGCCACGATTTAGCTTTATATGGCTCCACATCTCAGTCCCAGGTCCATTTCCCCAGGACCATACCTCAGCTCCTCCTCACACCTAGCAACTGAAGATCAAATAAAGTCTCTCCTTGTTCCATTCCCAGGCTCTGAGCCATGGGGAATGTAAGAGGGAGAAGACACTGTCATTTGGTATGTCACTATTCCTGGCCCTTTCCCTTGACATCAGCCATGATGATTAAGGTGATTCTGCATCTCTGCTATTATTTTACTAACCTTTTTGTATGGGAAATAGGCTTGCAACCAAAATCCATTCTGAAAACCCACCTCTGTCGTGATGCCCCCAGTCCCTCCCGTTTGACATGGGCTAAGCCAACACCTGGCTGACATTTCTTTCTCTTCTAAGTTATCTTGGTTATGATGTGGCCCCTCAACTTGCCACCTGATCCCCTTTCATCTGCCCACTCTGTCCTGTCCAATACCAGAGTGGGATTTTTAAAGAGGCCTAAGGGGGTTAGACACCTAAATCCCAGCCCTTTGATAATCCCAGCCCTAGAGCGGGAGGCCTTAAAGACAGAGACTATCCTTCTCTGTTACCTGGTAGCCAGTTTGTTCATTTTATCATTCATTGATTAGTGTGTGGTGTGATGTTCTGAGCAATTTATTTGAGATGTCATATGTAATCCTTGTGTGCTAAATAGATTTAAATTTTAGGATTATAGAAGAATACAACTGATAAATATTTAGGAGTAATGAATATGCATTAGGTATATAAGTAATGCAGGGCTGAAATGCAAGGCCTATGGGCTGAGGCCTGTAAGATTTCAGCTTATCCATACTAGGCCAGAGGCTTAAGAGTGCTTGATATATGTAGGTGACCAAAGAATAACCCTAGGCCAGTAAAGATCACAAGGCTACTGCGAAAATATGCCAATGGGTGATGCTGCAGAAAATTGACCCCAGTGTATTGTTCAAGTCCATTAGAGACCTTAGTGTGACATCTTTAAATGCCTGTCCCGACTGCAGGGTACGTGCTGTGTGTAAATGCTAATTAGGAGCTATGAAAAATGGGGCGCCCCGATATTCATGGGGTGGGGACATACGGATAAGGAGAAAAGGGTTGGCACCTTCATGCACATGCATGGGAGTTAGATGGAGTGGGAATTACGATATAAAAGAGTGTCCCTGGTTGAGAAAAGGTGGGGAAACCTGGGGAAGAACCCAAGCAGGAACTACACCCCTGCTGATGATCAAATGGTGAGAAATCCACTAGAATATCTCTGAGGCTGGGGGTTATGACCTCATTTATAACTTGTGTGTGGGCATTCATAGGCATTATATCTGCCTGGCTAATCATAACCTTACTCACATGCATCCGAAGAAGTGGGTATTCACCCACGAAAGCTCATGCTCCTATACATCTGTTAGTCTATAAGGTGCCACAGGACTCTTTGCTGCTTTTACATAACCTTACTTGTTATTCTAATACAATGTACCATACAGACTAGGCTTTGTGGTTGTGAATGTATGTGTGGCCACTGTCCTTGGTCTTCTCATGTTCCTAGCGTCACTAGATCAGGGACAATGAGCAGAGGTGATTTTCACTCTGTGGAGCTCCAAACTGTAGCCCTCAGAGCCGGCCCCATGGTGGTGCAAGATAACCTCACTCAATCTAGTCTAAATAAAATAAAAGGCTACCGCCTGTTTGTCCAGTGCCTAGCACGACACGCCCGGGATCATCAGCTGGAGTTGGTCCTTGTGACCGTCACAGAAATAAATCGATGAAGGGAGCTCCTTTTTCCTGTCCGAGCCGCTCCCAGGGGTCCCATCCCCACAGCTGCTGCTGAGTCAAGGGACCCAGTGACATGGCAGAGGCTGAAGGGACAAGCTGGCCTCCCTTCTCATTCACCCAGCAGGGCACAGCTGAGCCGTGCCTATGAGCTGACACTGCGATAGCCGGAGCAGGGGATGAGCATAGTGGAACAGGACAGCAGGGGCGGGGTCTGAGCCACTGAACACGTTTCCCTGGATCCGGGCTGTACCAGCGCTGGCTGGAATATTCAAAGGAGTGTGAGACAGCTAGGGGCTGCACTGAATTTCAATTATGTTTGGGTGCCTAATTCCCTTAGGCCCTGGCCTATGCACATTCTCACACACCTGGGAAGCCAGGGCTTGAACTCTGGGCCTTCCACACGTCTGCTTTCACCGCAAGCTGAATGATATTAACACCTAGCTCTTCACTAGCACTTTGCATCAGTAGATCTTACAGTGCTTTACAAAGAGGTTGGTATCATTGCGCCCATATTACAGATGGGGAAACAGAGGCACCCAGCGGGCCAATGGCAGAGTTGGGGATAGAACCAGGGCTCCCGAGTCCCGGTGCTCTATCCACTGGACAATGCTGCCTCAGAAAGCAGCTCAAGCCTTTCGCACTGATGCTAAAGGAAAACGCTGGTGTCTCTGTGCAGTGATGAGTTCTCTATCCACTTCCGGCCATATAAATCCAGGCTAGCGCACGATAGGCCCTCCTTAGCCAGCACCCCCCCGCCCATACACAGAGCCTCTGAGATGAGCACACGGAGATACGCCGGGGCTCCCTTGGCTCAGCTCTCACTGCAGACTCCTGGAGAGGGAGGTTCAGTGATTCCAAGGCCAGATGGGATATGTGACGCTGCACTACATAATGCTTTATAAAAATATGTTTATAAGTGTGAATATAATGTAACTGAAATATGCTTTATGCAAAAAGTCTCTTGTAAGGTATCATTACAAAGCTTATAATCTACTGAGTGTGGTCATCCTATTTGTATAAATGAACCACTCTTATATCTGAAACTAGAAATATGAAATATAACTCTGAGGGCCTATTGTAATTATGCAACATGTGGGCCATTAATGGTGGTTTGGAATCTTGATGGCTCCCATTAACCAGGACAATTGGTTGTAAATGGCTCTGTTTACTTGTAAGTCCTCCTGTATACTTGTGTGCCAGGAAGTGGGTAATGAAGTGGTCATGTCACCTAAACTGGAATGCATCTTTAACCTGATGCTTTTCTATTGAGAAGGAGGGGTGGGAACCCAGAGAGAGACAAAGGCTACCTGCCTTGTGCCAAAGATATATAAGGGGGTGGAACAGAACAAAGAGGTGGCCAATCATGAAGAAATCCCCGAGTTACCACCTGAGCTGGAACTAACAAGGATTGTACCAGGGGAAAGGATTGGGCCCAGACTAGGAAGGAGTCCAGTCTGTGAAAGAAGCTTAGTGGAACATCTCTGAGATTTCATCTGTAATCAGTTTCTTAATGTATTAGGCTTAGACTTGCATGTTTTTTTGTTTTGTTTTGCTTGGTAACTTTGTTCTGTCTATTATTACTTGAAAGCACTTAAATCCCACTTTTTATACTTAATAAACTCACTTTTATTTATTAATTAACCTAGAGTAAGTGATTAATACATGGGGGAGCAAACGGTAGTGCATATCTCTCTATCAGTGTTATAGAGGGTGGACAATTTATGAATTTACCCTGTATAAGCTTTATACAGAGTAAAACGGAATTATTTGGGGTTTGAATACCATTGGGAACTGGGTGTGTCTGGGTGCTGGAGACAGGAGTACTTGCTAAGCTGTTTTCAGTTAAGTCTGCAGCCTTGGGGACATGGTTCAGACCGTGAGTCTCTGTTGGAGCAGACTGGTGTATCTGGCTTAACAAGGCAGGGTTCTGAAGTCCCAAGCTGGCAGGGAAAACGGGCTCAGAGGTAGTCTCAGCACATATGATGACAGTCCCAAGGAGGGTCTCTGTGACCGAACCCCGTCACAGGATCATCTTGTCTGCCCTCGTCTACAGCACAGGCCGGAGAATCCAGCACAGAAGGATGATGGCCTTTGGCTCACTGCCCCTGCAGGCTGAATTGCATCACAGTGGAGAATATGGCGGGAAGGCTTTCCGGCCCACCCCCAGGGCCCTCAGCAGAATGGTCCCAAGCCAGCTCTGCCCAGTGATGGATTTCCTGTCTCTGTGTGTTGGCCCTGGGGAGCCAAGCAATGAATCTGCAGGGTCCTCGCTTGCTGGCTCCCAGCACACTGAAGATAGATTCTCAGCTGGTGTAAACAAGTGTAGCTCCATTGCCTACGTTGCTTTACATCATCTGGGGATCTGGCCCCTTTGACTCCGAAGGAGCTACATCTGATTGACACCAGCTGGGGGTCTGGTCCATTGCCTTCAATAGAATGACACCAATTTACACGATTTGGAACTTTGGCCCTTTGTAGCTCTTCATTCTCTCTGTCATGCCTGCAACCAAAGTGAAAACATCATGCTGCAATGGAGCTGCAGCCAAAGGAGCCTTTGTGTTACTGTTGTCTCAGTCAGAAAAAAAAATTGCCGAGAACGAAAGGAAGAAAGATAGAAAAGTTGGGCTATTCATAGGTGCTGAAGCTCTTAGCGATGGTGAATTCCTCCCAAGTTCTGCCCCCAGTGGGAATGAATCGCTTTGTCGCCATTAGAAGTTACACTTGTAATTAATCCCACAGGACAAAGAGCTAGGAAAGAGCAGACGGGTTGGGAACTTTTGGCTCGTCTTTAGTTCAGTTTCATAAGCAAAGAATATGGATTGGAACCTGTGTAACGGACAAGATGCCCAGCTAGTGTAAATCAATGTAGTTCCATGGATATCAGTGGGTCGGTTGAAGTCAACAAAACTGTATCAATTTACACCAGCTCAGGACTTGGCCCTTAGTTTTCAGTCTTTGCCTCTGGGTATCTCTTGGTGACCAACTTCAAGCACCCAGGGCAGCTTGAGTGGTGGGTTCCTCTGGTGGCTGCATCCCAAAAGCTGCTGATGCAATGCAGGAGAAAAACATCTCTGCCCCCCGAGGGATAATTGTGCGGCATTAATGAAGGAACAGGCCATTCCAGACCAGCTGAGGTTCTGGTGAGTGGCTCTAACTATTGTAGGTCACAAATTCATCTTTATTTCTGCAAACCCCTGGGACACCCTTTGTGCCTCAGCCCTGCCTTATTTTTAGCCAAACTCCTTAGACGCCTTTGAAAATCCCCAGCCTTAGTGGCAGATTGAATTTACAGAGCAGCAATGGACAAGTGTCTGTAATCGAGCTGCTTGAAATGTGTCATCTCCTAAATTTTCCCATTGAAAAATGTGGTTTCATTGACATTTTCCAGGATAATATGTCAATTCTGGTTTTGTTTTTTTTAAATTCCTGTCAGGAGAATCTAAACAAGTATTAAAGTTTGACTCATCATTTCAAGGCAGAAATAGTCTTTCACCTTTGGTTGACATTTTAAAATGGGTTTTGTTTGTTTCAAAACAGTATTTCCAAATGAAAAATTGCTTTTTGTCATGTCAAGTTTTGACCAAGGGTGTAGACATTTTTCTGTTTGACATTTTCATATCCCATTTTTCTGAACTTTTCATTGCATCAACGTATTTGTTACTTTGACTTTTTGTCCTGATTCAGCATGAAAAGAAATGTTGAACTATCAGAATTTCCCACAGATGGGAAATTCTATTTTCCAGCCAACGCTAAGTGCTAACATTCATGGGGGTAAAAGAAGAACATTTATTATTTCTGCGATCATTTTTCTCTTCATTCTTCACTCATTTCAAACACTCTGGACTTGTTCCATTTTGACGGCTCCTGCTAACCACAGGGCAAATTCTACTTGGTGAAAAAACACGTTTTGAACAAACATTTTGTAGCCCTAGAAACACCCAGCAGAGCTGAGACACTGGGGGATACGGATGGCTAGTAATTGTAATGATTGTAATGGGAAGCGGGTACACACATTTTTTACGGGGTTTTGCAAATCTTAACCGAAATGAGTTGATGGATGAAAGGAAAAAACAGCACTTTTCTGCTGTCCTGAAACAAACCAACAAACCGGAGACCCTGGGACATCATAAGACAACAAACTGGGATGATAATGGGACATTGTATGAGAAACTGGGACTGTCCTGGTAAAATCAGGCCACATTGTAACTTTAGAAGGGCTAAGGTTTCCCAGGCCACCTTGTGGATTTGAACACCCAAGCCACTTTAAAATTCATGGGAGCTGTGGACTTAAAATTCTAGCAAGGGTGAAAGGCTCAGCCAAGGAGTCTAGCCCTGGTTGTGGGGCCGCAGGTGCAGCCCATAAAGCTCAGCGTCGCTCCTGAGTCTTGGTGTCTATATATAAGGGTCTTCCCAGGACTTTGGGCCTGAAGTTTCCAAAGCAGTTGCTAGTTTTGGGTGTCAAGCTTGAGGCAGCCTGGATCTGTTCAGGGATACGCCTTCAGCAAAACCTCTGCGATGCCCACAGGTAATCAGGGGAACCCTGAGTTCAGAGGCCAAACCCCCATCTGCCCCTGGGGACAGGGCTGGAGGTTGGGGAAGCCTGATTTCCATGGCGAAGAGCTCTGGAGAAAACTCTTTTCCCTGTGTCATTTCCCAAGGGTTTTTTTGTTTTTCCGTAAGAGAGGAGGGGAACTGAGCCCACATTGTGAAGTGCTAACAATGTCATGCTGGCCTCAAATTCGGTGCTGAAAAATTGAGATACCTAAAATCTCGGGTTGCTTGTGAAAATGTTGGCCCTCATGCGATGAGTCATGGATGTGTGCGATGAGCCGTGGACACAGAGACTATGAATGCTAGTGAGGTTTCATGCAGGCCCACCACTTGACCATAGGAGCCATAGGGAATGGGACATGGGGCCTTTCCCATTTAGGGGGGCCAGCTCTGATCTGGCCCCAGGGTCTTGGACTGGTTGGATCAGAGGGATGGAGAACAAGGCTAGGCAACTGTTCCCCTCTAGGGGGTGCTGTCTCTGATTTGGCTCCAATGTCTGGGTACTGACTGGCAAAGGAGGGCAAGGAATAGAATCTGGAGTCTTTCCCCTCAAGGGATGTTAGTCCAGTATCTTGTCTCTGACCTTGGCCCATGCCAGCTGGTTCAGAGAATGTGTGAGAAACCCAGCAGTTTTGGGATAAACTGCCCATCAGGAAAGTTTATTCCAGCCCCTCAACAGGTTTATGTCTTGAAGCCCAAGTATTTATATTTCTTCAGCTGACATAAATCTGCAAGCTTCACTGGTGTCAATGGTACGTTGCTAATTTTCAGGGATTGAGGATCTGGTTCTGTATTTCCTTTGGTGTTTTAAGAGAACTACAATAAACTGTCAAAGTCTTTCCTGTCTTTAATTATTTGCTGGCTCTGTAGAAATTAGTAAAATACTTGGAGACAATTTCGGTTCTCAGTAACCCCAGTGCAGACTCTGGGGTTAGCAAAGAGATGCTATAGAGTTACTCCATAGATATTATGAAATGATTGGAGTTATTCAATAGATGCTATTGAATTATTCAACAGATACTACAAAATTACTCCAGAGTTACTCAGTAGTACCACAGAGCTATTTCATAGATACTAGACAATTACTTCACAGAAAATTGATAATACCAGCAATTAATGTTATTCTGTGGATAGTGAGGAGTTACTCAACAGAAACAACAGATTTACTCAATCCATACTACAGAAGTTTGGCACTGTTGTTCCATAATACTACACAGAGCTACTTCTTACATACTAGAGAGTTGCTGCATAGCTTCCCACAGATAATGCACTGTTACTCAACAGGTACTGGAGAATTACTACGAAGTTACTCCACAGATGTTAAATATTTCTTCAATGGATCCTTCAGAATTATTACAGAGCTACTCCAAAGTGCTATAGAGATGCTTCATATATACAAGAGAGTTACTCCATAGATTCCTTTGAGTTCATCCATACAACTACAGCATTGTTCCATAGATACTAGAAAGTTATTCAATAGATACTGTAGGTTTAATCAATAGGTACTGCAGAGTTATTCTGGAATAACTGAGGCCAAAACTTGGCCTTACACATTACAATTAAAACACAAATAAAGTACAAATACTCAAATTTCTTCATTTTGCAATAGTGCTTTAACTTTTCACCCGCCAGGATATGTACCTGTTGATTAACTTCCTCATGGAGCTTTTGATCTCCTTGTTCCTCAGGGTGTAGATCATGGGGCTGGTGAGGGGGAAGACCACAGTGTGGAACACAGCCACCACCTTCTCCAGGGGGGCGGCCCGGAAGGGCAGGGCATAGATGTAGATGGGCGGGCCGCACATCACGAAGACCACGATGATGTGTGATACACAGGTGGAGGCCACTTTGCTCTCCCACCTGGGGGAGTGAGTCCGCAGCCGGAGCAGCAGGGCGGCATAGGATATGATGAGGAGGATGAAGCACATCATGATGACCACACCATTGTTGAGGAACATGATCATCTCCACCGCGTAGGTGTCAGCGCAGGCCAGCTTCACCAGCTGATGGACGTCACAGAAGAAGTTGTCTAGGATGTTGGGGCCGCAGAAGGGCAGCTGGATGGACAGACCAAAGAGGATGATGCCATGAACGAAGCCCCCTGCCCACGCTGCCCCCACCAGGGTGCAGCAGATCTCTCTGTTCACGAGCGTGGCATAGCGCAGAGGTTTACAGATGGCCACGTAGCGGTAATAGGCCATGGCCATGAGCAGGAAGGCCTCGGCGCCCCCCAGAAAGTGGAGGAAGAAAAGCTGGGCCATGCAGCCCCCATAGGAGATGGCCTTGCAGAGGGAGAAGAAGTCGGCCAGCATCTTTGGAGGGGTGACGGAGCAGTAGCAGATGTCCAGGAAGGCCAGATTAGCCAGGAAAAAATACATGGGGGAGCTCAGGCAGGGGTCACTCTGGATGGTGAAGATAATGAGGAAATTCCCTGGGAGGATAATGATGTAGAAGAGCAGGAAGAAGAAAAAGAGGAGAAGCTGGACCTCCTGCGTCTGGGATAGTCCCATCAGTATGAACTCTGTCGCCCCCGTGCAGTTCCCCTGCTCCATCCCATCTATGTGGATCCCTGTCTTGCACACACATGGAGAATGAGAATGGATATGGTGACTCGATATTACAGCTGGTCAAAAAATGGAAAAAATTTTTTTATTAAAAACGTTCAAGATCATTTTTTTGTTTCCAAGGGCAGTAGAGAGAGAAGGCTCTGTGGAAATTAGTAAAATGCTTGGAGACAATTTCAATTCTTAGTTACACCAGTTCAGACTTCAGAGTTACCCACAGAGTTAGCAAACAGATGCTACAGAGTTACTCCATAGATATTATGAAATGGTTGGAATTATTCAATAGATGCTATGGAATTGTTCAACAGATCCAACAAATGGAAGAGAATAGAAGTTGATAGTAATGAATATAATTCAGATATTAGGAATTGTAGAAAATCGATAAGGGAAGCCAAAGGACACAAGGAAACATAGATAATAGATCCTGTCAAACTAACTTAACATCTTGTTTGATGAAATTACAAGTTTGGCTGATAAATGTAATCATGTTGATGTAATACACTTAGACTTCTGTAAGGCGTTTGACTTGGTACTGCACGATATTCTGATTAAAAAACTAGAAAGAAATAAAATTAGCACAGCACATATTAAATGGATTTAAAACTGGCTAACAGATCTCAAATTGTAACTGTAAACAGGGAGACATCACTGAGCAGACTTGTTTGCACGAGGGGGTCCCACAGGGATTGCTTCTTGGCTTTGGTCTATTTAATAACCTGGAAGAAAACATAAAATCATCACTGATAAAGTTTGCAGATGTCACAAAAAGCAGTAACGCTGAAAATGATTTTTGGGGTCATGGTGGATAATGAGCTGAAAATGAGCTCCCAACACGGTGGCCCAATTGGGCTAATGTGATTCTGTGATGCATAAACAGGAATCTCAAGTAGGGGTAGAGAGGTTTTCACTGGTGTGACCGTTGCTGGAAATCTGTGTCCAGTTTTGTTGCCCACAGTTCAAGAAGGAGGTTGATAAATTGGAGACGGGTCAGAGAAGAGCCACAAGGATGATTAAAAGGTTAGAAAACCCATCGTGGAGTGATAGACTCAAGGAGCTCGATCTATTTAGATTAACAAAGAGAAGGTTAAGGGGCGACTGGAGCACAGTCTATAGGTACCTACATGGGGAACAAATATTTGATCATAGGGTTTTCAATCTAGCGGAGAGAGGTGTGACACGATCCAATGGCTGGAAGTGGAAGCTGGACAAAGGTGTAAAATTTGAAGGATGAGGGTAATTAACCATTGGAGCAGTTTACCAAGGGTCATTGTGCATTCTCCATCACTGACAAGTTTTAAATCAAGACTGGGTGTTTTTTCTAACAGATCTATTCTAA
The DNA here is from genome assembly GCF_002925995.2 of Terrapene triunguis. Taxonomy (NCBI): domain Eukaryota; kingdom Metazoa; phylum Chordata; order Testudines; family Emydidae; genus Terrapene; species Terrapene triunguis. The sequence continues at coordinate 1,080,050 of NW_020664963.1, read as the reverse complement.
ACAATGAGGAGTCCTTGTGGCACTTTAGAGACTAACAAATTTATTTGGGCATAAGCTTTCATGGGCTAGAACCCACTTCATCAGATGAATGGAGTGGAAAATACAGGAGCAGGTATAAATAGAGGAAAAGATGTGATTTGCCTTACCAAGTCTGAGGTCAGTCTAACGAGACAATTCAATTGACAGCAGGATACCAAAGGAGGAAAAATAACTTTTGAAGTGGTAATGAGAGTGGTCCATTTCAGACAGTTGACAAGAAGGTGTGAGTAACAGTAGGGGGAAATTAGTATTGGGGAAATTAGGTTTAGGTTTTGTAATGACCCAACCACTCCCAGTCTTTATTCAGGCCTAATCTGATGGTGTCCAGTTGGCAAATTAATTCCAGTTCTGCAGTTTCACGTTGGAGTCTGTTTTTGATTTTGTTGTTGTTGAAGAATTGCCACTTTCAGGTCTGCTACTGAGTGACCAGGGAGATTGAAGTGTTCTCCTACTGGTTTTTGAATGTTATGATTCCTGATGTAAGATTTGTGTCCATTTATTCTTTTGCATAGAGACTGTCCGGTTTGGCCAATGTACATGGCAGAGGGGCATTGCTGGCACATGATGCCATATATCACATTGGTAGATGTGCAGGTGAAAGAGCCCCTGATGGTGTTGCTGATGTGGTTAGGTCCTATGGGGGATGGTGTCCCTTGAATAGATACGTGGACAGAGTTGGAATCGAGGTTTGTTGCAGGGTTTGGTTCCTGGGTTGGTGCTTTTGTTGTGTGGTTGCTGGTGAGTATTTGCTTCAGGTTGGGGACCTGTCTGTAAGCGAGGACAAACTGGGCAAAAGCTGGAGGCTTTCCACACAAAATGCCAAAGTCGTATATTGGGCAAAAAGTGGAATGACTTGATTTGTGACGTAGATGTTTACCGTCACTCCGGTCTACAGACTACTGGGGCCGTTGTCCACAGCTGGCATCTGACACTTTTCGGACATGTCACCAGAATCACAGAACCGTAGGACTGGAAGGGACCTCGAGAGGTCATCTAGCCCAGTCCCCTGCACTCATGGCAGGACTAACTAGAATGCCACAAGACATTTCAGCGAATGCAGTTCTGGGTGGCTTGTAAGATCTGGGATAAAATTCTACCAACCAAGGGGTGGAGGCGGACCCCCATTACACGGGTTCATCACATCTGTTCTGACCTTGGACTCCCGGCCCATCAAGCCCTTGCTGTCATGTGGGAATGGAACAAATGGCGAACGATCGCTACGCCACCAATATCCGAGGTCCCTGCAATGACGTGAAATTGACCAGCTGAGATAGGCCCAGTTGATCCCAGCAGGTGCCCTGCAGAGGAAGATCCCTGCCAATCTGACCTGGAGTAAATGCCTTCCCCACGCCAAATCTGGGGTCGGTTTGACCCTGAGCATGGGAGCGGGAGAGAGAAGGGCCGATGCCACCTCAGATGCTGGCCCACCCCCTCCAGGGTCCCATCTCAGCCAGGACTATCTCTGATGGGTAGAAACGTTCCTCTCATTTCCAACCTGACTTTGTCCATGGCCAGTTGATCCCCACTTGTTCCTGTGCCAGCGTTGTCCTTTAGTGTCAGTAGCTCTTCACTCTCCCTGGGATTTGCCACATCCCCTCTCAGCCTTCATTGCACTCAGCTGAGCAAGCCAACCTCTTCCTGTCCCATCTCAGACGAGTGGTCTTGCTTGTCCTGGGAGCCCCTTTGGCTCCTGCTCAGTTTGCCTTCATCTTTCTTAAACCTGGGTGACCAGAGTTGCTCACAGGATTCCAGAGGAGGGCTCCCCGGTGCCTTGTCCAACAGCACTAATACTTCTCTACCTCCACTGGAAATGCCTCTCCTAATACACCTCTACCCCGATATAACACGAATTCGGATATAACGCGGTAAAGCAGCGCTCCGGGGGGGGGGGCGGGGCTGCACACTCCAGTGGATCAAAGCAAGTTCGATATAACGCGGTTTCACCTATAACACGGTAAGATTTTTTGGCTCCCGAGGACAGCGTTATATCGGGGTAGAGATGTACATCCTACATTAGCCTTTCTCACAGCCATGCAACATTGGTGGCTCCTAGTTATCCTTTGTACTGACGCTGCCTCCCGACTCTGTATCATTGGCCAATTTAATCAGCGCACTCCCGCCTTTTGTGCCAAGGTCATTACTGAAAATATTAACTCAGACTGGTCCCAAGACCGATCCTTGAGGAACTCCACCAGTAGCCTCCCTCCACCCCAATCATTCCGCTCTCAGAACAGCCCATTAGCTCTTCTCCAGTCATATGGTGCCACCCCTGAATGGATATGTTTCTTAAAATCCTTGCCACCCGACTTGCAATCTCATGTGTCAGTTCTTTCAGTACTCAGGGTGGGGGTGGTGGTGGGGGTGGGGGGAGATCATCTGGTCCCTCAGTTTGAGTGCATTGAGCTCGTTAAGTTTTGCTTCCACCTCACAGACGTAATATTTTCCATTTCTATGCCCGCATTCCCATCAGCCATCCCGCCTGCATGCCCATGTTACCCATTATCCTCTTACTGCAAAATGAACCCTTCTGCCCACTTTCCTTCCATCCCAGACCGGAACAGACCCATCCAGCTGCTATCCCCCTCCAGGCAGCACCAGGGCTCTCAGATTCTTTGGAGAATTGGTCTGATACCAACAAGTGGAAATTCAATAAAGACAAGTGTAAAGTACTTCACTTAGGAAGGACAAATCCTACTCAGTGACAAAATGGGGAATGACAGGCTAGGAGGTGGCACTGCGGAAAAGGATCTGGGGGTTAGAGTGGATCACAGATTGAATATGAGTTATCAATGTGTTGCAGTTGCAATAAAGGCTAATACCATTCTGGGGTGTATTCATGGGAGTGTGGGATGTAAGACACGGGAGGGAATTGTCCTGCTGTGCTCGGCACTGGTGAGGCCCCACCTGGGTCCAGTTCTGGGTGCCGCACTTTAGGAAAGAGGTGGATAAAATGGAGAGAGTCCAGAGGAGAGCAATAAAAAGGATAAAAAGTTTAGCAAACCTGACCTGTGAGGAAGGGTTAAAAACACTGGGCCGGTTTAGTCTGGAGAAAAGAAGACTGAGGTTGGACCTGAGAACAGAATTCAAATATGTAAAAGGCCGTTATACAGAGGATGGGGACCAATGGTTCTCCATGTCCACTGAGGACAGGACAAGAAGTAACAGGCTTAATCTGCAGCCAGGGAGATGTTGGTTAGAGATTAGGAAAAAATTACTAACCCTGAGCTCTGGAATGGGTTTCCAGGGAGGTTGTGGAATCCCCGTCACTGGGGGTTTTTAAGAAAGTGTCGGATAAATGCCTGTCAGGGCTGGTCTAGGTTTGCTTGGCCCTGCCTCAGTGCAGGGGGCAGGACTTGACAATTTCTCGAGGTCCCTTCCAGTCCCACACGTCTCTTTTTCCATCTGCCCATCCGACCTTGTCCCCTGCCTTCCCCACCACCCCGGATCAGTCGGATACTCCAGCGAACCTGCTACCCCAGCCTCCGTGAGCCATTGGTATCTGCAGCCCTGTGCCCGACCTCACTGCCCAGCCAGCTCAGACCAATGGTCCCTCCCATCCTTGGTCCCACTGCCCGCAGCACCAAAACGGCCCATGGATCCCAGCCGGGTCCCTGATGGAGCAGGCAACTTGTCCATCTAGCCCAGTTTCTCCCCTGCTGCCCTGGAGGAAGAAATGGGACTGTGTGTCAGGATAGAGGGGTAGCGGCAGAGATCTGTGTGTGTGTGGGGGGACCCCAGGACTAACAACCCTGCTAGCCCAGCGTTGGTCTCCCTCCCCAGCGATGCTGATGCCCTTCACTCCTGACCCGCAGCCCCCTGTTAGCCCCGCCCTGGGCTTCCCTCCCCAGATCTGCCAGTGCCCCTCACTCCCAACCCGCAGCCCTCTGCTACCCCAGCCCTGGGCCCCCCAGCCCTGCCGGTGCCCCTCACTCCTGACCCACAGCCCCCTGCTCTCCCAGCCCTGGGCTCTCCCCAGGTCTGCCAGTGCCCCTCACTCCTGACCCACAGCCCCTGCTAGCCCAGGCCTGGGCCCCCCAGCCCTGCCGGTGCCCCTCACTCCCGACCTGCAGCCCCTGCTAGCCCAGCCCTAGGCTCCTCACCAGTTCTGCCGGTGCCCCTCACTCCTGACCTACAGCCCCTGCTAGCCAGCCCTGGGTTCCCCACCAGCTCTGCCGGTGGCCCTCACTCCCGACCCACAGCCCCCTGCTCTCCCAGCCCTGGGCTGCCCCCAGCTCTGCTGGTACCCCTCACTCCCACTGTCCAAAGCACTAAATTCCACGTAATGCAACCTGCTGGGCTAAGCACTTGGACTGATCACTCACCGTGTGTTGACAGCAATGTAGCAGGGAGGAGTGGGGCTCAGAAAGGTCACAGCTTGTCTCCCTCTTGCTGCTCGGCTCCCCCTACCTTTGTACCATCTGAGACCTTCTTGTGGCACTATCCACTGCAGCGCTGGCAGTGGGGGTGGAGTCACAGCCACTGAGATTCCCAGAGCTCTGGGCTCCCAGCTCTGAGCTCCCGGGGTCTTGTTGAAAAGGTAGCGTAGAGCCTGACTTCGCTGTTTCTATTTAGACTTGGGGGAGGGACTGCCACCGGCTCTGTGTCTGGCACAATGGGCACCCTGATCTCAGTCGGGATCTGTGCAACGCCCGGCACAACAGGGGCCCTGATCTTGGTTGGGGTCTGTGCAGCTCCTGGCACAACGGGGGCCTTAATCTCAGTCACAGCCCCTAAATGCTAGCATGAAATGTACAAGAATGCATATCACATCTATATCTGCCCCTGCAGTACATATCATGTGGCAATGCGATTAAAGGTTACATCAAAATATCCTGCAGGCACAAAGGGAAGAGTTAAGGCTGTTTGCCTAACCGTGTCTTGAATTTGCTCAGTCATACAATTTTAATGTACACATCAGTGTGCAATTTTCCAGGCTTTTTGTTATTTATTTTTTAAAGAAAGAAGGTGAAAAAAATAAAGACATAAAACTAGGGCTGTCAATTAATTGCTGTTAACGCCTGCGATTAATGCACAGCACAATTAACACGTTAATTTTTTTAACGCACGTTAATCGCAGACCCTCTGGACGGGAGGGCAGTCTGAGCTGCTCCAAAACACCCTTTTGGTCAGACACAGTAACACAAGCTGCCACCAGAGGGCGGGAGGAGACGATGCTACAGAAGTAAGAGATTTAGGCATAAACTTTCGTGGGTAAAAAAGCCACTTCTTCAGATGCATGGACTTCTTTTCCATGCATCTGAAGAAGTGGGTTTTTTACCCACGAAAGCTTATGCCCAAATAAATCTGTTAGTCTTTAAGGTGCCACAGGACTCCTCGTTGTTTTTGTGGATACAGACTAACACGGCTACCCCTTGGATACAGAAGTAAGGTAGTTCTCATCCCCGTGTTTTTAAAGTAAAAACAGGGTGGCCAGAGGCTCGCCAGAGTGACCCCCCCCCTTGTAGGGCTTGCCCGATCCGCCCTCCCCATGCCTCCCGGGGCTGGGGCTGACCCCCCCACCTGTGCCGCCTGCATCTGGGGCTGAGCCACCCCAGCTCTGCACTGCCCACGGTGGGGTCTCCCCCTCCCAGCCCTCTGCTGCCTGCAGCTGTGTCTGACCCCCATCCTGAGCTCAGGGGCTGATCCCTCACCCTCAAGCCCCATGCCACCCACAGCTGGGGCTGACCCCCTTGCCTGAGCCCTGTGTCATCTGCAGCTGGGGCTGGGCTGCCCCTTCCCCCCCGAGCCCCGTGCTGCCCAAGGCTGGGGCTGATCCCATCCACCCCCAAACCCCATGTCGCCCAAGGCTGGGACTGACCCCCATCCCAAGTCCAGGGGCTGATCCCCCCGAGCTCTGTGCCTCCCCCAGCTGAGGCCGATTCCCCCCGCCCCAGGCCCGCACCGCCCAGGGGTCAGTTCTGAAGCCAGCACTGCCTTCCAGCAGCAAATTTCTCCAATTCCCTGCTGGCAGGCAGGGGAAGTGCTGCCTTCAGGTGAGCCCAGGCAGCAGCCGCCTCTCTGTGCTCTGCCTTGCAGCTGGGACAAATGCCCAGGTTTGGTGAAGAAATAGGGACGGCTGGGACAGAACTGAAAAAGGGGCCTGTCTTGGCCAAAATGGGATATATCGGCACCCTAGCCAGCCCGGGCCCTATTGTTCCCAGCCGGCCCCTCACTCCTGGGACCAACCCCCCTGCGTCGTGCCCCATTGCCCCTAGCCGGCCGCTCATTCGGGGGGTATCCCATAGAGAACATGGCCTGGCAAGCTCAGCCTCCCTGCACCAGCCTCTCCTCCCCTGCAGTATGATGAGTCCCTGAGATAAAATCTACCCTCCCTTGCAAACGAGGCCTCACTCAGCTGAGGGGGGCCCACCTAGCTCAGTAAAAGGAGACGAGCCTGGCGAGCCCAGTACCAGAAACCACCCTTCCAGAAGCAGCAGCAAGACACCTCCTCACCCTCCTCCTGCACAAGTTATTGCTTGTTCCTCCCCATTGTCACCCCCTGTCCTCACAGACCATCCTCCTGCACAAGTCATTGCTTACTTCCCCCCTCCCCTGTCCTCCCCCAACACTGGATGCTTGTTTGTCTGAGCGACTGGCTGAACAAGAAGTAGGACTGAGTGGACTTGTAGGCTCTCCAGTTGTACATTGTTTTATTGTTAAGTGCAGTTATTCTTTTTTACATAATTCTACATTTGTAAGTTCAACGTTCATGATAAAGAAATTGCACTACAGGACTTCAGTGCGGTGCATTGAAGTTTCGTTTTTACAGTGCAAATGTTTGTAATAAAAAATAAATAGAAAGTGAGCACTGTACACTTTATTCTGTGTTGTAATTGAAATCAGTGTATTTGAAAATGTAGAAAACATCCAAAATTATTTACATAAATGATATTCTGTAATTAACAGCACGATTAATCATGATTAATTTTTTAAATCACTTGATAGCCCTACATAAAACCAATGACCGTCAGGGTCCAGACTGTGGCTTCCCAGCTCCACAGACATGCTGGAGAGAGAGACAAGAGTGCGGGTTGCCTGTATCACCTTGACTCTCCTACTGACTCTGGAAGAAGCGTGGTCCTGTGGCCAAGCACTTGGCCTGGTCTCAGGCCCCCTGGCTCCAAGTCCCCACCTGGCTCCTGCCCTGGGGCTTTCCAGTAGTGTTAGCGAACTCCTCGCGGCCCCACTGAACATTCCAGCCTCAGTCTCTCGGGCCTCAGCTTCCCAAGGGCAAGGGTTCCTCCTTTCGGCCACTGTTTGTCCATCTTGCCGGTGCGGATTGTAAGGTCCTTGGGGCAGGGGTGTGTGCCAGGGTCCTCTTACTATGAGTTTGCACAGTGCCTGGAACAATGGGACCTGACCTCAGGGCCCTCTGCTCACAGACGCGGTGTAGCGCAGACGATCCATGTACCAGCCATAAGCCATGGCCGCGGCCACCCCCAGGCAGTGGAGAAGGAAGAGCTGGGCCATGCAGGCCCGGTAGGCAGGGCAGGCTCCAGGCACCAGCGCAGGAAGCAGGTGCTTGGGGTGGCCAAGGGGAAGGGGCGGCACGTCTGGCGGCAATTCGGCGGCGGGTCCCTCAGTCCCTCTCGGAGGGAAGGACCTTCTGCCGAAGTGCCGCCAAAGAAGAAAGCAGGCGCGGTGGAGCAGCCCGCCGATCACGATTGCAGCTTTCCCCCCCCCCCCCCCCCCGCCGCTTTGGGCAGCAAAACCCCTGGAGTCAGCCCTGCCGGTAGGGTGACCAGACAGCAAGTGTGAAAAATCAGGACAGGATGTGGGGAGTAATAGGTGCCTATATAAGACAAAGCCCCGAATATCAGGACTGTCCCTATAAAATCAGGACATCTGGTCACCCTAAGGCCTGGTAGGAGATGATCTTGCAGCGGGAGAAGAAGTTGCCCAGGCTCTTTGGGCGGGTGACGGAGCAGTAGCAGAAGACCAAGTTGTCCAGGAAATAATACATGAGGGAGCCCGGTGGGGGGGGCCACCCCACATGGTGAGAAGAATGAAGAAATTGGATGGGAGGATGATGATGTAGAAGAGCAGAAAGAGAAAGAAGAGGGTTAGCTCGACTTTGAGGATCTGGGATAGCCCCACCAGCACAAACTCTGTCACCCTCAAGAGGCTCCCATGCTCCTTCCCAGCAATGTGGGTCCCTGTCACACGCACAGGCCGGGGAGAGGAGAAGACATTACAGCACCTACCGTTAAGGAGCACCTCAGTGTATAACAACACTTTGAGCCAAGGGATGGACTCCGCTTGCAGGGGCTTGGCTGCAACTTCAGCTCGCTTCTCCATCTCTGGATCTGCCCCACACACTGACCTCAACAGAGCTCTGCCTGTTCCCACCAGCTGGGATCTGGACCCATTGACTCCAAAAGGGGTGAGTCTGATAAGCTCCATTTTCTAGATGGGGACACTGAGGCATGGCAAGCAGCAGAAGTGACTTGCACAAGGTTACTCAAAGGCAGTAATGACTAGAACCCCAGAGTCCTAATCACTAACCCCACTACCCTTCCAGAGTTAGAAATAGAACCCAGGAATCCTGGCTTCCAGCCCCTGCTGTGCTAACCAGTAGACCCCACTCCCCTCCCAGAGCTGGGGCTAGAACCCAGAAGTCCTGGCTCCCAGCCTCCCCTGCTCTAACCCTTAGATCCCATTCCCCATCCTGATCCCAATCCTGGAGCTGTGAGATAGAACCCAGGAGTCCTGGCTTCCAGTCCCCTTTGCACTAATTACTAGACCCCTCTGCCCTCCAAGAGCTGGGAAAGAAGCCAGGAGTCCTCAATCACATCCCCTCTGTTTTCTAAGCACTAGTCCCCGCTCTGAGTTCTGACCTGGTACCCTTCCTTGACAGCGCCCACCTCACTTTCTCACCAGGCTCAGACCCTTCTGTTTCAGGGCAGGTTTTAACCAACCCATGAGGAGATTTGGCCTTTGAACCCAGGGGCCCCCTGATTATCTCTGGACACCTCAGGGGCTCAGCTGGAGACACATCCCTGCTGCCTTTAGTCCCAGATTCCTGGCCATCCCCTTTTTCACAGACACCAAGTGAGGGAGATATACTGCACTGGCTAGACTCCGAGGCTGCAGTTGTCACAGTGACCGAAGGGATCTGGCACACAAAAGCTCAGAGACCCCAAGAAAGGCTCCAACTGAAAAGTTCTGTGCTGCCTAAACCGGCCACGTGTCCTGATTTTACCAGGCACCTGACTTGCCCTGCCTAGCGCAGTGTTGCTCCTGGTTTTTGCATGAGGTTCCAGTATCGCGTGGCTTCCTTTGGAGCCGGGGTGAACTGATCAGGGCTCGGGCTGTGGGGTCAAAACTAGCCATGTAGATGGTTCCCGGTCGGGCTGGAGTCCGGCATCTGGAAGCTGGCGAGGGAGGAGGTCTCAGGGTATGTCTGCACTACGAAATTAGGTCGAATTTATACAAGCCAGTTTTATAGAAATCAGTTTTATACAGTAGATTGTGTGTGTCCCCACATAAAATGCTCTAAGTGCATTAAGTCTGCGGAGCGTTGCACTGTGGGTAGCTCTCCCACAGTTCCCGCAGTCTCTGCCGCCCATTGGAATTCTGGGTTGAGATCCCAATGCCTGATGATGCAAAAACGGTGTCGCAGGGGATTCTGGGTACATGTCGTCAGGCCTCTCCCCCTCCATCAGAGCAACGGCAGACAATCAATTCGCGCCTTTTTACCTGGGTTACCTGTGCAGACAACATACCACGGCAAGCATGGAGCCCGCTCAGCTCAGCTCACCGTCACCATATGACATCTGGGTGCCGGCAGACGTGGTACTGCATTGCTACACAGCAGCATCTAATTGCCTTTTGGCAGTAGACGGTACAGTATGACTGGTAGCCGTCATCTACTATCTGGGTGCTGCCAGACGTGGGGCTGCATTGCTATACAGCAGCAGCTCCTTGCCTTTTGGCAGTGGATGGTTTATTACGATTGATATCCATCATCGTCGTATTCCTCAGTGAGTTCAATCAGAGGCACCTGGGCAGACATGTTTTGTCTCCTGGAGACTCAGTCCTGCCGGCAGTCCTATTGAACCGTCTTGACGATGATGGCTAGCAATCGTAATACAGCATCTTCTGCCAAGCACCCAGAAGATGCCGATGGCTATCAGTCATGCTGCACCATCTGCTGCCAGCCTAAGATGTAAAAGATAGATGGACCAGATTTGTTCTGTATTCATTTGCTTCCCCCTCCCTCCGTGAAATCAACGGCCTGCTAAACCCAGGGTTTTGAGTTCAATCTTTGGGGGGGCCATTCTGTGTGACAGTTGTTTGTGTTTCTCCCTAATGCACAGCCACCTTTGTTGATTTTAATTCCCTGTAAGCCATGTCGTCACTCACCCCTCCCTCCCTCCCTCCCTCCCTCCATCAGACAATAGTTTCGCGCCTTTTTTCAGCCCAGACGCCATAGCACTGGGATCATGGAGCCCGCTCAGATCACCGCGGCAATTATGAGCACTATGAACACCACGCGCATTGTCCTGGAATATATGCAGAGCCAGAACATGCAAAAGCAAAACCAGGCGAGGAGGCGATTGCAGCGATTGCAGCGCGGCGACAAGAGTGATGAGGAAATTGACATGGACATAGACCTCTCACAAAGCACAGGCCCCAGCAATGTGCAAATCATGGTGTTACTGGGGGAGGTTCATGGCATGGAATGCCGATTCTGGGCCCGGGAAACAAGCACAGACTGGTGGGACCGCATCGTGTTGCAGGTGTGGGATGATTCCCAGTAGCTGCGAAACTTTCACATGTGTAAGGGCACTTTCATGGAACTTTGTGACTTGCTTTCCCCTGCCCTGAAGCGCCAGAATACCAGGATGAGAGCAGCCCTCACAGTTGAGAAGTGAGTGGCGATAGCCCTGTGGAAGCTTGCAACGCCAGACAGCTACCGGTCAGTTGGGAATCAATTTGGAGTGGGCAAATCTACTGTGGGGGCTGCTGTGATCCAAGTAGCCAACGCAATCAAAGACCTGCTGATATCAAGGGTAGTGACTCTTGGAAACCTGCAGGTCATAGTGGATGGCTTTGCTGCAATGGGATTCCCAAACTGTGGTGTGGCCATAGACGGAACCCATATCCCTATCTTGTCACAGGAGCACGAAGCCACCGAGTACATAAACCGCAAGGGGTACTTTTCAATGCTGCTGCAAGCCCTGGTGGATCACAAGGGACGTTTCACTAACATCAATGTGGGATGGCCGGGAAAGGTACATGATACTCGTGTCTTCAGGAACTCTGGTCTGTTTCAAAAGCTGGAGGAAGGGACTTTCTTTCCGGACCAGAAAATAACCGTTGGGGATGTTGAAATGCCTATCGTTATCCTTGGGGACGCAGCCTACCCCTTAATGCCATGGCTCATGAAGCTGTACACAGGCAGCCTGGACAGTAGTCAGGACCTGTTCAACTATAGGCTGAGCAAGTGCCGAATGGTGGTAGAATGTGCATTTGGATGTTTAAAAGCGCGCTGGCGCAGTTTACTGACTCAGATAGACCTCAGCGAAGCCAATATTCCAATTGTTATTGCTGCTTGCTGTGCGCTCCACAATATCTGTGAGAATAAGGGGGAGACATTTATGGCGGGGTGGGAGGTTGAGGCAAATCGCCTGGCCGCTGATTATGCGCAGCCAGACACCAGGGCGGTTAGAAGAGTACAGCAGGGCACGGTGCGCATCAGAGAAGCTTTGAAAATCAATTTTGTGACTGGCCAGGCTACGGTGTGAAACTTCTGTTTGTTTCCCCTTGATGAACCCCCCCCCCCGGGTTCACTCTACTTCCCTGTAAACTAACCACCCTCCCCTCCCCACTTCGAGCACCGCTTGCAGAGGCAATAAAGTCATTGTTACTTCACATTCATGCATTCTTTATTAATTCATCACACAACTAGGGGGATAACTGCCAAGGTAGCCCGGGAGGGGTGGGGAAGGAGGGAAGGAAAAGGACAAACTGCAGTTTAAAACTTTAAAACTTTAACACTTATTGAAGGCCAGCCTTCTGATGCTTGGGCAATCATCTGGGGTGGAGTGGCTGGGTGGCCGGAGGCCCCCCCACCGCATTCTTGGGCGTCTGGGTGAGGAGGCTATGGAACTTGGGGAGGAGGGCTGTTGGTTACACAGGGGCTGTAGCGGCGGTCTCTGCTCCTGCTGCCTTTCCTGCAGCTCAACCATACGCTGGAGCATATCAGTTTGATGCTCCAGCAGCCGGAGCATCGACTCTTGCCTTCTGTCAGCAAGCTGACACCACTTATCCTCTTCAGCCCGCCACCTGCTCTCTTCAGCCCACGATTCAGCCCGCCACCTCTCCTCTCATTCATATTGTGCTTTTTTGCACTCTGACATTAACTGCCTCCACGCATTCTGCTGTGCTCTGTCAGCGTGTGAGGACATCTGGAGCTTCGAGAACATATCATCCCAAGTCCGCCGTTTTCTCCTTCTAATCTTCACTAGCCTCTGTGAAGGAGAAACATTTGCAGCTGGTGGAGGAGAAGGGAGAGGTGGTTAAAAAAGACACATTTTAGAGAACAATGGGTACACTCTTTCACGTTAAATTTTGCTGTTCACATTACACAGCACATGTGCTTTCGTTCGCATTTTTCCTCTTATATTGAGGGCCTGCTGGTTTGGTGTGAGAGATCACTCACTCAGTGCCAGGCCACAGATTTCAGCTTGCAGGCAGCCATGGTAAGCCACAGTCTTTTGGCTTTTTTAACCTTCATAACATGTGGGAATGGTTTCAAACAGCAGCACCCTCATTTCCCATACCAAGCACCCATTGGGTTGGCCATTTAAAATGGGTTTGCAATGTAAAAGGAGGGGCTGCGGTTTCCGGGTTAACATGCAGCACAAACCCAACTACCCCCCCCCCACACACACCCAATTCTCTGGGATGATCACTTCCCCCCTTCCCCCCACCATGTGGCTAACAGCGGGGAACATTTCTGTTCAGCCGAGCAGGAACGGGCACCTCTGAATGTCCCCTTAATAAAATCACCCCATTTCAACCAGGTGACCGTGAATGATATCACTCTCCTGAGGATAACAAAGGGCGATAAGGAATGGATGTTGTCTGCATGCCAGCAAACACCGGGACCATACGCTGCCATGCTTTGTTATGCAATGATTCCAGACTACACGCTACTGGCCTGGCGTGGTAAAGTGTCCTACCATGGCGGATGGGATAAGGCAGCCCTCCCCAGAAACCTTTTGCAAAGGCTTTGGGAGTACATCAAGGAGAGCTTTCTGGAGATGTCCCTGGAGGATTTCCACTCCATCCCCATACACGTTAACAGACTTTTCCAGTAGCTGTACTGGCTGCGATTGCCAGAGCAAATTAATCATTAAACACGCTTGCTTTTAAACCATGTGTAATATTTACAAAGGTACACTCACCAGAGGTCCCTTGTGCACCCTCAGGGTCTGGTAGCATGCCTTGGGTGAGTTCAGGGGTTACTGGTTCCAGGTCCAGGGTGATAAACATATCCTGGCTGTTGGGGAAACCGGTTTCTCCACTTCCTTGCTGTGAGCTATCTTCATTGTCTTCATCATCATCTTCCTCGTACCCCAAACCGGCTTCCCTGTTGCCTGATTCTCCATTGATGGAGTCAAAGCACAGGGCTGGGGCAGTGGTGGCTGCACCCCCTAGCATGGCATGCAGCTCCGCGTAGAAGCGGCATGTCTGCGGCTCTGCCCCAGACCTTCTGTTTGCCTCTCTGGCTTTGTGGTAGGCTTGCCTTAGCTCCTTAATTTTCACGCGGCACTGCTGTGCGTCCCTGTTATAGCCTTTGTCCTTCATGGCCTTTGAGACTTTTTCTAATATTTTGCCATTTCGTTTACTGCTACGGAGTTCAGCTAGCACTGATTCGTCTCCCCATATGGCGAGCAGATCCCGTACCTCCCGTTCGGTCCATGCTGGAGCTCTTTTGCGATCCTGGGACTCCATCATGGTTACCTGTGCTGATGAGTGCTGCGTGGTCACCTGTGCTCTCCACACTGGGCAAACAGGAAATGAAATTCAAAAGTTCGCGGGGCTTTTCCTGTCTACCTGGTAGTGCATCTGAGTTGAGAGTGCTGTCCGGAGCGGTCACAATGAAGCACTGTGGGATAGCTCCCGGAGGCCAATAACGTCAAATTCCATCCACACTACCCCAAATCCGACCCGCAGAGGCCGATTTCAGTGCTAATCCCCTCGTCGGAGGTGGAGTAAAGAAACTGGTTTAAAGGGCCCTTTAAGTCGAAAAAAAGGGCTTCGTTGTGTGGACGTGTCCAGGCTTAATTCGATTTAACGCTGCTAAATTCTACCTAAACTCGTAGTGTAGACCAGGCCTCAGGAATGTCTCCACTGCTATTTTTAGCCCCCCGCCCCAGCTGGAGCTCGGTGATCTTGGATCAGTTGACCCAGGCTCTGAGACTCAGGTTTCTTTGCAGTATAGACATGCCATAAGACCTGGGCTACAATGAATGAGAACTGTGTGTTTGAACCCCCGTCAGTGGGTTTGACAATTTCAGTTGGTTTTGTTTTCTTCATAGCTACAAAATACACATTCAGGCTGGAGTGAGTCGAATTTCCCCTGGGTTTATTGGGAAGAAAGTCCAGGGGAACAAGTGCTCAGTGGGAGGAATTTATGTTTGGAGTTTGCCTCACAATCTTTCCTCTAGACCCTGCTGCCCCACTGTAACTGTGATTCTTTTATGTTTTGGAAACTCTGCAGGAAAGTAGAGGGCAAGAGAAATGAACTGTTGCCTCTGGGCCACTGCTTTGGGCTGTGCAGGGCTCCAGGGAGTTTGTCCCACCAGCCCTTAGAAAACAGACGTGAATAAATCACCGACACACAGCTCATCTGCAGAGAGCACAGATCTCAGCGTATTTCCATCAGTCCAGCCTCCCTTTGAGGGGGAACGGCCTCTCCTAATACAGTGCCAGGGGCATTAGACAGCTCGATGGAGGGCTGCGTTTGGGGCTGGAGGGGGAGGGGTAACCAATCGCAGTCTGTAGCTGGAGGAGAAAAGACATCTCACTCTGGGAGCATTCCACACAGCCCAGCACTGTAAGTTTGCTCCTGCAGTGAAATATATTTGGGAGGTCACAGAGTGGCACTTTCAGGACAAAATTGTAAATGACGATATGTATTTTTTCAGAGTTTCACTCTTAGCTCACTTTGGGCAGGGGAAACTGAGGCAGCCCAAAGCAGTTAGTTTAAGAAAGAGAGGGCAGAATATCTATGCCTCAGTTCTCGCCTATGGGCAGTAGGGGAATTTACCAGATTGATGTTCACATGTTTTAGAATGAATTCAGCAATGTAAATAAAAATTGTCCAAAAATTGTGACAAACACTTTCAGCTAATTGTTACTTTTCTCTCTGTAGGCAGTCGTTTGTTGTTATTGCTGTGTGTCTTATCTGTTTGTTTGTACTTTTCTCTCTCTATTACTTTGTTTTTTTCTCTATCTACCTGTTAGTTAGGTTAATTCTGTGTTTCTCTCTTACTCTCTGTATCTATGTTTTACTTCCTTGTTTCTCTCTATTAGTTTCCTGTTACATCTATCTATCTATCTATCTATCTATCTATCTATGGAGGATAGGATTTAAATTCAAAATGATCTGGACAAACTGGAGAAATGGTTTGAAGTAAATAGGATGAAATTCAATAAGGATAAATGCAAAGTATCCCATTCAAAAAGGAACAATCAGTTGCACACATACAAAATGGGAAATGACTGCCTAGGAAGGAATCCTGGAAAAGGGATCTAGTGGGTCACAAGCTAAATATAAGTCAATAGTGTAACACTGTTGCAAAAAATACAAACACCATTCTGGGATGGCTTAGGAGGAGTGTTGTAAGCAAGACACAAGAAGTAATTCCTCTGCTCTACTCCGCACTGATTAGGCCTTAACTGGATTATCGTGTCCAGTTCTGGGTGCCACATTTCAGGAAAGATGTGGACAAATTGGGGAAAGTCTAGAGGAGAACAACAAAAATGATTAAAGGTTTAGAAAACATGACCTATGAGGGAAGATTGAAAAACTGGGTTTGTTTAGTCTGGAGAAGAGAAGACTGATATGGGACATGTTGACAGTTTTCAAGTACATAAAAGGTTGTTACAAGAAGGAGGGAGAAATGTTGTTCTCCTTAACCTCTGAGGAGAGGACAAGAAGCAACAGGCTTAAATTGCAGCAAGGGTTAGGTTGGAAATTAAGAAAAATTTCCTGTCAGAGTGGTTAAGCACTGGAATAAATTCCCTAGGTAGGTTGTGGAATCTCCATCACTGGAGATGTTTAAGAGCAGGTTAGACAAACACCTGTCAGGGATGGTCTAGATAATACTTAGTCCTGCCATGAGTGCAGGGGACTGGACTAGACGACCTCTCAACGTCCCTTCCAGTCCTACGATTCTATGATTTAGACTGGGCTCATTCACCTCCGTGTGAGGTGATGCTCCCGTTTAGAGCAGTATAACTGGGCAGTAATTTCATGGCTTCCAGTGAAATTACCCCAGATTTACAGCAGTGCCCTGACAGCAGAATTTGGCCAATTAGTTTCCAGATTCTCAGCAAACTGAGGATTGTACCATTTATACACTGTTATCCAGAGCTCACCAGCCTCTGGGTGACAGAGGTATACAAATACCTCAAAAGCAATTGGGCCCAATTCTCCTGTCCCTCACCCTGATGTAAACCAGAAGTAACTCCACTGGGGTCCATTGCGCTGATTCTATTTTCTCTCACCCCAATGTAAACCAGGAGTAACTCCACTGGAGTCAGTTGGGTGTTTCCCTCCAGTCCCATGTTACGCCAATCTTCACAAGCTCAGGGAAATTAAGGTGGTTTTCACAAGAGGAGAATTATTTTACTGATCTAATCCTCTTGCTCTTGTCCCCCGCTCCGCAGCCATCACAAGATGTCTTGAGAAAAAAAATGTCCAACTGAACCACCGTGACCGAGTTCCTTCTCCTGGGATTCTCTGATGTTTGGGAGCTGCAAATTTTGCACTTTGTGGTGTTTCTAGGGATTTGCCTGGCAGCCCTGATGGGGAACCTTCTTATCTTATCTTCATGGCCACAGCCTGTGACCACCACCTTCGCTCCCCCATGTACTAATGAATCTGGCCATCCTAGACCTCAGCTCCATCTCTGTCCCTGTCCCCAAATCCATGGCCAATTCCCTCAGGAACACCACGTCGATTTCCTATGCTGGATGTGTTGCCCAAGTCTTTTTCCTCCTCTTCTTGGAGCCAGCGGATTTTTGCCTTCTCACCATCATGGCGTACGACCAATACGTCGTCATCTGCCAACCGCTGCTCTACGAGAGAGTGATGAACAGGGGAGCTTGTGTCCGAACATTAGCCGGGGCCTGGATCAGTGGGGTTCTCTACTCCATGCTACACACTGGGAACACATTTGCATTAACCTTCTGCGGCGGCAACATGGTAGATCAGCTCTTCTGTGAAATCCCCCAGCTGCTCAAGCTGGGCTGCGCTGATTCCTATCTGAGTGAATTTGGGGTTCTTGCCTTTAGTGTGTGTTTAATCTTAGGCTGTTTTGTTTTTATCATTGTGATGTGTGTTCAGATCTTCACCACGGTGCTGAGAATCCCTCTATGCAGGGCTGGTATAAAGCCTTCTCCACCTGCATGCCTCACCTCACTGTGGTCTCCTTGGTTGTTTGCACTGGTGTCTTTGCCTACCTGAAACCCATCTCCAGCTCTCCATCAGGTCTGGATTTCGTGGTGGCTGTTCTCTATTCCATATTGCCGCCCATCATGAATCCAGTTATCTACAGCCTGAGGAACAAGGAGATCAAAGCTGCCCTGAGGTGACTGACTGGGTGGAGGTAACTCATCAAGAGTTAATTTTCTGCATAAAATAAAAGTTTGTTCACTTAGCATCTGCTTATTGATGTCAGTTATTTCCAGGACCAAACAGTTTTCACAAAAATGGATCTGATTCTGATCTCAGTTCCACTAGTGCAATTCATATAATCATAGAAGATTAGGGTTGGAAGAGACCTCAGGAGGTCATCTAGTCCAACCCCTTGCTCAAAGCAGGACCAACACCAACTAAATCATCCGAGACAGGGCCTTGTCAAGTCAGGCCTTAAAAACCTCTAAGGATGGAGATTCCACCACCTCCCTAGGTAACCCATTCCAGTTCTTCACCACCCTCCTAGTGAAATAGTTTTTCCTAATATCCAACCTAGACCTCTCCAACTGCAACTTGAGACCATTGCTCCTTGTTCTGTCATCTGCCACCACTGAGAACAGCCGAGCTCCATCCTCTTTGGAACCCCCCTTCAGGTAGTTGAAGGCTCTATCAAATCCCCCCTTACTCTTCTCTTCTGTAGACTCAGTTCCCTCAGCCTATCAGCCTCTCCTCATACATCATGTGCCCCAGCCCCCTAATCATTTTTGTTGCCCTCCACTGGATTCTCTCCAATTTGTCCACATCCTTTCTGTAGTGGGGGGCCCAAAACTGGACGCAATATTCCGGATGTGGCCTCACTTCCCTTGATCTGCTCCTACTAATGCAGCCCAATATGCCATTATCCTTCTTGGCAACAAGGGTACACTGTTGACTCATATCCAGCTTCTTGTCCACTGTAATCCCCAGGTCCTTTTCTGCAGAACTGCTGTTTAGCCTGTCAGTCCCCAGCCTTTAGCAGTGCATGGGATTCTTCTGTCCTAAGTGCAGGACTCTTCACTTGTCCTTGTTGAACCTCATCAGATTTCTTTTGGCCCAATCCTCCAATTTGTCTAAGTCACTCTGGACCCTATCCTTACCGTCCAGCGTAACTACCTCTCCCCTTAGCTTAGTGTCATCCGTGAACTTGCTGAGGGTGCAATCAATCCCATCATCAAGATCATTAATGAAGATGTTGAACAAAACCGGTCGCAGGACTGACACCTGGGGCTCTCTGCTTGATACTGGCTGCCAACTAGACATCGAGCCATTGATCACTACCCGTTGAGCCCGACAATCTAGCCAGCTTTCTATCCCCCTTATAGTCCATTCATCCAATCCATACTTCTTTAACTTGCTGGCAAGAATACTGTGGGAGACTGTATCAAAAGTTTGCTAAAGTCTAGTCCACCGCTTTCTCCATATCCACAGAGCCAGTTATCTCATCATAGAAGGCAATCAGGTTGGTCAGGCATGACTTGCCCTTGGTGAATCCATGTTGACTGTTCCTGATCACCTTCCTCTCCCGCAAGTGCTTCAAAATGGATTCCTTGAGGACCTTCTCCATGATTTTTCCAGGGACTGAGGTGAGGCTGACCGGTCTGTAGTTCCTCAGATTCTCCTTCTTCTCTTTTTTAAATATGGCCACTATATTTGCCTTTTTCCAATCATCCGGGACCTCCCCCGATCACCACGACTTTTCAAAGATAATGGCCAATGGCTCTGCAATCACATCAGCCAACTCCCTCAGCACCCTCGGATGCCTTGCATCCGGCCCTATGGACTTGTATATGTCTAGCTGTCATAAACATACAGCTAAGGGTAGCATAAAATCCCTCCTTACCTGTAAAGGGTTAAGAAGCTCAGATAACCTGGTTGGCACCTGACCAGAAGGACCAATGGGGAAAGAAGATACTTTCAAATCTGGGGGTGAGGGGAAAGGCTTTGTTTTGTGCTGTGTGGGTGTTCTCTCTGGAGACAAAGGGAGAGACCAAGCAAGTAATCCAGCTCCCACTGAAATGATACATTTAATATTACAGAAATAGTAAGTAATAGCAAGGAAATGCATTAGAATATCTTTTGTTTTAGCTTGTGAATTTTCCCTGTGCTAAGAGGAAGGTTTATTCCTGTTTTTTTTTGTGTAACTTTAAAGTTTTGCCTAGAAGGGAAATCCTCTATGTTTTGAACCTTTTGTTACCCTGTAAAGTTATCTTCCATCCTGATTTTACAGAGGTAATTCTTTTATCTTTAAATAAATTCTTCTTTTAAGAACCTGATTGATTTTTCATTGTTCTTAAGATCCAAGGGTTTGGGTCTATGTTCACCTGAACCTATTGGTGAGGATATTATTCTCAAGCCTTCCCCAGGAAAGGAGGTGTAGGGCTTGGGGGAATATTTTTGGAGAATAGGACTCCAAGTGAGCCTTTCCCTGATTCTTTGTCTAAATCACTTGGTGGTGGCAGTATACTGTTCAAGGACAAGATGGGAATTTGTGACTTGGAAAAGTTTTAACCTAAGCTGGTAAAAATAAGCGTAGGGGGTCTTTCATGCGGGTTCCCACATCTGTACCCCAAAGTTCAGAGTGGGGAAGGAACCCTGACACCAGCTTTTCTAAATAGTCCTTACCCTGTTCTTTTCCCACTGAGGGCTGCTCACTTCCTCCCCATACTGTGCTGCCCAGTGCAGCAGTCTGGGAGCTGACCTTGTCTGTGAAGACTGAGGCAAAAAAAGCATTGAGTACTTCAGCTTTTTCCACATCACCTGTCACTAGGTTGCCTCCCCCATTCAGTAAGGGGCCCACACTTTCCCTGACCTTCTTGTTGTTAACATACCTGTAGAAATCCTTCTTGTTACCCTTCACATCCCTTGCTAGCTGCAACTCCAATTGTGCTATGGCCTTCCTGATTACACCCCTGCATGTTCAAGCAATATTTTTATACTCCCACCTAGTCATCTGTCCAAGTTTCCACTTCTTGTAAGCTTCCTTTTTGTGTTTAAGCTCACCGAAGATTTCACTGTTAAGCCAAGCTCGTCGCCTGCCATATTTGCTATTCTTTCTGCACATCGGGATGTTTTGTTCCTGCTCCCTCAATAATAATTCTTTATAATACAGCCAGCTCTCCTCGACTCCTTTCCCCCTCATATTAGCCTCCCAGGGGATCCTGCCCATCAATTTCCTGAGGGAGTCAAAGTCTGCTTTTCTGAAGTCCAGGGTCCATATTCTGCTGCTCTCCTTCCTTCCTTTTGTCAGATTAACTCCGCTGATGTCAATGCAGCTGGGCTGATTTATATCAACAGAAGATCTGGCACATTTGTGGAGTTAAATTGGTGTTAATTGTGTGTGAGAGAGTAATCAGACCTTGATTTTGTGTCAAGACAATACCCGTTAGACTGCTTGGTCACTTGTGCCTGTTCCATGGCCACTGAAAACAAGGATGGGGATTTGTCTTGCTTGTGTGTATAAATCAGGAGTGGTTCATTGGAACCAAAGGAGGGAGACTGGTGTAAGACTGGGGTATGTGGGAGAAGATGTTTGGGGTAGATCCTCAACATATCCATGTAGATCCATTGACTTTGGTGGAGCCAAAGCAATTTGAAGCATCTCTGAACCTGGCCTATTACCTCCAATGAAGCAATGTCCATTAACACCAGCTAGGGACTGGGCCCATTGGCTTATAAACCACCAGACATGGTCTAGCCATTAGAGGGGGGCAAGGAGCCACACTGTGTTAGCCTGGGTCATGTGGACATTTAGGAGTGTGGGAGGTGATGAGACTCCCTAGAATTTACAGGGAAGTTTCTCACCATCAGAGGGATGTGGTTCTGCGGCAGCCTCCCAAGGGGAGTTGTGGGGGGGCAAATGACTGAAGTAGTTTTCAGAGAGAGCTGGACAAATGTCTGAGTGGGATTGTATGATGGGGTGGCTTGTGATGATGGTGGGTAGGGCTCAGCACCCCGGGGTCCCACTTGCAGCTTATGGTGGTGGCTATATTGTCCACCAGTGAACACTGTGACTCGCTTGTGGACCCTAGTGAAGTTAAAGGAGTCCTTGGGAACTTGTGCATAACTCTCCCAGCATCTTTGAAAATCTCAGCCCTGGTCCCAGACCAACCTCCTGTCTTCTCTGTAGATGTGACGCCTCCAGGGTTAGCTGTCAGACACACTGTCTTCGACAAGTGCACTTGCTTGATAGGTGAAAAGCAGGATTTCATTCTCCAGGGCTCTCAGTTAAGGACCAAACTAACAAGAGAGTGAAAAGAGGCCTTAGGCTGGAATTTTAAACTGTTTTTTAAAGAATTTTTTTGTTATTGTGCTACATACTGAGGTTGCTGGTCCTCGTTTCCAGATCAAACCCCATTCCTCTGCCCACCCAGTTTTTTTTAACCGTTTGTCATAGATCAGGTTTCCTAAACCTTTCATCATTTTTGTTGCTCTTCACTGAACTCTCTCCAATTTGTCCACATCTTTCCTAAAGTGTGGCACCCAGAATTGGACACATTCCTCCAGCTGAGGTCTCATCAGTGCTAAGTAGAATGGGACAGTTACCTCTGGTGTCTTACATATCACGCACCTGTTAATAAACCCCATATTATATTAGCCTTTTCCACAACTGCATCACATTGTTGACTCATATTCAATTTGTGATCCACTCTAACTTTGAGATCCTTTTCAGCAGTGCCATCACCTAGCCAGTTATTCCCCATTTTGTAGTTGTGCCTTTGATTTTTCCTTGGTAAGTGAAGTACTCTAAGAATGGCCATACTGGGTCAGACTAAGGTCCATCTAGCCTAGTATCTTGTCTTCTGACAGTGGCCGATGACAGGTGCTTCAGAGGGAATGAAAAGAACAGGCAATCTTCTCTTTATTATCTTGTCTTTACTTTACATTTGTCTTTACTGAATTTCCTCTTGTTGGTATCAGACCAATTCTCCAATTTGTCAAGGTCATTTTAAATTCTGATCCTATCCTCCAATCCCTCTGAGCTTGGTGTAATCTGCAAATTTTATAAGCATATTCTCCCCTCCCGTTATCCAAGAAATTGATGAAAATATTGAATAATGGCCTTAAAATGCCACCAGAAAAGAGTCACAGGTTTTGATCTTAAAGGTATGGGTGGAGATTTTCATCTAGGGGACTGGGATGCCTCATCCCCATTAAAACTAACTGGAATTTGGTGGCCAAATGTCCGCAGGTAACCTTGAAAATCCCATCACTGGTCATGCTGGCCCCACCATGAGCACAAACTGGGATGCACTGTCCAGGGACTAGTTTCTTCTTTGATTGTTGCAGAGTCCTGGACAGGAATCTGTCCATGGAGATATTATGACATGTAAGAAGCAATAGCCTACTTCTCCACAAGAGAGGTGAAGCCGTGTTACTCTGCGGTATGGCCTACTTCAGCTAAAATCTCCCTGAATTAATTGTACTAGATCTGGTCAAAACATTAGGGAGGGGATTAGAATCCTCTCTCTCCCTTAAAACAATTCCAACTTTCTTTAAATAACTCATAGAAATTTAGCATTTAAAAAAAATCTACCATTTTTGTGAGGTTTTTGTAGAAACTTTGTTCCCATTTTTTGGGGGAGTTCAAATTAGATTAAAAGATTTCAAGGCCAGAAGGGACCAATGTGACCATCTAGTCTGACCTCCTGTATAGCACAGACCAGAGACCTGCCCCACAATAATCCCTAGCACAGATTATTTACGGAACCATCCACTCTTTTGATTTGAAACTTGTCAGTGATGGAGAATCTATGAATCTACAAAATACGTAATTAATAATAAACTAGGAGTGATTTTCAAAGGGGATTAATGGAGTTGGGCACTCCTCTGCTGTCAAAGGCCAAAGGAATTTAGGCACACAAATCCAGTAGGTTCCTTTGAATATTCCAGCCTATCTGGATAATGAGAGCATGAAGTTATTTCAGATTAGATAAAACTCTATGAGGGATAGAAACTCATCTTCCTCACGTCAGACCATTCACTAGCTGATGATGATGAGACTCCGCCATGGGCAGGTTATTCAAGAATTGTCCTCCATGGAGCATAATAGACTTTCCTCTGAATCAGGTACTACTGGGCACTGTCAGGGACAGGATACTGGATTGGATGGTCTAAAGGTCTGAGCCAGTTAGACAGTTCCTATAATCATAGAATGATAGAATATCAGGGTTGGAAGAGACCTCAGGAGGTCATCTAGTCCAACCCCCTGCTCAAAGCAGGACCAATCCCCATATCTATAACAAGCAGATGTTGTCAACTAAAATTACAATGAATGTTGTACCCAGCTCAACTTAAATGCATTTAATTTAGTTTTAATTACTCATTATTAAAGTTCGTCAAAAATGAAAATGATATTTTTGTGCAAAGTGCCATTTTTTTATAGAAATATCCCATAATATTGTTTTTGAAGTGTGTGTGGGGGGAGAGGGGGGAGGGGAGGGCAGGAGAATGAAACTGGAGCCTGAAAAGTGTTTGGTTTTTAATAAACTTCCCTAGAAAAATGCCACTTTATGGGAAATATTTTCTAGTTTGGGGAAAAGATTTCTGATACTGAAAACTATCCCCCCAAAACCTCATTTCCAGGCTTTTATAAAACTAAAACCAAAACCAACTCCCTCAACTCTCCAAAAAAAAAACCCATTGAAAATGGAGTCCAAAATGAATTTTTTTCTACACCAAAATTATTTTCAACGACAAGCAATTTTCCATCAAAAATTTGTTTGGATAGAAAGATATTTTTGAGCATCTCCACTCTTTGCGTATTATCCTCTAAATTGTAATTATTATCCCCATTTGACAGATGATAAACTGAGGAATGGAGTTTGAAGTGACTGAACAAAACCAGACGAATGGCTGGGAGCAGATCACAGGACACCTGTAACTTAGCTTTTAAATAAATAAATTCTATGATAGTTGCGCCTGAGATCGGAGGCCCATTGGATTAGGTAAAACACAGTCTCTGCCCCAAGGAGTTAACAGTAGAAATAGACAAGAAAGCAAAGGGTGGGATGGAAAATACAGCCTCAGGGCAGGACTTTCCCAAGGTAACATATCAGGGGAGCAGCAGCGCTAGGAATTGATGCTAGATGTCTGGAGCTCAGTTCTGTGTGCCCCTAGTGTTTGTCTCACAATCTTTCCTCTGATCCCTGCTGCCTGGTTGTAATTGTGATTATTTTAGGTTCTGGAGAGTTAGATAGATAGATAGATAGATGGGGGTATATGGAGATAGATAGCTAGATGGGGGGGTGTATGGGGATAGATAGATAGATAGATAGATGGATAGATAGATAGATAAGGGGACAGGGAGGTAGATTTTGATCTTATTTTTACAGGTGTAAATTTATAGTAACTCCATTGACCTAAGTTGAGTTTTTCTAGATATTTACCAGTGTAAATACCTCAATGTGCATAAAGAGATTGTATGTTATGTTCTCATGGAAACAATGATGTCATGAGCTGATTATATTTATAAAGAAACACAGAATGAGACAATGGTCACGGGAGAAAAACGGCCAATTTATTTTTTGGAGTATAGCCTTGACCCAATCATTTCCCACAGGGCAGATTTAATCTCTTTGTTCCTCATGCTATAAATGATGGGATTCATCATGGGAGGCACCACAGAATAGAGAACAGCCACCAGGAGATCCACACCCGAGATTGAGCTGGAGGTGGGTTTAATGTAGGCAAAACTAGCAGTGGAAACAAACAAGGAGACCACAGTGAGGTGAGGGAGGCAGGTGGAGAAGGCTTTATGCCGGCCCTGCTCCCAGGGGATTCTCAGCATGGTTTTGAATATCAAAACGTATGACACAACTATTAAAACAAAACAGCTTAAGGCAAAACACACGCTAACCACAATAGCTCCAGTTTCACCGAGATAGGAGTCATAGCAGGCGAGCTTGAGTAGCTGGGGGATTTCACAGAAGAACTGATCCATCTCATTGTCTCCACAGAAGATTATTGCAAACGTGTTCCCAGTGTGCAGGGCAGAATTGAGAACCTCACTGATCCAGATGCCAGCTGCCATTCGGACACATGCTCTCCTGTTCATCACTCTCTCATAGTGCAGCGGTTGGCAGATGGCGATGTACCAGTCGTAGGCCATGATGGTCAGTAAAGGGAGCTCAGTTGTAGTGAAGAAAAGGAAGAGAAAGACTTGGGCGATGCATCCATAATACGAAATGGACCTGGTGCTCATGAGGGAGTTGGCCATGGACTTGGGGACGATGGTGGAGATGGAGCCGAGGTCCAGGAGGGACATATTCATCAGGAAGAAGTACATGGGGGTGTGAAGGTGGTGGTTGAGGGCTACAGCTGTGATGATGAGGAGATTCCCCGTCAGGGCTACCAGGTACATCACTAGAAACCCCACAAAGTGCAAAACCTGCAGCTCCTGAACGTCAGAGAATCCCAGGAGAAGGAACTCGGTCACCGTAGTGCGGTTGGACATTTTCTTCCTTAGTTCATTGTGTGCTGCCTGTGAATGGAAGGACAAAGACAGTGGTCAGGGTCCATTGCAGTCAGTGTAGGCCTTGCTGGAGCCCTAGGCATCACTAACAGTATGAACGAAAGGCTGCTAACCAAAGTAGGCCTCGCCTTGGCAGAATAGTAACACACCAGGTATTGGCTAACCAAGTAACCACACTCCTGACCAGAGAGGCTGCTACAGGAACACCCAGAGTTCTCGAGTAATTACATGAATGCCCAAGAGATTGTACAATGAACACACTGACCCCTTGTAAAGATAAGGAAGGGATGACAGGATAACAGATGAGGAAATTTTGTTTGAACCAGGTGTAGGGTTGGTAACTAACAACATCTGGAGGGTGATATTCATTTTGTTTGTATCAATGTATAAAAGGAGAAGTCATAGGAGGAGCACCTTTGTAACGGCTGAAGGGATAGAGTCCTGCTATGTTGACTAAGTCTTGTCATGGGCCTCTATATGTTAGTATCTCTGTGACCTGTTTGACAGGGCACTAGGACAGTGCTTTGCTGACAGTGCTTTGCTGGCCTAGTGCCTTCACTGCCCATGGTCTCTCTTTATGAACAACATGGAGGTCTGCTGAATCTGGCATCAGTGTAATGCACACTGGATATGGTACTAGACCAAGAGGTCTGGGTTCTGGCCCTCTTGACCTCCACTAAGTCCATCTCTCCTCCATGCCAGGGTCTAGAGGTTTTGGCTGCTTGGTTCCACTCACACCCTGAATTTAAAGTCACTAGTCTGTACAAAACAAATTCTGTTATTGGACAGTATTAGCTTTCCCGAGTCTTTCTTAAGGCCAAGTTTCCAATTGAGGGTGCTCAGAATTTGTTTGCTTAAATTGTTTTCAAAGGAAATTCAATTAAACACATTTTCATAGAAAGTCTCAGCTATCTTCAAATATATTTCACTGATCTATCTATCTATCTATCTATCTATCTATCTATCTATCTATCTATC
>NW_020664963.1:1045023-1052855 GCF_002925995.2 Terrapene triunguis | reverse complement strand
ATCTATCTATCTATCTATCTATCTATCTATCTATCTATCTATCTATCTATCTATCAAAACTGAAAACCCATGTTTTTGGGGTGAATTTAGGCTGGAAAATTTCAGTTTCTAGCAATTTTTAGCTGAAAATGTTTGTTTCCCAGTTTCCAAAATATGGACAATTGGGGATTTTGGGGACTTCTATGAAAAGCCAATTTTTTTAGAGTATAAGAACGGCCATACTGGGTCAGACCAAAGGTCTATCTAGCCCAGTATCCTGTCTTCTGACAGTGGCCAATGCCAGGTGCTCCAGAGGGAATGAACAGAACAGGTAATCATCAAGTGATCCATCCCCTGTTGCCCATTCCCAGCTTCTGGCAAACAGAGGCTAGTGACATCATCCATGCTCATCCTGGCTAATAGCCATTGATGGACCTATCCTCCATGAACTTATCTAGTTTCTTTTTGAACCCTGCTATAGTCTTGGCCTTCGCAGCATCCTCTGGCAAGGAGTTCCACAGGTTGACTGTGTGCGATGTGAAGAAATACTTCCTTTTGTTTGTTTGAAACCTGCTTCCTATTAATCTCATTTGGTGACCCCTAGTTCTTGTGTTATGAGAAGGAGTAAATAACACTTCCTTATTTACTTTCTCCATAGCAGTCATGATTTTATAGACCTCTGTCATATCCCCCCCTTACTTGTCTCTTTTCCAAGCTGAAAAGTCCCAGTCTTATTATTCTCTCCTCATATGGAAGCCATCCCATAACCCTAATAATTTTTGTTGCCCTTTTCTGAACCTTTCCAATTCCAATATATCTTTTTTGAGATGGGGCGACCACATCTGCACACAGTATTGAAGATGTGGGCATACCATGGATTTATATAGAGGAAATATGATATTTTCTGTCTTATTATCTATCCCTTTGCTAATGATTCCCAATATTCTGTTAGAGTTTTTGACTGCCACTACACATTGAGTGGATGTTTTCAGAGAACTATCCACAATGACTCCAAGGTCTTTTTCTTGAGTGGTAACAGCTAATTTGGATCCCATCATTTTATATGTATAGTTGTATGTTTTCCAATGTGCATTACTTTGCATTTATCAACATTGAATTTCATCTACTATTTTGCTGCCCAGTCACCCAGTTTTGTGAGATCCCTTTGTAACTCTTCACAGTCTGCTTTGGACTGAATATTTTGGGTAGTTTTGTATCATCTGCAAATTTTGCCACCTCACTGTTTACCTCTTTTTCCAGATAATTTATGAATATGTTGAACAGCACTGGTCCCAGTTGTAGCCTGATTTAGAGTGTACTGATAATATTAATTTGGATAATATGGGAATTTAATTTATTAATTTAATTTTTATTTAATTTTAATTTATTAATAATATTAATAATTATTTTCATCAATATTAATTAGTATGGGTTTTAGGCTCGCCAATCTGTTTGATCAGAAGATAAAAGTTCTTGTCCTGAATCAGGCTCCACAGAATTTACAAAGGATCCTCAGAGATATGACAGGAAGCTCACACTGAGACAGATATAGTCTTAAAGACTTTTTATTAAAATCAATAATAGTAAGTAAATGGTAAAATACCCAGAGTTACAAAGTTACAATTGCATTACTGCTATTCAAAAGATACATATGCTAATATAGTATTATATGCAACAAAGCTTTGGTTAGTATACTCACACCCTTCCTTGATAACCTGGTTCTAAGAGACACAGGACCAGCCTTGCAGTTCAGGTTTCTCAATTCCTGAGTGAGGGATGCAGTGCTTAGAAAATGCTAAGAGCTATCAAAGCTGACTAGGGTTTACTTGATTAACTTAAACTTAAAATCAAAACCTAATAAACAAACTAAGAATAAAACTTAGGGAAACCAAACTTAGCCTAGTTCCCTTGAAACTTAAAGTTTAAGAAGAACAAGTACAGCCGACTAATAGTAGCAGTCATCGTAGATAGATAGAATAGATAGAGTGTCATAAACAGATAGTTAAGGGTTAATGCCTCTTTTACCTGTAAAGGGTTAAGAAGTTCACCTAGCCTAGCTGACACCTGACCAGAGGAACCAATGGGAGGACCAGATGGTTCAAAGGGAAGGAGGAAAGTTCCCTTTGTCTGTTGAGTTTCACTTTGGACCTGAGTGGGAAAGCTCCAGAATTCAGCCTCTTATTAAGTAGTGAGTATAAGGGTATGTCTACACTATGAGGGTAATTCGATTTTACTTAAATCGAATATGTGGAATCGATATTGCAAAGTCGAACGTGTGTGTCCACACTAAGGACACACTAAGGACAGTAATTCGACTTTGTGAGTCCACACTAACGGGGCGAGCGTCGATATTGGAAGCGGTGCACTGTGGGCAGCTATCCCACAGTTCCCGCAGTCCCCGCTGCCCATCGGAATTCTGGGTCGAGCCGCCAATGCCTTCTGGGTAAAAAAAATTTGTCGTCATCCGTCCGTCACTAACGCCCTCCCTCCCTCCATGAAAGCGCCGGCGGGAAATCAGTTCGCGCACTTTTCTGGTCAGTGACAGCGCGGACGCCACAGCACTGCGATCATGGATCCCGCTGCGACCATCGCTGCACTTGTGGCCGTTCTCAACACCTCGCAGCTTATCATACACCTTTCCCTGAGGCAGATGCAGAGAAATCGGGCGAGGAGGCTACGGCACCGCCGTGAGAGCCTGAAGTCGGAGAGTGGCACAGAGCTGTCAGAAACCACGAGCCCCAGCGCCCAGGACATCACGGTGGCAATGGGGCATGTGGATTTTGTTGAACGGCGATTCTGGGCCCGGGAAACAAGCACGGACTGGTGGGACCGCATAGTGCTTCAGGTCTGGGATGAATCCCAGTGGCTGCGAAACTTTCGCATGCGGAAGGGGACTTTCCTCGAACTTTGTGAGTTGCTGTCCCCTGCCCTGAAGCGCAAGGACACCCGCATGCGAGCAGCCCTCACTGTCCAGAAGCGAGTGGCCATAGCCCTCTGGAAGCTTGCAACGCCGGACAGCTACCGGTCAGTCGCGAACCACTTTGGTGTGGGCAAATCTACCGTGGGGGTTGTTGTCATGCAAGTAGCCAAGGCAATCGTCAAGGTACTGCTCCCAAAGGTAGTGACCCTGGGAAACGCGCAGGTCATCATAGATGGCTTTGCCGCGATGGGATTCCCAAACTGCGGTGGGGCTATCGATGGGACTCACATCCCTATCCTGGGACCGGACCACCAGGCCAGCCAGTACATCAATAGAAAGGGCTACTTTTCAATGGTGCTGCAAGCACTGGTGGACCATCGGGGACGGTTTACAAACATCTACGTCGGATGGCCGGGCAAGGTTCATGACGCTCGCGTGTTCAGGAACTCTGGTCTGTTTAGACGGCTGCAGGAAGGTATTTACTTCCCAGACCACAAAATAACTCTTGGGGATGTGGAGATGCCTACAGTCATCCTCGGGGACCCAGCCTACCCGCTAATGCCCTGGCTCATGAAGCCCTATACTGGCGCCCTGGACACAGAAAAAGAACTGTTCAACTACCGGCTGAGCAAGTGCAGAATGGTGGTGGAGTGTGCTTTTGGCCGTCTCAAAGGGAGATGGAGAAGCTTACTCACTCGCTGTGATCTCAGTGAAACCAATATCCCCATCGTTATTGCAGCTTGCTGTGTGCTCCACAATCTGTGTGAGAGCAAGGGGGAGACCTTTATGGCGGGGTGGGAGCTAGAGGCAAATAGCCTGGCTGCTGATTACGTCCAGCCAGACAGCCGGGCCATTAGAAGATCCCAGCGGGACGCCCTGTGCATCCGGGAGGCTTTGAAAGCTAGGTTCCTGAGTGAGCAGGGCAACCAGTGACTTTTCAGTTTGTGGACAGAAAAGCTGAACCTGCCCCCGTTTCTTTACCCAGTTCATTTTGACTATCCTCTCCAGTTACATACCCCCTTCACCCCCTTCCCCTTCCCAAAAAATAAAATCATTTCGATTTTGTTAATGAACACCGTTGTCTGTATTGCTGTTTTCGCGGGAATATTTTAAACCGGGGACGCAGACTGTGGCGGGGGGCGGGTTTAGTGTTCTGATGCAAATGATGCTTCTAAACTCCCGGAATGACAGGCTCCGCACTGGTGGACTGGTTATTTCAATGGAGCCTGCCAGCACTCCTGGGGGGGACTGTGTGTATGTGTCGGCTATGTGACTTTCTGGCAGGGGGGGTAGGGTTACAGATCCCCTGCTGCGTGGATCGGTGAGCCAGGATAAGGACCGCTGCATAAGATCTGTAACCGCCCTCCCCCACCACAAAGTAACAGAGCAAAACCCCCCCCCAGAACATGAAAACCACCTCCAAGACTGACCAGGGTAACCAGTGACCGCACTGTGTATGTGTCCTGATGCTGGACCTGACACCGCCTCTGTACCCTGCTAAAGGTCACTGTCCTGTCCAATTACCAAGCCCCTTCCCCCCCTCCAGACAGACTCTCCCTCAAAAGAACCTGACTGAAACAGTAATGAACAGAAACAAACATTTTATTGCGAACCAGACATGAAACGTGGGGGGTGAAACTTGGACGGGGGCTTGTGTGAGGTGGGTAGGAAAGGACTTATGAAATTTTGGGGAATGTCAGCCTTCTACTGCTAGAGCAGTCTGCAGGGGTTGATTGAAAGTTTTAACGGCCCTTGCCGCCCCTCCTTCTTTGGACTTTGGGTGAGGGTGGTGTGGGACTTGGTGGCGGGTGAGGGCGGTTACAGATAGACTGCAGCGGGGCTCTGTCCTCCTGCCTCCGGTCTTGCAGAACATCCACAAGGCGCCGGAGCGTGTCCGTTTGCTCCCTCATTAGTCCAAGCAGCTTTTCAGTAGCCTGTTGGTCCTCCTGACGCCACCTCTCCTCCCGTTCCATGACTGCTCGGTGCATTTGTGACAAGTTCTCCCTCCACTGTGTCTGCTGGGCTGCCTGGGCTCGGGAGCAGTCCATTAGTTCTGAGAACATGTCTTCACGCGTCTTCTTCTTCCTCCGCCTAATCTGCGCTAGCCTCTGGGAGTGTGCTGACAGGCTGGGTTGGGAGACAGTCGCAGATGTGTCTGTGTGAATTTTAAAAAGGGAGTGAATTCCTGAGACAGATAAATGAAATTGTATACAAAGAACCTAGTCTTTCTCTGTGAACAAGACCATGCACTGAACCTCTCACATGCGCACTCAGGACAAGGTCGAATTTTCGGCCGTCGCCTTCAGTGCCTGTGGACTTGCGGAGGTCTTGGACTGTTCAGAGAACTGTGGCTGGAGACCTGAACTTCTGGAGCGGGCAATAATGGTAAGCCGCAGACTTGTGGCTGCTTAAAACTCCAGCAGTAGCACTGGCCTCCTTTCACATTGAAAGCAATGCCAGTCTCTGCTGCCAGCAATCAGGACAGCATCAACTCTGCCCCTGTCCCACCCCCTCGCGGCTGTCCCAGGGAAAGATCCCTGTATGCTGCCCCTCTCCCTCCACCGCGTGGCTGTAAAGCAGTCCCAATACTAACATTCCCCTCCCTAATTCAAAGCAGGGCGTCATGAGCGACATCACCCTCCTGAGGATCCCGGACACCCAGAGAGAACGCATGCTGCGGGAAAGCATGCAGAAACCGGGGCCGTATGCCGCTATGTTATGTCGTGCGATGATCCCGGAGTACTTGATTGTGGCGTGGAGGGGACATGTCTGCTACCACGGAGGGCCCACTAAGATCGCCCTACCCCGGAACCTGATCAACAGGCTTGAGCTCTACCTCCACGAGACCTACGAGGAGTTCTCCTACGAGGATTTCTCGTCGATCCCCGGCCACATTGACCGGATTTTCGCGTAGGTGCACTGGGACTTTGGAGTGGAGCGTCTTGGGCCTGGGAATCATGTAGTAACGGACATTGTGAAATTTTTTTAAAATACTTGGCACTAAATTGAGAATAGCCTAAGACAGAGAAATCATGAAAACCCATTTGTTACCTTTGTAAATATTCCTGTTTTGTACCTGATTATTTTTTTACTAGTTTACAGAACTTTTATAAATGTACATTGTTAATAGTATAAATATTACCGTTCTGTTTTAAATAAATGTTTACATGTTTACAGCACTTACTGCTTGATCCTTCCCCTGATTCTGTGTCCGGGGTAAGGGATGGGGACGGTTGGTACGGGATCTCGGTAAGGGTGATGAAGAGCTCCTGGCTGTCGGGGAAATCAGCGGTGCCAGCGCTGTCGACTGCCTCGTCCTCCTCATCTCCTTCCTCCTCTTCCCCGTCCGCTGAGGAACCGGCCGCGGACAATATCCCATCCTCGGAGTCCACGGTCAGGGGTGGGGTAGTGGTGGCGGCCGCTCCCAGGATGGAATGCAGTGCCTCGTAGAAACGGGATGTGTGGGGCTGGGATCCGGAGCGTCCGTTAGCCTCTTTGGTTTTTTGGTAGCCTTGTCTCAGCTCCTTGATTTTCACGCGGCACTGCGTTGCATCCCGGCTGTAGCCTCTCTCTGCCATGGCTTTGGAGATCTTCTCGTAGATCTTAGCATTCCTTCTTTTGGAGCGCAGCTCTGAAAGCACGGACTCATCGCCCCACACTGCGATGAGATCCAAGACTTCCCGATCAGTCCATGCTGGGGCCCTCTTTCTATTGGATTGCACGGCCATCTCTGCTGGAGAGCTCTGCATAGTTGCCACTGCTGCTGAGCTCCCCTCGATGTCCAAAGAGGAACTGAGATTCAAACTGCCCAGACAGGAAAATGAAAATGAATTCAAATTTTCCCGGGGGTGTGGCTGGTCAGAGCATCCGAGCTCGGACTGCTGTCCAGAGCGTCAACAGAGTGGTGCACTGTGGGATAGCTCCCGGAGCTATTACCGTCGATTTCCATCCACACCTAGCCTAATTCGATATGGCCATGTCGAATTTAGCGCTACTCCTCTCGTTGGGGAGGATTACAGAAATCGATTTAAAGAGAGCTTTATGTCGAACTAAATGGCTTCCTGGTGTGGACGGGTGCAGGGTTAATTCGATATAACGGCGCTAAAGTCGACATAAAAGCCTAGTGTAGACCAGGCCTTAGTGAAGGAAATAAATAGGTTTATGTTTATTTCTTTGTAACCTGTCTTGTGCAATTAGAGGAATAGTCAAATTGGGTATTTTGGAATTTTTTCGTGTGTAACTAAGGGTTTGCCCAGGGGAACATCCTCTGTGTTTGGAATCTGTTGTCTGTGAGAGTAGCTGGTATGCTAATCTCTCCCAGAGGGTTTTCTTTTACCTTTCTTTTCTTTAATTAAAAGCCTTTTTCTTAATACCTGATTGATTTTTCCTTGTTTTTAGATCCAAGGGGGTTGGATCTGGATCCACCAGGAGTTGGTGGGAGGAAGGAGGGGGGATGGTTAATTTCTCCTTGTTCTAAGATCCAAGGGGTTTGGATCTGTATTCACCAGGAAATTGGTGAAGAGTCTCCCAAGGCTACCCAGGGAAGGGAATTAGCATTTTGGGAGTGGTGGCAGCGGACCAGATCTAAGCTGGTAGTTAAGCTGAGAAGTTTCATGCAGGCCCCCACATTTGTACCCTAAAGTTCAGAGTGGGGAAGCAGCCTTGACATGGTGAGCAGCGGTGAGGGATTTTTTTAGGAACCAAAAGCCAGATTTTTTTCCCCTCCTTTGAGATGCTGGGGAAGCAGTGAAGGAGAGATACCCTGAAAGCAAACAGATAAGAGCTTCTAACAGAGGGCTTTTTGTTAGGAGGGAAGCTCCAGCTGTGAGCACTGGAGGGTCATTAACATTGCCAAGACAAGTCACAAAAGCCTGTTTTACTTGTTTTTTTTTAAGAGTCACATTACAGTAACCAAAGATTCCAAGCTGTTTCC
>NW_020664963.1:1043074-1044923 GCF_002925995.2 Terrapene triunguis | reverse complement strand
CCCCCCCCCCCCCCCCCCCCCCCAGATAGCTAAGGTAGATCAGGGGGAAAATGTCAGGCAAAGAAAAAAGAACTTTGCAACAGGACCTAGAATTAGCCAAATTCCAGGCTGAGGAGAATGAAAAGGAACATAACAGACAGATGGCCAGGGCTGAGGCTGCACACAAAAGAGCTATGGAGGAAAAACAAAAAGAGATGGAACTAAGGCAAAAAGAGATGGAGCTGAAAAAAAAGAGATGGAGCAAAAACAAAAAGAGATGGAGGAGAGGGAAAAAGAGAGGAAGCATGAACTGGAATTAGCAAGGGCTAGGCAGAATAATCCAGCCAACCCTAGCAACCCCTCTCCAGGTACCGCTTCCCATCCCAGAAAATTCCCCACCTACAAGGCAGGTGATGATACTGAGGCCTTCTTAGAAAATTTTGAAAGGGCCTGCCTTGGATACAGCATCACTACAGACCAGTACATGGTAGAGCTGAGGCTGCAGCTCAGTGGACCTTTAGCAGAGGTGGCGGCTGAAATGCCTAAGGAACACATGAACAGTTATGAACTTTTTAAAAACAAGGCCAGAATCAGAATGGGGCTAACACCCGAGCATGCCCGTCGGCGGTTCAGAGCCCTAAGGTGGAAACTAGACGTGTCATTTACCCGACATGCCTACCACATTGGGAAAAATTGGGATGCCTGGATATCAGGAGCAAATGTTAAATATACAGAAGAGTTGCCCTTCCTAATGCAAATGGAGGAGTTTTTAGAGGGTGTTCCTGAGGAAATAGAAAGGTACATCCTAGATGGGAAGCCCAAAACTGTAACCAAGGGGGGGGGGAGATTGGAGCCAAATGGGTGGAGGTGGCAGAAAAGAAAAAAACTAGTAGCAGTTGGAGCGAATATCAGAAGGGGCAACCCGAAACAAAACCTTACCACCGGGGACAACCCAAGGCCCCACCTACATCCCAAGGGAAACCCCAAACACCTTCTCACCCCACCACACCAGTCTCCACCAACCAACATTGCCCCGGTGATACCTTAGCAGGGCGATGTTTTAAATGTAATGAACTGGGACATATAAAGGCCCACTGCCCCAAGAACCCCAACCGATTACAGTTCATTACACCACAATCACACCAAAGATCCCCAGGCCCAGATGCCTCTCTCATACCCTTGGAGCGAAGGGAAACCTTGAGAGTGGGCGGACAGAAAGTTATCGCGTGGAGGGACACTGGGGCACAAGTGTCGACTATCCACCAATCCCTAGTGGACCCCAAACTCATCAACCCAGAGGCTCCAGTGACAATTCAACCCTTCATGTCACAGTCTGTAACCTTGCCTACAGCCAAGTTGCATGTCCAGTACAAGGGCTGGTCAGGAATGTGGACTTTTGCAGTCTATGACAATTATCCCATCCCCATGCTGCTGGGGGAAGACTTGGCCAACCATGTGAAGCTAGCCAAGAGGGTGGGAATAGTCACCCGCAGCCAGGCTAAGCAAGCTTTCACCCCCATCCCTGTTCCTGAGCCGTCCACCAGGGCCCCGTCTGTGTTACCAGAGACCCAGCCAAAGTTGGTGGAACAGGATCCCCTGCCAACGACTGCAACAGCCATAATAGATCCAGTCCCAGAGACCCAGCCAAAGCCAGTCCCAGAACCGGAACTGGCAACGCAACCAGCACCAGAACCATTGCCAGCACTGAGTCCAGCGCTTGGAAACCCGTCTACAACTCCAATGCCAGAGGGCACTAGCGAGCCTGAACTGGCAGAAGCAGCAGATAACCCTACCCAAGAGGCTCAGCCAAAGCCTGAAATACAACATAGTGCACCAGCGGACAGCGGTTCACAGTCAATGGAAACAGCCC
>NW_020664963.1:998729-1038074 GCF_002925995.2 Terrapene triunguis | reverse complement strand
TCAAGGAACTATAAATCCCCTACAGGCCAAAGTGGATGCTATCCAAAGTGGCCGGTTCCAAAGTCAAAGAAACAGGTCCAATCCTTCTTAGGCTTGGCCGGATATTATAGGCGATTTGTACCACACTACAGACAAATCGCCGCCCCACTGACAGACCTAACCAGAAAGAAACAGCCAAATGCAGTTCAGTGGACTGATGAGTGTCAAAAGGCCTTTAACCAGCTTAAGGAGACACTCATGTCTGACCCTGTGCTAAGGGCCCCAGACTTTGACAAACCATTCCTAGTAACCACAGATGCGTCCGAGCGTGGTGTGGGAGCAGTTTTAATGCAGGAAGGACAGGATCAATAATTCCATCCTGTCGTGTTTCTCAGCAAGAAACTGTCTGAGAGGGAAAGCCACTGGTCAATCAGCGAAAAAGAATGCTATGCCGTTGTGTACGCCCTGGAAAAGCCCATACGTTTGGGGATGGCGTTTCCAACTACAAACCGACCATGCAGCGCTAACGTGGCTTCTTACCGCCAAGAGAAAAAACAAAAAACTTCTTCAGTGGAGTTTAGCTCTTCAAGATTTTGACTTTGAAATTCAACACATTTCAGGGGCTTCTAACAAAGTGGCTGATGCACTCTCCCGTGAAAGTTTCCCAGAATCAACTGGTTAAAATTGTCCTTGAAATGTGAAAAATCGTGTAGTTTTTACCTAAGTAGTAGTATATGTAAGGGTGTATGTGTTTTATTAATCTGTTTATTCTAAAGTTTAGAAAGAAATCACAGCCAGTGCAGTCCAACACTGTCTGAGATTTGGGGTGTGTGTCATAAACAGATAGTTAAGGGTTAATGCCTCTTTTACCTGTAAAGGGTTAAGAAGTTCACCTAGCCTAGCTGACACCTGACCAGAGGAACCAATGGGAGGACCAGATGGTTTAAAGGGTAGGAGGAAAGTTCCCTTTGTCTGTTGCGTTTCACTTTGGACCGGAGTGGGAAAGCTCCAGAATTCAGCCTCTTATTAAGTAGTGAGTATTAGTGAAGGAAATAAATAGGTTTATGTTTATTTCTTTGTAACCTGTCTTGTACAATTAGAGGAATAGTCAAATTGGGTATTTGGGGTATTTTTTTTGTGTAACTAAGGGTTTGCGCAGGGGAACATCCTCTGTGTTTGGAATCTGTTGTCTGTGAGAGTAGCTGGTATGCTAATCTCTCCCAGAGGGTTTTCTTTTACCTTTCTTTTCTTTAATTAAAAGCCTTTTTCTTAATACCTGATTGATTTTTCCTTGTTTTTAGATCCAAGGGGGTTGGATCTGGATCCACCAGGAGTTGGTGGGAGGAAGGAGGGGGGATGGTTAATTTCTCCTTGTTCTAAGTTCCAAGGGGTTTGGATCTGTATTCACCAGGGAATTGGTGAAGAGTCTCCCAAGGCTACCCAGGGAAGGGAATTAGCACTTTGGGAGTGGTGGCAGTGGACCAGATCTAAGCTGGTAGTTAAGCTTAGAAGTTTCATGCAGGCCCCCACATTTGTACCCTAAAGTTCAGAGTGGGGAAGCAGCCTTGACGGAGAGAGATAGAGTAGAAATACAATAAGTAAGAATAGAAATGGAGTAAGTGAGAAATGGAGATGGAGTACTCTATCGAGGTGTGTCACCTCTTTTATAGGGCAAGTGCTGGAAATCCTTCCTCTTATGCCCAAATTTCATTCCTCACCCACAGAAATGTTAGGGTACACTTACCCCATAGGCTAGTATGTATGTGCGTATGGATGACACGTATGTACGCACTTGTGGTGTACTTGTTAAGTCTGTGGGTACAACACTGAAAAATCCCCTATGCCATTCTTCATTGTCTAGTGGTCTAGGTAAAGGTCTTAGACATAGGCGTGGGTACTTTATCTATTTGTATAACAAGATAAAGGTCAACTTTGCTTTCTGAGTAAAAGGTCTTAATATAGATATGCTAACTTTGCCTTAGCTTGACATACAGGATATGGCCTGTAGGTCTCTTGCATTACAGCCAAACTTACTTTAATATAAATCTATAAACCTATTTCAATAAACCAAATACTTAAACTATAAGAAAAGGTATATATCTACAAGCAAGCAGGTTAATCCTATAGGCTACACAGTGCAGATCCCTGGTGGACATCACTATTTACCTCTCTCCATTCTGAAAACTGACCATTTATTCCTACCCTTTGTTTCCTATCTTTTAACCAGTCCATGTGAGGATCTTCCCTCTTATCCCATGACAGCTTACTTTGCTTAAGAGCCTTTGGTGAGGTACCTTGTCAAAGGCTTTCTGAAAATCTAAGTACACTATATCCACTGGATCCCCCTTGTCCACATGCTTGTTGACCCCCTCAAAAGCATGTTGACTCTTCCCCAACAAATTGTCTATGTGTCTGACAATTCTTTTCTTTACTATAGTTTCAACCAGTTTGCCCAGTACTGAAGTCAGGCTTAGCAGCCTGTAATTGCCGGGATCACCTCTGAAGCCTTTTAAAAAAATTGGTCTCACATTAGCTCTCCTCCGGTCATTTGGTACAGAAGTGGATTGAAATGATAGGTTACAGACTACAGTTAGTACTTCTGCAATTTCACATTCGAGTTCCTTCAGAACTCTTAGGTGAATACCATCTGGTCCTGGTGACTTATTCCTGTTTAATTTATCAATTTGTTCCCAAACCTCCACTAATGTCACCTCAATCTGGACAGTTCCTCAGATTTGTCACCTAAAAAGAATGGCTCAAGTTTGGGAATCTCCCTCCCATCCTTAGCTGTGAAGACCGATGCAAAGAACTCAATTAGTTTCTCCGCAATGGCCTTATTATCCTTGAGTGCTCCTTTAGCAT
Organism: Terrapene triunguis; assembly: GCF_002925995.2. Taxonomy (NCBI): domain Eukaryota; kingdom Metazoa; phylum Chordata; order Testudines; family Emydidae; genus Terrapene; species Terrapene triunguis. The sequence continues at coordinate 1,035,233 of NW_020664963.1, read as the reverse complement.
CTTGATCATCCAGTGGCCCCACTGGTTATTTAGCAGGCTTCCTGCTTCTGATGTACTTAAAAAATTTTTCTATTACTTTTTGAGTCTTTGGCGAACTGTACTTCAAATTCTTTTTTGGCTTTCCTACTTATATTTTTATATTTCTGTAAGCAGAGTCAGGATGAGCTCTACCCTGACATCTGGTGGTGAATTATGGCGAGTGTGGAAAAGAACTCCAGGGGCTGATCTTATTTGCATAGGCCCACCCACTCGCCTGGCAGGAAACACAGCAACTGAAAGTGGTTACTTTGGCTGGTGTGGGATCTCCAGTTTCTCTATTATTGGGGCAGGAAGAATAAAGTTTTGTTACCCTGATTCTGTGAATCAAGGCCAGTGGAACTGTTGTATGACAGAAGGACTGAGTGAATCCGTCACCATTACCTAAGTAGCATTTGCTTGTCAAGGGGCATGGGTTACAAAACCCAGTGAATTGAGAGAGGATGGGGACAGGTATTTGTACCTGATGGTATGGGCCCCCTCTGAGGGTCCGAAACACCAATTGCACCACCTCCTCTCTCCACTGTGGAATATCAGAGCTAACTTTGATTCCCTTAGGAGTCTAGTTACAGGCTGCTGAGCTGAATTCACTTTGGGCCAATGGTGCACCAGCACTGGGGCTCCCCTACTATACTATGAGCTGAAATTGCTAAGAGCTGAAATCACAAAAGAGCTGATGTTATTAAGAGCTGAGATCACTGAGGCTATGTTAACTAGTGGGGGAGCCTGAAGCTATATTGCTCAGCAGCTGGTGGAGCAATTTGTGGGGACGACGGGAAAGTCTTGCGGGGCCGGTTGGAGTGGCCCAAGGAACGGCGAGCGGAGCTGTTTGCGGGGACGGCTGGAACGGCTCACGGGTCGGTGAGCGGAGCGGAGTGGAGCGGAGCAGCTTGTAGAGCGGAGCAGTTCGTGGGATGGCAGGAAAGTGGACTGGCTCGTGGTAAAGGCTGCGGCGGAACCCCCACGGAGAAACAGACGGCTGGCCAGCCTCGGATCACGTAAGGTGCCCCTTAACACCCTGCGTGCCCCCCCCCTTTTACTCTGGGGCTGCACTGACCAGGGGCAGAGACTTTGGGGGTTGTTGAACTTTTGGGACTTTGGGTGGTTGCTGGACCCCAGAGACTTTGGGGATGTTGGACTTTGGGGACTCTGGGTGATTTTTGGGTTGCTGGATTCAAGAACCAAAGGGAAAGGACACAGCCCAATTTGCTGGGGTGGGTTTTGCTCATGGTTTGTGTTATGAATCCTGTTTGTGGTGTTTTTCCAATTTTATGCTGATATCGTTTACCTCATGTCATTAAACATTTTCTGCTACACTCAGACTCCGTGCTTGCGAGAGGGGAAGTATTGCCTCTTAGAGGTACCCAGGGGGGTGGTATGTAATTGTCCCAGGTCACTGGGTGGGGGCTCGAGCCGGTTTTGCATTGTGTTATTGAAACGGAACCCCTAGATACAGAACCCGGCCCTTGTTGCTGCCAACTTAGATGGGCAGAAGGGTTACATTTCATTTGCCAGAGTTTATGCTCCTTTCTACTTTCCTCACCAGGATTTAACTTCCACTTTTTAAAGGATGCCTTTTTACCTCTCACGGCTTCTTTTACTTTGTTGTTTAGCCACGGTGGCACTTTTTTGGTTCTCTTACCATGTTTTTGAATTTGGGGAATACATTTAAGTTGAGCCTCTATTATGGTGTCTTTAAAAAGTTTCCATGCAGCTTTGCAGGGATGTCACTTTTGGCGCTGTACCTTTTAATTTCTGTTTAACTAACCTCCTCATTTTTGTGTAGTCCCCCCTTCTGAAATTAAATGCTACAGTGTTGGGCCGCTGTGGTGTTTTCCCTGCCACAGGGATGTTAAATTTAATTATATTATGGTCACTATTACCAAGTGGTCCAGCTATATTTACCTATTGGACCAGATCCTGTGCTCCACTTAGGACTAAATCAAGAATTGTCTCTCCTCTTTTGGGTTTCAGGCCTAGCTGCTCCAAGAAGCAGTCATTTAAGGTGTCAAGGAACTTTATCTCTGCATCCCGTCCTGAGGTGACAGGTACCCAGTCAATATGGGGGTAGTTGAAATCCCCCGTTTTTATTATTGAGTTTTTTATTTTTATAGCCTCTCTAATCTCCCTGAGCATTTCACAGTCACTATCACCATCCTGTTCAGGTGGTCAGTAATATATCCCTACTGCTATATTCTTATTATTAGAGCATGAAATTACTATCCATAGAGATTCTGTGGTACAGTTTGGTTCATTTAAGATTTTTACTTCATTTGATTCTATGCTTTCTTTCACACATAGTGCCACTTCTCCAGCAGCACGACCTGTTCTGTCCTTCAGATATATTTTGTACCCTGGTATTACTGTGTCCCATTGATTATCCTCATTCCACCAAGTTTCTGTGATGCCTATTATATCAATACCCTCATTTAGTACGAGGCACTCTAGTTCACCCATCTTATTATTTAGACTTCTAGCATTTGTATATAAGCACTTTAAAAACTTGTCACTTTTTAGCTGTCTGCCATTACATGATGTAATTGAATGAGACTCTTTTTCATTTTACTATTTCTCATCAGATCCTACCTGTATTTTATCATCTTCCATCCTCTCCTCCTTACTAGGACATAGAGAATCTCCATTAATAGATCCTCCCCTAAGGAATGTCTCTGTCCGAACCAAGTGCTCCTCCACACCTGTTGGCTTTCCCCCAGCCCTTAGTTTAAAAACTGCTCTACGACCTTTTTTTTCTGATTAAAAAAATTCTGATAGGCTCTAAATGTTTGATTGAATTGATAGTAAAAGTCTTAAAGAATTCCAAACATACTTCACATTTATGTTCTTAAATTAGTCCTGTATATTAATACTCCAACATATTTAATTGAAATAGCAAACTTACTGTGTTGGTCTTTGTGGAATTTTTCCCAGTTTGTGATGCATTTGAGCCTCCAGTGTTAGGAATCATTGGTTATCTATCTATCTATCTATCTATCTACCCACTTCCAGGATTGTTTGGTTATTTCTCTCTCTCATGCCTCCATCACTGTATTATCCAGCTGCCGTTGCCCTGTCCCGTTGCTGGATGTCCTGTTGCTGGGTCCTTCTGCAGTTCCTAGCAGATCAGGATTTACTCCACAGACGGGGGCTCCCTGCTCTCTTGCTTGGGCAGGCTTGGCTGAGAGGCAAAGGATTAACTGGGATCCGGGACTGACGCCCCGCCCAGCTCTAGAGCTGATCCTGGCTTGTGCAGGCTTCAGATGCAGTCACAGCCCAGGATGTCCCTGCTCTGGGGCTACATAGCTGAATCTGGTCTCCAGGGCTGTGAGCCCAGCTGTGATCTCACCTCTGAGCAAAGCACCCTGACAACCTGCCCTAGTCGCCCGTAATCCCCCAGATGGGAGCAGCACTCACCCTGGATCTCACACAATGGCTAAGGACCCTTGGCTAAAAACAAAGGCAGGGCTGATGCTCAAAGGCGGTACCAGGGGGTAGCAGAAATAAATATATGTTTATAGCACAGACATGTGACCTATAATTGCTAATAGCCCAGTGACACCAGAGCCTCAGGTCTCCTGGAACAGCCTGTTCCTTCATTAATGCCACTTAATGACCTCTGGGAGGAGGGGTAGTGGTGTCAGAGATGTTGTTCTCCCGCATTGCATCTGCAGCTCTTGGGAAGCAGCCACCAGAGGAACTCACAGCTCAGCCGGCCCTGGGTGTTTGAAGTTGGTCACTCAGAGGTATCCAGAGGCAAAGACTTAGAACTAAGGGCCAAGTCCTGGGCTGCTGTAAATTGATACAGTTCCATTGACTTCTGAGTAGCCAGGGCTATTTACACCAGCTAGGATTTGGCCCATTGACATCCATGGAGCTACCTCAATTTACACTACCTGGGGATCTAGCCCATTACAATGGTTCCAATCCACATTCTTTTGCCTGTGAAACTGAACCGAGGAAGAGTCAAAAGTTCCCAACCTGTCTGCTCTTTCCTAGCTCTTTGTCCTTGGGGATTAGTTACAGTGTAACTTCTAATGGCGACAGAGCGATTCATTCCCACTGGGGGCAGAACTTGGGAGGACCTCAGTACATTGGAGATTTTCTGTAGCTGATCTTCAACTTCTATGGGGATGAATGGCCCAACTTTCTTTCTTTCTTTCTAGTTACAGGTTTTCCCCTTTACTGCAGACAACACTCAAATAAAGGCGTCATTGGGCTACAGATGCACTGTTTAGAAATGTTTTGAATTCACATGACACATTCACGTCAGAGAAACTGATGATGTATGACGGGCCGAATCCCCAGCGTATGTAAATCAGCCCTGGGTCCATGGCAGTCAATGGTTTAGTTCCCCAGCTACTTTAAATCAGGATAGCTCCACGGAGTGAATGCTTTTGTAAACCAGCTGTAGTTACCTTGGAGTGAATGGGTCCAGATGCCCAAAGAGCTGTTGCTCTGTTGATCAATGAGGCCAGCTCCCCAGCTGGTCTAACTCAGCCATAGCCCCAGTGAAGTCAATTACAGCAGTTCCGTAGGTGATGTAAATTGGCTCAGTGCTATGGAGCGATGCTGGGTGACAGGAGCTGGATAGCTGTACTCTGATGTCTAGTTTTGTGTTAATTCCTGTATCTGAGATTCTCATTGCTGAACATCGCAATCCCACTGGGATGCTTATGGGATATTCCAGGATTGTGGTTAATAGAAACTTGCACGATGGGGACCCAGCCAATAAAAGAACTGACTATTATAGTGGTGCAGCAACATGGCTGTAGCTATGATTGTATCATGACTTGTGTTTAAAGGTCAACCTTTCTAAGTCCTCTAAGATTGCCATGCTTGGTCAGATTCCTTTGAAATTTGGGTTGCTGCTGAAGGGTCCAGGGCAGGGTTAATGATCTAAATTTGGGGTCATTTGAGCAAGGGGTTGTGGAGATGTAAGTCCCATAAGAAATATCTAGGTGAGTATTTTTGCACAGAGCTAGAGATCAAACTATTGATGTGATGCTGGTCAAAATGGTCTCAGTCTGTTATGTTTTACCCAAGGTAGTGCATGGCACACACTAAATCTTCGGGGGTCCAAAACTGAGAATGGTATGTAAGAACATGTACACATTTTACAGTGCACTTGAGCCAATGCAAAAAAATGGCTAGCGGGTTTCCATTCACACCATTTTATATGCTTTAAAGTTCAACTTTTGTAAGAGCTCTAAAATCTGAATGGTTACTCCAATTGCTTTGAAATTTGGAGGGCCTCGTGCAGGCCTCAGGTAGCGTTTGTGATCCAAATTTGGGGACATTTGACCAAGGATTTCTGGAGGTATAAGCCACCCCCCAACATTCAATTTTCTTCTGCTGTCTTGGATTGCTGAGAGGTACTAAGGACTGGATGCATCACAGACCTCATTGAACATCATTCTGGGATGTATTAGCAGGAGTGTTGTAAGCAAGACACGAGAAGTAATTCTTCTGCTCTACTCCGTGCTAATTAGGTCTCAACTGGAGAATTCTGTCCAGTTCTGGGCACCACATTTCAGGAAAGATGTGGACAAACTGGAGAAAGTCCAGAGAAGAGCAACAAAAATGATTAAAGGTCTAGAAAACATGACCTCTGAGGGAAGATTGAAAAAAACTGGGTTTGTTTAGTCTGGAGAAGAGAAGACTGAGAGGGGACATGATAACAGTTTTCAAGTACATGAAAGGTTGTTACAAGGAGGAGGGAGAAAAATTGTTCTTCTTAACCTCTGAGGATAGGACAAGAAGCAATGGTCTTGAATTGCAGCAAGGGCAGTTCAAGCTGGACATTAGTAAAAACTTCAAAACTGTCAGAGTGGTTAAGCACTGGAATAAATTGCCTGGGGATGTTGTGGAATCTCTATCATTGGAGATTTTTAAGAGCAGGTTAGACAAACACCTGTAGGGATGGTCTAGATAATACTTAGTCCTGCCATGAGCGCAGGGGACTAGACTAGATCAGTGGTTCTCAAACTAGGGCCGCCGCTTGTTCAGGGAAAGTGGTTTGTTTACCTGCCGCATCCGCAGGTTCGGCCAATCGCGGCTCTCACTGGCCGCGGTTCGCCACTCCAGGCCAATGGGGGCTGCGGGAAGGGCAGCCAGCACATCCCTCAGCCCGCGCTGATTCCCACAGCCCCCATTGGCCTGGAGCGGCCAGTGGGAGCCGCAATTGGCCAAACCTGCGGACGTGGCAGGTAAACAAAAACGGCCTGGCTCGCCAGGGGCTGTCCCCAAACAAGCAGCGGCCCTGGTTTGAGAACCACTGGACTAGATGACCTCTCAAGGTCCCTTGCAGTCCTATGATTCTCTGATTCTATTATTAATGGCCGTAAACTTACCCTTCAATTAACATAATTACAATAAGTTATCCACAAGCCTGCACCCTCAGACAAGAGAAGTTTTGAGTCAAGTGGCAAGAGGTTGCTACAATTGGTGAGTCCTGGCAGCATTTGTATTTTGGGGGGGGGGGGAAGTAATCAAAGCTTTTGGGTGAAAAATTAGACATGTGAATGCTTCCTGGGAGGGTAGGGGTAATTAGGGGGCAGAGGAGTGGAGGAACAGGGGGAGAGGGGTTTGGGATGGCAGGATATTATGGCCAGGGGATAAATGTGGATGGGTGGTAGGAGAAGGGGGGGATGTAGGGGTTCAGGTGAGGGAGGCACAGCACCCCTCAGATCTGGCAGTGTACCGCGATCCCTTGCACTCCCAATCCCCAGTACCCCACAGCTCTTCCAAAGCACACCATCCTTCCAGCACCTATCAGTGGTTCCCAACTCTCTGCATCCCAGCTCTGCCTAAGCACCCCAGTCATGCTACACCCCAACCTGCCTGCACCCCACAGCTGGGCCAAGCCACCCAAGCCTGCACCCCAACCCCCCTTGCCCACCCAGATATGCCAAAAGGGGTCACTGCTTATAGTGTCACAGCAGTGCCGTTATAGGTTAGGTTGTGTCACAACTTCTGTTTTCTAATTCCTCTCAAATGGACTTGCTCGGCCAGATCCCTTTGAGATCGGGTGTGCCCCAGGAGGGGGCTGAGTGGAGTCAATGCCGCAAATTGGGGGTCATTTCAGAGAGCGGTTGCGGAGAGGCAATCCCCGCCCAAATAAGCATCTTTTTCTAAAAGAATCTAGGTATTTTTCTTGTTTTGGTTTGGTTTTCGTTATTTGAACAGAGCTAACTTGTCAAGGCTGCTTCCACACTCTGAACTTTAGGGTACAAATGTGGGGGCCTGCATGAAAACTTCTAAGCTTAACTACCAGCTTAGATCTGGTCCGCTGCCACCACTCCCAAAGCTAATTCCCTTCCCTGGGTAGCCTTAAGAGACTCTTCACCAATTCCCTGGTGAATACAGATCCAAACCCCTTGGATCTTAAAACAAGGAGAAATTAACCACCCCCCCTCCTTCCTCCCACCAACTCCTGGTGGATCCAGATCCAACCCCCTTGGATCTAAAAACAAGGAAAAATCAATCAGGTTCTTAAAAAGAAGGCTTTTAATTAAAGAAAAAGGTAAAAATCATCTCTGTAAAATCAGGATGGAAAATAACTTTACAGGGTAATCAAACTTAAAGAGCTCAGAGGACCCCCTCTAGCCTTAGGTTCAAAGTACAGCAAACAGAGATAAACACTCTAGTAAAAGGTACATTTACAAGTTGAGAAAACAAAGGTAAACTAACACGCCTTGCCTGGCTGTTTACTTACAAGTTTGAAATATGAGAGACTTGTTCAGAAAGATGTGGAGAGCCTGGATTGATGTCTGGTCCCTCTTAGTCCCAAGAGCGAACAACCCCCAAAACAAAGAGCACAAACAAAAGCCTTCCCCCCACCCAAGATTTGAAAGTATCTTGTCCCCTTATTGGTCCTTTGGGTCAGGTGTCAGCCAGGTTACCTGAGCTTCTTAACCCTTGACAGGTAAAAGGATTTTGGAGTCTCTGGCCAGGAGGGATTTTGTAGTACTGTACACAGGAGGGCTGTTACCCTTCCCTTTATAGTTATGACATAACTATTGATGTGATAGGAGTGAAAATGTTTTACCCAAGGTCGTGCATAGAATTTCCCATGATAATTTCAATGAAATCAATATGTTCCCATAAAATATTTAAATTGAATCGAATCGGCATTTTCCAGCAAAAAAACTGTTCCACCATCACTTTTCTGACCATCGATCTGTCAGAGGCTTTCATGCTGCATGCCAATTTCTCAAGCTGCTGGGCTCTTTGTGTCAGCGATACATTGTGGCAGTGAGTTCCCCAGGTTAACGGTGCAGTGCTGAGCAGAGGCACTGCTCAGAAGAGGGGATCTGGGCTAGGCAGAGGAAGGATGGGGGAGGAAGGAAGTGGGGACCAGGGCTGGCCAATGGGGAGAAGGAGAGAATGGGCATTTGTTGGGGGGCTGTTCCCTGGGACTGGGGCCATGTCATGAAAGTGGGGCTGAGCAGAGGAGGGCACTGGTGGGCAGAGGGGTTCGGTGGGGATCTCTGAGGAAGCTGAGCCAGGAACTGTGGGTGAGGAATTGGCTCTGGGCCTTAGAAGGGGCTCAGAGGGTCTGTGGGGTGGAGGGTTGTTAGAGGGCAGGGAGGGGATTAGCGGCAGGGGGGGTTGCTTGGGGGTCTCGGCTGTGTGAGGCAAAGGGAGGAAGAAACTCAGGGATTAGGGTAGGAGGGGTTCAGTGGAGTGGGGGAGAATGCAGGAGCTGGAGTTTCCTCTCCGTGAAGCCAGACATACTCCACAGTCCTGAGCTCTCAGTTAGGTGTGTCAGCCTTTGACATGCCCAGAACCGTGCCAGAGGGATTGCATGTAACACTGACTCCCAGGCCTTGAGCTGCTGAAGGGAGAATGTTCTGGCCAGCCAACTGAGGCCCTATGAGTTCAAATCTAACTCCAGGCAGAAAGCTATGACTCAAACCAGGAGGTGTCTCTTGAAGTGTTTTTAATTTTGGGGAACTGTTACTGGAGCGACAGCTGGGGGGGAAGAGTTGGTGGGACTAGGGGGAGAGGAGTTTGGGGGGGCAGTAGGAGGAGGGGTGATTATGGGGAGGAGGGTGAGTAGGAGGCACGTTGGGGAGTCAGGAGATAGGAGGTGTGGGGATAAGGTGGAATGGGGGGAGGGGTGGGAAGGGGAACATGAAGATGAGTGACAGGGGCCTGGGGGAAAATGGGGGCAGTGGCACTAGACAGCCTACAGTCCCCTCCCATGCGTGTGACATTATCTGGGGGTTCCCAACCTACCCATGAGGGTCCGACCCTCCCTGATCCCCTCATATGACCTTGCGGCTTTTGTCCTTGCCCTTCGGGGGGGAAGGGGGTTGAGTCCATCTCCCTACTCCCCCTCCATATGTGCCAGGTCTGGGGAAGTGCCGCCCCTTGGGGTGAGAAGAGGCACATGGGGAGTGGGCACTGACAACACCCTGAACACCCGGCTGGTACTCAGCTCAGAATAGCTCATTGAGACAAACAGGCCACTTCACTGAGCCTCCGATTTGCTCTGCACTTATGGGGAAGTTCTCGGGGTGGATGTGAGGGGAGCCCAGACTGGCCAAACAGGGCACACAATAAAACTCCTGCCCAGAAAAACATGGTGGTTCTGAAAAGAACCTTTCACTTCCCTTGTCATCCATACCCACTACTATCGACAGCGGCCACAAGGGCCACTGACTGCTCCCGACGTTTTTCTTTCTCTTCAAACAACTAGGGAATTAAATAGCCCAAAACTTCATTGAAACAGAGTGAAGCTCTCCCCGTGACAGCTAGTGCCCATCCGGAAGGTCCAGTTGAGCAAAACTCAAGCTTCTGAAAACCAGGACATACAGAATAAAGGTAAATGCCCATGTAAGCTTAACTCTGCCCTCGTTGTATGCTGCCCCTCAACACCGGTAACACCCACACTCTGACTGTGCCTTGTCACTGTGCTGGACAGGCGCTGCCTGTGCTTTCCCTGCACTCAAACACTGGGTCTGCTCCCCCCACAGAATACCACTGTTATGCTCATACAAAGCACACGGGATCTTTATAGAGGAAGGCAAATATGCAGCATTTATTGAAAATACAACAGTTAGCAGATGCTTTTCAGTCACACACACACACACACACACACACACACACAGAGTCCTGCCAGTGATGTTTATAGTTACCAGTCTGTTGTGGCTTGAGTCAATCTAATGGCCAGTTAGACTGAGCATGAGTGTGGAGCTGGGCTCTTCTGATGCTCCGAGGCTTTGCAGGACTGAACCCAGAGTTCCGTGGCAAAACACCCCAGTTGTAAATTTCCATTTGAGTCCATGCATTTTGCAATGTCATCCTGTAATCATTAGTCCTTAAGTGGTGTTATCATTTGATGGTTATTGTCGGGCTTCCCATCATTATCTCCTATTTGTTGTCTCGCCTTCGGGGGTACCTGCCTCACCTCTGAGGTCGTCAATGCTGCTAACATGTTTAGCATCGGATACAATGGATGTTTTCTGATTGTCTCCTGGTCTTTCCAAGTCTCTCTCTTCTTCTTGACCATCTGGACATTTGTGATGGCTTTCACACCTTATCTTTTCCTGATGCATGCATTCCTCATTCACACAAACAATCTCTTACAGAAACCTTCAAAGGTATACAGACAGCAGTATTGTATATTCAGCAGAATATATTGTAAATCAAGCCTTGCTAAATCTTAAAACTAAAACAATTCACATTGGGGATTCAGGCCCTCAACATTCCTCTAATCTCCTTAACATAGATACAATACAAGATCCTGTCTCTTACTTACTAAAACCTTAAAACAAAGAAATGTATATTTAACTAGAGTGCCTAATTTGTAATACATATAGGAAACCATAGTAGACATTATAACTTATCCTAAAACAAAAGGGTGACCATAATAAGTCAGAAGGATTGTTCTGGTCTGTCATTCCTTTCTGCTATTCAAGGCAGGATGAAATCAAATCATACATTAATTCTCATGGAACATTATAAAATCCTGCTCCTACACCACGTTTGTACAATTTAACACCATCTGCTTTTACAGCACCTTCATACTAGCACACAGGAGACCACCTAACCCTCTACTTTCCCGTACCCGGCATTAAACCCACAGCCTGCTCTCATATCCCCCCCCCCCACCACTGACAATCCCCAGGGCCATGCTCCTGACACAATCTACACAGTTCTATGTTGAAACGATTAGACGGGACCCTCAAGGGACACATGCACCTCTTCCCTTTGATCACACACATGGGGGGCTCAGACCCAGATCTCCTCATCTCACAAACAGACTACCCTTCAAATCTGCTACAGCTAAGACAATAAATGTAGCTTGAGTTTAATGCAGCTAATTCCCAGGGGCGATTGTCAGCTCCTGGGGGGGGGGGGGGGCAGAGTTAAGGTTGTGTGAGCATGTATCTTCATTCTGTATTTCTTGGCTTTCCAAAGTTTAAGTTTTGCTGTACAACTCAATATTCTGGAAGGCTCTGAACTATCACTGGGCAACTTTAACTCTGTGTTAACAAAGGTGGGTTTTTTTTACCATTTATAGATCGATTGATCGATCAATTCTTATCTAAGTTACAGTGGTGTAAAGCTAGAGTAACTCCACTGACTTCAGTGATCTCAGTCTAGATTATTACCAGAGTAAACACAGCATTTGGTATAGAAAAGATTGCACATCACCTTCCAATGGAGACAATAATGTCATCATTTGATTATATCTTTAAGGAAACACAGAATGAAACCATGGTCATGGGAGAAAGCCAGACATGTTCTTGGTGAATAACCTCCACCCAGTCAGTTTCTTCAAGGCACCTTTGATTGCCTTGTTCCTCACACTGTAGATGATGGGATTCATCATTGGAGGCACCACAGAATAAAGTACACCCACCATGAGAACCTGCCCTGATGGAGAACTGGAGGCAGGGTTTACGTAAGCAAAAACAGCAGTACAAAGTAACAAGGAGACCACAGTGAGGTGAGGCAGGCAGGTGGAGAAGGCTTTATGCCGGCCCTGCCCAGAGGGGATTCTCAGCACCATTTTGAAGATCTGAATATACGACACAATTATGAAACCAAAGCAGCTTATGCCTAAGAATACGTTAAAGGAAATAACCCCAACTTCACCAAGGTACAGGTTGGAGCAGGTGAGCTTGAGGAGCTGGGGGATTTCACAGTAGAACTGACCCACCGTGTTGCCTCCACAGAAAGTTATTGCAAATGTGTTCCCGGTGTGCAGTGTAGAAAGGAGAACCCCAGTGATCCAGGCACTGGCTGCCATTTGGACACAAGCTCTCCTGTTCATTATAGTCTCGTAGTGCAGTGGCTTGCAGATGGCGACGTACCGGTCGTAGGCCATGATGGTGAGAAAACCAAAGTCAACCGCGGTGAAGAAGATGAAGAGAAAGACTTGGGTGACACAGCCAGCATAAGAAATCGACCTGGTGTTCAACAGGGAATTGGCCATGGACTTGGGAACAGTGAGGGAGATGGAGCCGAGGTCTAGGATGGACAGATTCACCAGGAAGAAGTACATGGGGGTATGAAGGCGGGGGTCGAGCACTACAAGGGTGATAACAAGGAGATTCCCTGTCAGGGCAACCAGGTAAATCCCTAGAAACAGCAGGAAGTGTAAAATCTGCAGCTCCCGAACCTCAGAGAATCCCAGGAGAAGGAACTCGGTCATGCTGGTTCGGTTGGACATTTTCCTTCTTAGGACGTCCTGGGCTGGCTGGCGGCGGTGAGGGGAAGTGGGGGGAAGGACACAGACAAGGGTCAGGTCACCTTTGACAATCACACCATTAGAGCTGCATTGTGCCCCCAGTGTCAATTGTTGCACCTCCCTTGTGGTCAGCAGATGGTGTCTGTTCCCACTAACCCGGCAATCTGCTCTGAGATGTGGCTTCATAAATTTTTCATAAAATATGGAATGAATTACAACCCAAAGCCCAACAATCTTAGGACCAATGGCCATCCTATTATGCCAGTGGAGAGCCGGGGAGCCCCCCGCGTTCAGACAAGTGTCAATTGCAGCCCTAGCTTGTAGTGTAGACAGAGCCTGAAAGGATTTGGCCTGTTTAGCCAAGCAAAACGCTGGCAGAGAGGGGATGTGATCGCTCCCTACACATAGATCGGGGGGTAAACACCAGGCAGGGAGAAGAGCTACTGATGCTAAAGGGACAATGCTGGTGTAACCCACACAGCTCCTGGGTGGGGTGTTCTGTCCCATCTATTGGCACCGAGACCACTTAGAGAGAGATTATTGAGTCTGCTCTACAGTCTTAGCTAACAGGCACATGGCTTTTAGCTCATGCAGTAGTGGCTCATGCACTAAGCTTCAGAGAGCCCAGCTTTGAACCTGCCCACCGATGATCTGTGTTACACTGGCCCAGGAACAAATGGGGATAAACTGGCCAGGAGTCAATTTGGGCTGGAGGTGGGAAGCAGGTTTGTCCCCACCAGAGGAGGGAGGGTCCGGGACAACCTCCCAGTAGGAGCAGCGGGGGGCAAACAACAGCCATACTTGTGTCTCAGTTAGGGAGGAGTTTGACTGTGTCTGTTCTGAACACCTGTGTACAGCATTGGTGTTCAGCTGGCAGCAGTGTGGGACAGAGGAGATGGAGCTAGAGCAGGAGATCTAGGCTCTGTCCAATTGATCTTCTCTATGTCCTTGGGCATGATCAAGATAGACGGGCTTTGGGTGGCTGGTTTGACTCTGATTCTGAGTTAGAGGTGCTAGTGTGTACAAAACACAATCTGCGGGCTTTGCTGCTTGCTCATTTTTTACCTTCCTTTGAAACAGAAATAAACACGGTTCCAACAGAACAAAAGGGTTTGAAATTGTGGCATTATTAAAGACATTAATGTTTCCCACCATTGTTTAAAGCTCAGTTTCCAATTAGAGGTGGTCGGAGATTGTCCATCCACTTATTTTTCAAAAATGGAATTTTCAACTAAACAGAAAATGTTCCAGGAAAGTGTCTGCTGTTCTTGAAAAGAAAACTTTTGTTTATTTCTTCTTTTTTTGAAACCGAAACCTCAATTTTTCTTTCATTTTCTACTTAACATTTTCAATTTATAGCAGGTTTTAGCTGAAAATAAATTAGTTTTTGGTTGCCAAATCCTGAAAACTTTTCTGATTTCGAGTTTCTGATGCAAAGTCAAACTTTTGCACTTTTTTTTTCTGACTGAATTTAGATGTATGACCTAAGAGATAGTAAAAGCCTTAAAGCATTCAAATTGCAATTTATGTTTAGGGTCTTACACTGGCTCTATATTATTAATCCCCAAATATATTTCATTGAAATACTGAACTTTCTGTGCTGGTCATTGCAGATTTCCCCCCCAAATTGTGATGCATTCGATCCTCCAGCATCAGGATTCCTTGGTCATTATTTCTCCATTGTCCCTACCACAGTAGCATCCAGAAGCCAAAGACACAGCTATGTAAGAGCACGTTCACTCCTCACTCTGAGAATGAACGGACAGAATTCGACTGAAACCTGTTGCTCTTTGCAGATGAGCTGTGTGTAGCTGACTTTGCGCTTCACTGACATTGAAGGACTGACAGAGAAGGCTGTCTATCCTTGTCTATTTTCGAAGAGCTTGCAGGGAATCACTCCCTGGAGCCCTGCACAGCTCAGAAGCAGAGCCCCAGAGGCAAAATGGTGTGAATTCATGGAATTTCAAGCCAAAATGGGGCATTATGATCCTCTAGTCTCACCCCCTGCATAGCACAGGGCCTACCGGGTGCTCTGACTCCAGCCTGGTTTCTGTGTTACCTGTGGGCCAGGATTCCAAAGGGATTTGGGCACCTAAAGATGGAGACAGGTACCTACTGGGATTGATCAAAGCTAAATTTAGGTGGCTAAATCCCATGGATATTCAATGGGAGTTAGGCACCTAACTGGCTTAGGTACTACTGTAAATCCCATTTGGCATCTATTTCCAGCTTTAGGTACCTAAACCCCTTTGTAATCCTGGCCCTGTGTCTGTCTTGTTAACTTACAAGGCCTGGGCTTCTCTGGAATTTCAGAAAATGAAGGCTGGGGGTTGCAAAGGAGCCTAAGGGAGTAAGGCACATACATCTTGGGCTCCTAACTCCCTTAGGCTCCCTTCAGGATCCCAACCTAAACAAGTGCAGTCAGGCAACAGGGGCTAGAGAGGTGATCAAGAGACTGGAGGTCCTGTGATCTAAGCCCAGATACGTAATGCTCTGTGCCTCCATTTCCTCACATGTAACATGGGGGTTACTTACTGAGAGAGGATAGATAATTCACATGGAATCATTTACTTAGACCTGATCTGCAATTTATATTCTTCATGTAGATACTTATAGATTGTGGCCAAGTCATCCCTGTACCTTCCCTTTCTTAAGCTAACTGTCAATTTATTTATTTTTGATGGAAATTTGGGTGTTCAGCTAAACAAAGACTCAGTCTGCTTTCCTGGAAAATTTGGATTATTCTTGGAAAGAAAGAAATCCTTTGTTTTCAGCTTAGAATTTCAAGTTTTTGGCTGAATTCTCCAAAAACCATGGGGAAAAAAAACTCACGTTCAGCGTTTATGGTGAAAATTCATAATTTTCCAGAGAGGGAAAAGAATTCTGGGCAGCAGCAGATGTCTTCATTAAATTGACACTAAGGGTACGTCTACACTACGAGATTAATTCAAATTTAGATAATTCGAATTTGGGAAACAGATTGTATAAATTCGATTGTGCGCGGCCACACTAAGCACATTAATTCGGTTTTTAACCACATTAATTCGGTGGTGTGCGGCCACACTACCCCATTAATTTTAACCACATTAATTCGGTGGTGTGCGGCCACACTACCCCTAATTCGAATTAACAAAATCGATTTTGGTGCTACTCCGCTCGTCGGGGTGGAGTACAGAAATCGATTTTAAGTGCCCTTTAATTCGAAGTAACTGGCTCCGTTGTGTGGACGGGTTAAGGATTAATTCGGATTAACGCAGCTAAATCCGAATTAAAGTCGTAGTGTAGACCAGGCCTAAAAGTCTAAAGGAGTTCAGATTGTAATTTCACATTTATGTTCTTCAATATCCCTGTATATGAATCCCCCCAAATCTATACCTGAAATAGCAAACTTACTGTGGAATTCGTCTCAGCTTGCCATGCATTCGATTCTCAAGTATCAGAATTGTTTGGATGGTATCTATCTAGCACCCATCAGTGTATTATCCAGCTGCCATTGCCCTGTCCCATCGCTCGATGTCCTGAGTTGCCGGGTCTCTCTGCAGTTCCTAGCAGACCGGGATCCACTCCACAGACAGGGGCTCCCTGCTCCCCTGCTTGGGCAGGCTTGGCTGAGAGGTGAAGGACGAACTGGGACTGACGCCCCTCCCAACTTTAGAACTGATCCTGGCTTGTGCAGGCTTCAGACGCGGACATAGCTCAGGATGTCCCTGCTCTGGGGCTACATAGCAGGACCATGAGCCCAGCTTTGATCTCACCTCTGAGCAAAGCACTCTGACAACCTGCCCTAGCCGCCCCTAACCCCCCAGTTGGGGAGCAGCACTCGCCCTGGATCTCACACAATGGCTGCATTCCTGGAAGGACCCTTGGCTAAAAACAAGGCAGGGCTGATACTCAAAGGCGATCCCAGGAGGTTGCAGAAATAAACCTCCATAACCTCAGGTCTCCTGGAAAAACCTGTTGCTTCGTTAACGCCATTTAATGACCTCTGGGGAGAGGGGCACAGAGATGTTGTTCTCTTGCATCACGTCAGCAGCTCTTGGGATGCAGCCACCAGAGGAACCCATAGCTCAAACTGCTTGAAGTTGGTCACTCAGAGGTACCCAGAGACAAAAACTGAAAACTAAGAGCCAGGTCCTGGACTGCTGTAAATTGATACAGTTCCATTGACTTCTGAGTATCCAGGGCTATTTACACCAGCTGGGATTTGGCCCATTGGTGTCCATGGAGCTACCTCAATTTACACCACCTGGGGATCTAGCCCATTACACAGGTTCCAATCCGCATTTTTTTTGCCTGTGAAACTGAACCGAGGAAGAGTCAAAAGTTCCCAACCCGTCTGCTCTTTCCTAGCTCTTAGTCCTTGGGGATTAATTACAGCATAACTTCTAATGGTGATGGAGCAATTCATTCCCACTGGGAGAACCTCAGTGTATTGGAGGTTTTCTGTAGCTGATCTTCAATCTCTATGGGGATGAATGGTCCAACTTATGTTCTTTCTTTCTGCAGAAAACACTAAGATAAAAGGCTCCTTCGGCTGCAGATCCAAAGCTGCATGCTATTTTTTAAAATGTTGAATTCCCTTTGATTGTGGGTATGTCAAAGAGATTGAAAGGATACCAAGGGCTGGATCCCCAGGGCGTCTAAATCAGCCATTGCATCGCTGGAGTCAATAGGACAGATCTCCAGCCAGCGTGTAAATCATTTTACTGGCATCAATGGGGCCTGATCCCCGGCTGGCATGAATTGGCAGAGTGCTATAGAGCTATGCCAGTTTCCATGAGCTGAGTATGTGCACCCAGACGTAAGCAAGGCAGCTTACATCGACCTAGTAAGTGCCAGTCAGTGTCTACACTAGAATGGTGCTTCCACTGTGGTAAGTCACCCACTACATCGACCTAACAATGCCAAAATTCCAGATTTGGCTAAGAGCACCCTAGAGTGGGGCAGAGCTGTGAGGGTCAGATTTCTCAGCTGAGCTGGACCAGCACCAATGTAGAGTAGCTCCATTCACATCAATCAGCAGTGTAATGCTTATGAGGTTCTGGCCCAGAGACTCTGGGCTAAACTCGGTAGTGACATAAACAAGCGTGGAAGTTACTTATCTGCTGTCATTGTATTATAGGTGGGCTTGGAAGGATCAGGTTTTAATTGGTTAAATGTCGATAAACTTGGGTTGCGCTGCACATACCCCAGCCGACAACAAATATTTCCATCGATAATAATCAAAAAGTACAGACAGGCAAAGTAAGAAAAGTACTGCCTGAGCATTTCTTAGAGCCACTTCCTTTTGACGTATGAGGTTGATAATTTGTGTTTCAATGATGATAAAACTTCAGCTTGCTGAATCTCAACTTCTCCTGTCATTAAGTAGCTATTGTCTGACCCCCGTCCCCATAATTTCCTAAAATTGTGAACATTTAAATAGATACAAAATGGAAAAAATGTGAAAAATAAACACTGATATCATCTGTCGCAGTTATAAAAGAACAAAAATCAACGTCTGCAAAGCCTAGTAATAACCTTGGTGTAGGTGGTAAAGGCCCATTACATGCGCCCCTGGGAGCTGGGGCCAGGAGCGGGGACACAGCTCGGCAAGGGGGCAGACAGGGGCAATGGGGAAAGGCTGGAGGAGGTTCTGGGGCCAGGAGCGGGGCTTCAGCTCAGCGTGGGGACAGACGGGGTAAAGGGGAAGGGGTTGGAGGTGATTCTGGGGTCGGGAGCGGGGCCGGGAGTGGAGCCATGACCAGGTGCTGAGGCTGGGGGTGGGGCTGGGGCTTCGATCAGACCTGGGGCCAGGGGCCAAGGCTGGGCCTGGGGGCAGAAGCTGGGGCTGGAGCTGGGGGCAGAGCAGGTCTGGGTGGTGCTCACTCCCCTCCCCACCATCGGGGCTGGACCAGGCCCTGCTGTGCCCCCCTGAACGTTCCTCCACACCCTCTAGAGGGGCATGCCCCACAGTTTGGGGACCACTGGTCTAGTCACATGTGAGAAAGGATAGACCTAGTCCTTGACTTAACAATAATATCATTTTATCATAAAAACAGATTTTTTATTTGACTGTGAGAGTCAGTGAGGCAAATTCTGCTGAAGCAAAGGAGAAAGATTTGGACAACCCATCTGGAATAAGAACTCAACCAGTGAGAACTGCCCATGGATTTGGGAATGATGATAGAGAGGGACCATAGCTCTAGAATCTTCCATGGGCAAGAAAATCGGAGGGTGGGATTATGCAATGAGATGCCCCAACACAGGAACAAACATACAACTAGGCATCAAAAGCTGGACATGCACAAGTCCATGGGTCCAGATCTAATGCATCCGAGGGTGCTGAGGGAATTGGCTGATGTGATTGCAGAGCCATTGGCCATTATCTTTGAAAACTCATGGCGATCGGGAGAGGTCCCGGACGATTGGAAAAAGGCAAATATAGTGCCCATCTTTAAAAAAGGGAAGAAGGAGAACCCGGGAAACTACAGACCGGTCAGCCTCACCTCAGTCCCTGGAAAAATCATGGAGCAGGTCCTCAAGGAAACCATTTTCAAGCACTTGGAGGAAAGGAAGGTGATCAGGAATAGTCATAATGGATTCACCAAGGGCAAGTCATGCCTGACCAACCTGATTGCTTTCTATGATGAGATAACTGGCTCTGTGGATATGGGGAAAGCAGTGGACATGATTTATCTTGACTTTAGCAAAGCTTTTGATACGGTCTCCCACAGTATTCTTGCCAGCAAGTTAAAAAAGTATGGATTGGATGAATGGACTATAAGATGGATATAAAGCTGGCTAGATTGTTGGGCTCAATGGGTAGTGATCCATGTCTAACTGGCAGCCGGTATCAAGCAGAGTGCCCCAGGGATCGGTCCTGGGGCCAGTTTTCTTCAACATCTTTATTAATGATCTGGATGATGGGATGGATTGCACCCTCAGCAGGTTCACAGATGACACTAAGCTGGGGGGAGAGGAAGATATGCTGAAGGGTAGAGATAGGGTCCAGAGTGACCTAGAAAAATTGGAGGATTGGGCCAAAAGAAATCTGATGAGGTTCAACAAGGACAAGTGCAGAGTCCTGCACTCAGGACGGAAGAATCTCATGCATCGCTACAGGATGGGGACCGACTGACTAAGCTGCAGTTCTGCAGAAAAGGACCTGGAGATTACAGTGGATGAGAAGCTGGATATGAGTCAGCAGTGTGCCCTTGTTGCCAAGAAGGCTAACGGTATATTGGGCTGCATTAGTAGGAGCATTGCCAGCAGATCGAGGGAAGTGATTATTCGCCTCTATTTGGCACAGGTGAGGCCACATCTGGAGTATTGCTTCCAGTTTTGGGCCCCCCAAAAAAGAAAGGATGTGGATAAATTGGAGAGAGTCCAGCGGAGGGCAACAAAAATGATCAGGGGGCTGGGGCACATCACTTATGAGGAGAGGCTGAGGGAACTGGGCTTATTTAGTCTGCAGAAGAGAAGAGTGAGGGGAGATTTAATAGCAGCCTTCCACTACCTGAAGGGGGGTTCCATAGAGGATGGAGCTCAGCTGTTCTCAGTGGTGGCAGATGACAGAACAAGGAGCAATGGTCTCAAGATGTAGTGGGGGAGGTCTAGGTTGGATATTAGGAAACGCTATTTCACTAGGAGGGTGGTGAAGCACTGGAATGGGTTACCTAGGCAGGTGGTGGAATCTCCATCCTTAGAGCTTTTTAAGGCTTGGATTGACAAAGCCCTGGCTAGGATGATTTAGTTGGAGTTGGTCCTGCTTTGAGCAGGGAGTTGGACTAGATGACCTCCTGAGGTCTCTTCTAACCGTAATCTTCTATGATTCTATGATCACAGACATTTAGCTCATGTCAACTGGCAACTCCATAGCACCCTGACAATTCACACCAGCTGGGAATCTGACCCATTGACCCTGCTGGGAATCTGGCCTTTCATTTTGATTCAATCTCTCTGTTGTATTGGCAACCAATGTGAATTAACCATGTAAAAACGGGCCTGCAGCATTGCACCAGGGCCAGCATTGCACCAGGGCCGTTCCCTCTGCCACTCAAATCCCAACCTTCGCCCCTCTCCTTCCCTCCACAGGCATCATGCAAGTTACTGGGGAAGAAAAGGTCCAGTTGAACCCCCATGGGTTCCTTCTCCTGGGATTCTCTGATGTTCAGGAGCTGCACATTTTGCACTTTGTTTACCTGTGAGCCCTGGTGGGGAATCGTCTTATCATCACAGTTGTAGCCCACGAACACCAGCTTCACTCTCTGATGTACTTTTTCCTGGTCAGCTTGTTCTTCATAGAACTTTGCCACATATCTGTCATACTCCCCAAATCCACGGCCAATTTCCTAACAAGCAGAATATCAATTTATTATTCTGGATGCATTGCCCAAGACTTTCTCTTTGTTTTCTTTGCTACATCTGAGCTTGCCTTACTCACTGTCATGGCGTATCACTGATATGTTGCCATCTGCAAACCACTGCAGTATGAGAACATGAGAATGGCCAGACTGGGTCAGACCAAAGGTCCATCTAGCCCAGTATCCTGCCTTCCGACAGTGACCAATTCCAGGTGCCCCAGAGGGAATGAACAGAACAAGTAATCATCAAGTGATCCATCCCCTGTTGCCCATTCCCAGCTTCTGTCAAACAGAGGCTAAGGACACCATCCCTGCCCATCCTGGCTAATAGCCATTGATGGACCTATCCTCCATAAACTTATCTAGTTTTTTTTGAACCATGGTATAGTCTTGGCCTCTACAACATCCTCTAGCAAAGAGTTCTACAGGTTGACTGTGCATTGTGTGAAGAAATACTTCCTTTTGTTTGTTTTAAACTTGCTGCCTATTAATTGCATTTGGTGACCCCTAATCCTTGTTTTATGAAAAGGAGTAAATAACACTTCCTTATTCACTTTCTCCACACCAGTCATGATTTTATAGACCTCTATCATATCCCCCCTTAGTCATCTCTTTTCCACGCTGTTCTCCTCATACGGAAGCTGTTCCATACCCATAATCATTTTTGTTGCCCTTTTCTGTACTTTTCCAATTCCAATATATCTTTTTTGCTATGCGATGACCAGATCTGCACGCCATATTCAAGATGTGGGCGTACCATGGATTTATATAGAGGCAATATGATATTTTCTGTCTTATTATCTATTCCTTTCCTAATGATTCCCAATGCCTTGTTAGCATTTTTGACTGCCACTGCACATTGAGTGACATCTATGATTCTATGATTCTAACAATGATTCCAAGATCTCTTTCTTGAGTGGTAACAGTTAATTTAGACCCCATCATTTTATATGTCTAGTTGTACGTTTTTCAATGTGGATTACTTCACATTTATCAACATTGAATTTCATCTGCCATTTTGTTGCCCAGTCACCCAGTTTTGTGAGATCCCTTTGTAGGTCTTCACAGTCTGCCTGGGACTTAAATATCTAGAGTAGTTTTGTATCATCTGCAAATTTTGACACCTCACTGTTTACCCCTTTTCCCAGATCATTTATGAATATGTTGTATAGGACTGGTCCCAGTACAGAACCCTGGGGGACACCACTATTTACCTCTCTCCATTCTGAAAACTGACCATATATTCCTACCCTTTGTTTCCTATCTTTTAACCAGTTACTGCTGCTCTCCATGCCTTAGTGTCCCCATTTATATAATGGAGACTCAGCCCTTTTGGAGTCAATGGGGCCAGACCCCCAGCTGATGGGAGTGGGCAGAGCTCAGGTGAGGTCAGTGTGGCAGTGTGTGTCTGACAGATCCAGAGGTGAAGAAGCCAGCGGATGCTGCAGCCAGGTCCCGACAGCAGAGTCCATCCCTTGGTGCATAAATTTCCCCACTAGGGGCTCCAGTCTCCTCCCTTCCCCACAATGAAGCTCCTCCATGCCTGGCCCCCACGTCTCTGCTTGGCTCACAGTGTTGTTATACATTGAGGCACTCATTAACGGGGGCTGCCGTGATGTGCTCCCCTCTCCCCATCTTGTGTGTGCTACAGGGATCCAGCAGGTACGAGTCAGAGACACAATACTGCACTAGAGTCCCTTGAGGAGAAAGACTCCAGATTCTATTACTTGCCCCCGTGAGTTAGCTAATATCCCAACATTGGGTCGAAATCATAGCCAGCCCCACCTAGCCTGTTCCCCATCCCTCTGATCTAGGAAGCTTCCTGGGGGCCAGATCAAACCTGTTTGAACCTCTCAGACACTGGGTGGGGTTTCAAAGAAGCCAAAGAAAATTGGTACCCAACTTACAGTGAAAGTGAGTTATCTGAAATAAAGAACTGAAAAACAATCCGTTTGGGGTTGAACGAAGGGTTTTGTTCAACCTAAAATGGAACTTTTTTCCCATTAAGTTACATGGGGGGGGGGGTTGTTACCATTTATATTTTTAAACACAAATCTAGCTAAATTTCTAAATGAAATGTCAGTTTGACACGAAAAGTCAAAAGGTTTTATTTAAGAAATGTCCAAATGAACCGTTTACATTAATTTAAACTTTTTTTTCTATTTGGCCAAAACTATTAATTAAATTCAACCTGAATACACAAATAGTTTCAGTTGCCCCAAATTGCATTTTTCAGTGAATAAACTATTCAAGTGAAAAGTTTCGCCCCGCTCTAATTACTACTATATACTAATATAATTTTAAGTTATTACAAACTGGCATTCACCTTCTATGAATGTTAGTTGACACTTGTGGTTCTGTTCATGCCCATGGTTAAGCACTGGAATAAATTGCCTAGGGAGGTTGTGGAATCTCCATCATTGGAGATTTTTAAGAGCAGGTTAGACAAACACCTGTCAGGGATGGTCTAGATAATACTTAGTCCTGCCATGAGTGCAGGGAACTGGACTAGATGCCTCTCGAGGTCCCTTCCAGTCCTACGATTCTATGATTCTACGATGTGATGATATGACACCATGATATGTCATAAACCTCTCTCTTTTTGGATGCTTTGGATGCTTATGTTGTGAAATAAAAGCGAATATACACCAGTGAGTGGAATTCCTAGGCAATCTCTGCTTCTGTCAATACGTGCCAGGAACCCAAAGTGTCCAAGAAAATTCAATGTGCTCAGAAGTAAACACAAATTTGCAGAGGGGAGCTATAAAATAAATTCATAGATTCATAAGGCTAGAAGAGATAACTGTGATCCTGTAGTCTGACCCCCTGTATA
This sequence comes from Terrapene triunguis, assembly GCF_002925995.2. NCBI lineage: Eukaryota > Metazoa > Chordata > Testudines > Emydidae > Terrapene > Terrapene triunguis. The sequence continues at coordinate 1,011,319 of NW_020664963.1, read as the reverse complement.
ACACCGGCCAGAGAACTGTCCCCAAATAATTCCTAGAGCATAGCTTTTACGAAAAACATCCCATCTTGATTTAAAAATGATCAGTGATGGATAATCAACGGTGACCCTTGGTAAATTGTACCAATGACTAATTAATCTCACCATTAACAATGTACACCTTATTTCCAGTCTGAATTTGTCTCTCTTCACTTTCCAGCCATTGGATTGTGTTAGACCTTGCTCTGCTAGATTGGAGCCCATTATTAAATACTGCTTCCCTACGTAAGTATTTATAGACTGGGATTAAGTCACCTCTTTCCCTTCTCTTTCTTAAGCTACATTTATTGAGCTCCTGGAGTCTATCACTATATGGCATATTTTCTAATCCTGTAATCATTCTCGTGGCTCTTCTCTGCACCAGCTCCAGATCTGAGGGCTGGAGAAAATGCCTCCAGGGAGAGACTTAATGAGCTCCAGATGAGAGGTGACTTGAATGCAGGGTAAAAGCACCTTCCTGGGGAGAAAACATCAGGAAATAAAGGGATCTGGAATGGAGGAGAGAATGGAAGAACAAGAACCATTGGAAGTTGAAGCCAGACAGTCAAGTGAGAAATTAGGCATCACTGTATAACACTGTGGGTGATTAACCACAGGAATCAATTCCCAAGGGAATTCTCCATCACTTGGTTTCTGCCTGTCTAGGCTGGAGACCCTTTTGGAAGATGTTTTAATCAAACACAAGTTATGTGGCTCAATATAAGGGGAACGGGGGACATTTAATGGCCAGTGCTATACAGGCCAGACAGGAGGCTCTACGGGTCCTCTCTGGCCATAAAACCTATGAAGCTCCAAGTCTGTTTACACAGGTCCTGGAACGTAGCTGTGTGACTCCTAATCTGGATGTAATGTTTGACTCCTGTTTGGTTTTGTCTTTTCCATCCCATCTGAAAGAGCCGTCAGGATGTCAGGCCTTGGGATCTGTGTGGCGCAGATAATCTGACATGATCTTGAAACTACGAAGTGTAAATGAGATGAGAAGAAAGGGCAGGTTGCACAGGAGTCAGTCTGCATGTGCTGATTGCCCTGGCTTGGCTGCCTAAAGAACAGACCAGAAGACTCACTGGAGTTTTATGAATCCAACAAGAATATGAAGATAAAACAGAAACCGCGTGAAGAAAAGTGAATCTGGCATCGATGAGACAAGACTAAGTTTAGTCTCTGACCACCAGGTTGGACACCAAGAGGGCAATTGGAATGAGGGACAGGACACACCCATTTGGCAAGGCGTAGCTGGTGACACAAAGTTGGAATAAAATGGAGAATGATTGAGGTTTGTTACATGTTGGTGTGTCAATAGAGCACGAGGGAGCTAGGAACACCACTGACTTGGGGACCTAATTCTCTCCCATTGTCTCCAATGAAATGATACCAATTTACAGCAGCTGGGGATCTGGTCCATTGACTCCAGTGTAGCTACTGCTGATTCACAAAAGCTACTGATTGGGTCCATTGACCCCAATGAAGCTATGACAAATACCCACCAACTGGTTCTAACAATTGGTTAGAATCAATCATAGCCCCCAACGGGGCTATGATTGATTCACACCAGCTGGGGTCTGGCCCATTGATTCCAATGGGGCTATGGCTGATTCCCACTAGCTGGGGTCTGGCCGATAGACTATAAGGCCAGGAGAGAGCATTCGGCACATGCTCCCTGACCTCCGGCACATCCTAGGCCAGAGAACCTTCTCCTTGGCTCCTGCACTGAGCCCAGTTCCACGTGTTAAAACAATAACATTCGTTTCTGGGATTTGACGTTAAGGAAGGATGAGAGACAAAGAGATGGAACTAGGAGAAGAAGTACTGGATCCAACTGTAAGGTGTGAAACACCCCAGCTAAGTGAGTCGATATTGCAGTCACAGCCAGGATTCTCCCCCCAGAATATTGCTATCGCCACAGGGATCGCATCACACACCTAACGGGTCACTGATGTACAAGTGCCCAGTGCCAAACCCCCCCTTCCCCAAAGTTACAGTCACAGGAACCTTGCAATAGGTCCACCCAGAGAGTCGTTACAGGCATTGGACTGGACAGACAATCAGCTGTTTGGGGCAGAAACCTTCTTTTAATTCTGTCTGTGCAGCACCCGGCACAATGGGGTTCCGGGTCCATTACTCTGGTCACTGGGGCTACAAATTAACGATGAAATAATAATCTATTCTCAATTATCACCTACCCATAATTATTGGTCATTAAGTCCTCTCTGGATAGGCTAGCCATAGAGATAGCAAAAGTTATTTCACCCAACCATTTTACCAAGGAGCAAAAGGGGTGTTTAACCAAATCAGGAATGTTTTCAGGAAAATATCATTTTTGTGGATAATTTCCAGTTTTCCATTGAAAACGCGGAAACTGAACGTTTTTCAATTTTTGGAAAAAATGCCTGTTTAAACAACTCTGTTTTCAAAAACAATATTTTTTTTAGCATAAATGTTTTTAAAAGCAATCATTTTTACCAAAACCTGAAACATTTTACCTAGAACAGTTTTTGAAACTGACCATTTTTACCCAACAGTAGATGCTTTTACCAAAAACTGAAACATTTCACCCAAAATGCTTTCTGAAACTGAGGATTTTTATCAAACACTGGATGTTTTAATTAATAACTTAATATTATTACAAATAACTATTTTTGAAAAAAATGGGGTTTATTTTTGTTGCAAAAAACCCTAAAAGATTTTTGTGGGATTTTTTTCTACAAAACAAAGCTTTTATTTATTTATTTAATTGAAAATAATTGGCATTTTTCAACCAGTTCTGAGATTTCAGCAATTAACAAAACAGCTTCATAACAGGAGATGATATACATAGACTATAGATATATCACTGTGGGGTCCTTGGGAAGCCTCTTGGATGGAGGTTTCCCAGGTCCAAATGTCATGACTCTGTTACCCTTCTTTCTCCTAATGGGAAAATGACTCAGAAATTGTTGACTTTTTGTCTAAAAACTGAAAATGGACTTCTTTTCATTTTTTAAAGGTTTTCAGCAAAGAAAAAATAAACTTTTATGCCCCAAACTCAAAATTATTACACACAATATTGCTGAAAACTGAAAAATATTCAGACAAACTCAGAAAAAAACCTTTCTGATTTGGCAACTGAAAAAACAATTCCTTCCACACACCCCCACATCCACCCCAACACACACGCATTTTCCTTTCAACGGGGTGTGGAACCCAAGAGTCCTGACTCCCACCCCCCTGCTCTCCCAACTAGACTTCCAGAACCAGAGACAGAACCCAGGAATCCTGGCTCCCAAGCCAGTGCACCTGTCCTTCACCTACCTAGCTCCTAGCCAGGGCATTTCGGAGTGCCCCTTTCACATCCTTGTTCCTCAGGCTATAGATGATGGGGTTGAGCATGGGGGTGACGATGCCATAGAGCACAGGCAGTGCCCGGTCCTGCTCCTGCGAGTAAGTGGAGTTGGGGCGGATGTAGGTGAAGATAATGGTGCCAAAGTAGAGGCTGACCACGGTCAGGTGGGAGGTGCAGGTGGAGAAGGCCTTGAGACGCCCTTCCCTCGTGCGGATCCTGAGAATTGCCATCACAATGTACACATAGGACACCAGGGTCCCCAGGAAGGAGCCTAGGATCACTGCACCCCCCAAGGCGAAGGTGACAGCCTGGTTGGCCTGGGTGTCAGAGCAGGAGAGCTGGAAGAGTGGGGGGATGTCGCAGAAGAAGTGATGGAGGACGTTGCCCCGGCAGAAGGACAGGATGGACATCAGGGATGAGTGCACGGCTGAGTTGGTCAAGCCCATGACCCAGGCAGCTGCAGCCAGCAAGGCACACAGCCGCCGGCTCATGAACACGCCATAGTGTAGTGGGTGACAGATGGCCACGTAGCGGTCATAGGCCATGACCCCCAGTAGCAGGCACTCGATCCCCCCAAAGGAGATGAAGAAGAACATCTGGGAGAGGCAACCGGCCCATGAGATGGATTTGTCCCGCGACAGGTAATTGGCCAGCATCTTGGGTATGGTGGAGCTGGTGTAGCCGATGTCCACCATGGAGAGGTTTCCCAGGAAGAAGTACATGGGCGTGTGGAGCCGGGAGTCCAGGCTGACCAGCAGTAAGATGAGCACATTGCCCATCAGGGCCACCAGGTAGATGGCTGTGAAGACCCCAAAGAGGATGAGCTGCTCCACTGGGTTGCTGGAGAGACCGAGGAGGATGAATTCGGTCACTGAGGTGTTGTTCTCCCTCCCCATCGGCTCCAGGGGGTCCATCCCCTGCAGGCAAAGGAAGGGCAGTGCTGTGAGAGTTGGGTCGAGACATTTACCCTCCTTGTGAGCGGAACTGTAAAGAGTGAGGGAAAGTCCCTATGCCGTCACAGCAACCTACACTAATAGCGGTGGGTGGGAAAGGGTTTGTAAGGGAGACAGAGATGGAATTAGCTCCAACAAAAGGCCTCCTGGTGTCCCTCAAGGCCTGTGACAAGCTCATGTCTGGGAAACAAGAGGGGCGTGCGGCCGGAAATCAGTGAAACAAAACTGAGTGTTGGAAACTAGGCCTAACTAGGGTACAAAGCAGTGGGGGAGGGTCCGTTCTGCCCACTACTCCCTTTGGGGCCCTTCACGACAGAGACTCTGGGGGGAAATGAGGAAGAACAGATGGGGGCTACTGGAATGAGATTCACCATCGGGGCTGCTCCCCCCCAACCCTGGGACTGCGGGTCTTCGTCATCCTGATCCTGAGACATGTCCTGGCCAGCCCGGGCTGGAGAAAGGCCCCAGATGACATCATCACCCCCTGCCTGCTCCAGAGAACCCCAAACATCACCTAGGATGAAACGGGATGGACTTTAACAGCAGCAGCTCCGACAACAGCAGCTCGAGCCCATCCCAGCTCACTTCTCTCCCCCCGAGGTTTGTGATCACCAGCTCGGATACCATCTCAGGGACTGGGGGGGGGGGGGTTCCTCCACAGACTGTCCCAGTGCCAGGGAAAGGGAATTAGGGGTGTTGTGCAAACGACTGCTGGATTTAATGCTTCACAGTTCAAAGGTTTGGGTTTCCCCCCCTCCTTTCCCGTAGTGTTAATAGAAGGTTAAGGGCTGTTTCGCGGCATGTTTGCCATGGCACTGAGCAGGGGGAGGTCTCTGGGTCCCATTCCCTGCCCCTCATTTAACACTGGCTAGTGCTGGACGGAGACTGGGCTCTGTTAGCACCTTGACCCATTTACTCCATCTACATTCACACAACAGGGGCCACCAGCCAGGGAGCTGGCGGGGCCCTTAGGAGACCCAGCCTGCGTTCCCGGCGCTGCCATACAGTGACTCAGGGCCAGACCTGCAGAGATGTTTAAAGGCCAGATTGCAAAGGCATTTGGGCTTCTAATGGGATTTTCAAACCACTGAGACGCCTACACCATTGAAAGCAGAGGGTGTTAGGCACCTAGATGTGCCAGAAACTCTCACCAGGCACCGAAACACTGTAATAAATGCAGCCTCTCGTGCTCAGTTGGAACTGGAAAAAAAAAATTGGCAAAACTTTTTTCTGTGAACATACATGTCATTTTGTCCAAACCAAACTGTTTCCTGGCATTGGAACGGTTCCAACGAAAACTGTCACTGGGAAAGTTTCTCAGCTCCAGGGGGGAGTTTTGGGTGACAAGGAGATGCCAGAACAGGCAAGGAGTTGGGGCACTTTCCTGGGGTAGAGGAGACCCAGCTACAAGTCTCTGCTCTGTCTAGGGATGGAACTTGGGAGTCTTGATTCCCAGCTCCCCAACTCTAACCTATGAGATCCCACTCCCCTCCTGGAGCCAGGGATAGAACCCAAGAGTCCTGGCTCCCCATCCCTCTTACTCTACCCCTAAACCACACTCCCGTCCTGGAGCCAGGGCTAGAACTGCACCCCACTGGACCCCCCTCCTCTCTGAATGCTAGCTATGTTATAACTGGGCACAGCAAAGAAGCCAGTTCTTCATGTTCTCGGTGTTGTTTCCCTTTGTTTTGCATTTGACCATTCCCCATAAATATCTCATCAGTACCTGGGTCTTTCTCCTCTTGTTGCCCTGGCTATGGCTCTAATACTGAGCTGCTGCTCAGCTGGCAACCCCAGACTGGAAAAAAATCAACAAAAGCTTTTTGGTTTGCAGTCTCCCTCTTAATTCGAAGTGTGCAGAGAAGCTCTGGGAGGGGAGTGGGGTCTGTTGGTTAGAGGGGGGGTGTGGAAGCCAGAACTCCTGGGTTCTAGCCCCAATACTGGGAGGGGACTGCGGTGGGGTCTAGTGGTTAGAGGACGGGGGGGGGGGCAGGACTCTGCTGTTGTCTCTCAACTCTGGGAAGGGAGTGGGGTCTAGTGGGTTAATGTGGGATTGGAGCCAGGACTCCTGGGTTCTTTCTCAGCTCTGGGAGGGGAGGTGTGACAAGGAATAGTTGCTCCTCCTCAAGGATTCAGTGGCACTGGAAGAGCTGCCGGGACAGAGCCTGAGGCTGGAATAACACCGGCCGTGAGCCCTAGTCTGCCCCCACCTACAGCTCTGCCGGTGCCCCTCAGTCCTGACTGGCAGCCCCAGCTGATCCGGCATGGCAGCTGGTGTGAAACTGGCTCCATGGACACATTGTGTAACCAGCTGGGACAGGAGCCTGCTGGGTGGCTGCAGTGTCTGGACCCCGGGTCTGTTCTGGTGCAGCAGAGAGATGGGGGTTAACGGACTAGCGGGGTGAGTGGGCTGGATGACCCAGGGGTTAGATGTGATAGGAGAGGAGGCCTGATTGACCTCGGGGTGTGATGGGGGGCAGGGAATACCAGGATAGAGGGGCCGATGAGCCAGCCTTGTATGTACCTTCCTATGGCAGGAAATCGATCTGAGATACGAGCTTGCAATCCTCAGCCCATCCGTGCAGGAATGGCCTTCTTGTCACCTGGCGCCTGCCTCATTGTCTCCCTCCAGAGCTCGTCTGCCATCCTGTCCTGATGAGAGCTTTGGGCAGCAAGCACCTCCCTGCCCCTCTCCCACCAACAGCCCGGACCCCGCTCTGTGCCCAGTGAGAGAGACAGCCCAGCTGGGGGGTGCTGGGCTCAGCAGATATTGCAGAGCCGTCTCCCGGGGAATCATCCTTTGTGCCTTACAGACGTCACTGCAGGCCATCCCCAGGGGGGACCAATTTGTCTCGTACAACCGGCATCCTTGGCCGTGGAGGAGAGACACAGGATCAATGCCCATCTGAAATCAAACCAGAGCCAAGCCAGAGAGAATTGCAGTGTTTCATTCTCAGGTCCTCGGTTTACAGGCATTGTGTCTCAGGAATCTCTGGGTCAAGTGACTCCAAATTTGCCCCACTTACTGTAGCTCAGATGCGAAGGAAACATGGCAATTTTCAAGGCAATGTGATTCAGCATGTGGATTTTAGAGCACTGAGAAAAATCAGCTGTTAAGCAGTGAGCTCATGTCAGCCCCTAACTAATTCACAGGGGCAGATCCTCAGCGGGGGGAACTGAGATTTCAGAGGCTGATGTTTAGCCATGTTCCACATTGCGGAGGGTCACAAGGCAGCACTGGGCTGAGCTCTGCCTTAGCCCTGCTCTAGGGCCGTTCACAACTCCTAAGGTCAAACTGTCTGCTGGTGGGAATCAGGGTCATTTCACCCAAACCAGTGGGAATTGGGTGTCTAAAGCCAGTCGGCAGCTCTGAAAAACCTGTTGAAGGCCCATCCAGCAAAAAGAAACGTTCTTTCCTATAAACTGATTTATTTTTAACGAAATGTATTTTTGTTGAAATATGGGAGTTCATCAAAAATGAAAAAAAATAATTAAAAAAATTATTTGGGATTTTTTTTAACTTTTCTGAAAATGTTTCAAAACACAAGAGTATTAGGAAAATTCAGACAATTAAAAACTATTTGAAAATAAGAGAGTAAAAGGTAAAAATTTGGAGAAAGTAAGAAAACAAAATCTTTTTCACTTGTTTCCCATTGAAAAAAATTGGGAAAACATTAGCAAGTGAAATAAAATTGTTTTTTTGTTTTCTTCACTTTTTCTCACTTTTTTGAGGTGCAAAAATGTCAAATAAAATGAGAGTGAATGCTACTGTTAAAACTTTTTACACTTTTTTCTTTTTTTTAACTTAACGGAAAAAAAGTTGAAAATATTTTTTTCAAATCTAATAATGTCTTTCTGAAGGAAACAAGACAATATCTGTTTCTTTTAAAAATAAATAAAATGGCATTTTGAATTTTTTTGTGTGGGGGGCAGGGGTGAAATTTTTCCAAATTTGTTCATTTCCTTGCAAAATGTTGCATGGAAAAATAGTTTCTGAGCAGCCCTGCTCTAGCTAGACTGAGCAACTTCTCTTGCTGTCTCTCGGCCCCATACAGATTCTGCACTGGTGTGACGATGTCTGTTAGGGGTAGGAGTTCACTGTGCTTAGCCAGCATGCTTGGGTTTGGGGCCTGCTGCTCTTCCCTGATGGAGTTGGGGATCAGTGAATTCAGTGACTCACATGCAACCGCCTTACCTCAGTCTGGTTGATTTTAACAGTAGAAACAAAGCATTTTGAGAAAGGTGTTTAAAACCACACAGTCTGGCTCAGCCAAATCCCTCCCATGCCTTGATGGGCACCTAGGCAGGCCTGGCTTATTCAGATACCCCCAGCAGGTCCCCATGTGTCAGTCTGGTTCCCCCAAACCCGTTTCTTGGTAGGGGGTCCCTTTGGAAACCCCTCCAGTCCTTCAGTTCTGCTGCCTTCCTGGGCTTTGGCTCTGCTGGATGCAAGTTGGCTGCCGAGGTTAAATCTTCCCAACCAACAGCCCAGGCATGGTCCCTGCCCCACCTTCTAGCATTTGCCCAGGACTGTCCCTCGCTCTTCCTGCTTGTTTGTCCATCCATCGCAGCAGAGTTATAGGGTAAACAACCGGCAAGCAGGGCCCCATGGCGCACCCAGCCCCACATCTGCTCTTTGTCCATCCCACAAACTCAGCCTGGGGGCAGCTGTCCCAGTATGGAGGTGCCTTGTGCTGGTGGAGCTCATTCCTCTTCGCAAAGGGAGATAGCTACACTGGCTGGGACTGTTCTCGGGGTGCCCAAGGCTGTGAGTCCCCTTGTAATTCTCCCTGCCTCCCATGAAAGGGAGACCTGCCAGCTCCCCAAGCAGGGCTGGCTCCAGGGTTTTTGCCACCCCAAGCAGCACACACACACAAAAAAAAAAGAGCCGTGATCGCGATCTGCGGCACTTCGGCGGCAATTCGGCGGGAGGTCCGAATTGCCGCCCCCCTCCCCTCTGGAGTGGCCGCCCCAAGCACCTGCTTGCTAAGCTGGTGCCTGGAGCCGGCCCTGTCCCCAAGGCCAGCCAAACAACCTCCTCTGGGCTCTGCCAGCCCTCACTCCGCCTGGCAGGTTAGCAATAGGTGCACCCCACTACCCGAGCCTCGCTGGAGTGTTCCTCTGCAGCATCCAGCCCCTTTTCCAGGGGACACTCACAGAAACACCAGAGCTACTGTCCCCAGGGAGCCACGCACAACTCAGGTTGTCTGATTCAGCTCAGCTCTTCGGACAATCCCGCAGCTCTGAGAGCTAGTTATGGGGGAAACAATCAGACATTTATTGTCAGAAGTCAAGACTCAGGAGCTAGTGAGTGAGGCCAATGGAAACAGAAGGGTTCCATGTCAAACAAAGTTAATATACGCATCCTAGAGACTAGACCTTGATGGATCCCACCCCAAGCCTTGGGCAGCGTCTCCAACCAAGGCTGGCTGGGATTCAATTCTCACAAATGCAAATGTGCTGTCCAATTACAGCCTAAGTGCTGAATAATAGGAGGCTTTTCTTGTCCCCCAGCTGTAGAACAGTGAAAACTCATAATCTGCTGAACATTATTGTCCGGGTAAAATATGTGTGGCAACATTGTATGTAAAGTTATAAGCCTCTACTGTATAACACTGCTGTAACATGTTCCAAAGTTAGAAAGGTTGGCCCAAACCAGTTTTTCAGGGACAAAGATACACTGGCACCCCAGACAGGTATCAACAAAGTCAAGTGGGCTATGACTTAGTTAAGTGACCATTCTTTGGCTGGAAGAAGGGTGTGAGTGATAACTTTACATATTCGCAATGAAAACAGCCAGAGGTCCCATGTAAACAGACTGGCTGTCACGTGAACCCCAGCTGGAGATAATCCTCAAAGAGGGGAGAAGGATATAAGAATGGAGGACACACACAACACAAATCACCTCTCTCCTCCCATCTCTACGCACAGCAGTTACAATGCTTGAAAGACAAAGGAAACATCTTTGAACTGGGGAAGGAGTTTTAGCTGGGAGGCTTTTCAACCAGTACACACCTCTGTATGCTTATAGAGAGATAAAACCTTTTGCTTTTAAGTTCACTTAGCATGTTATGTTAGGCCTTTAGCTTGCATTTTATCTTTGTATTTGCACTGTAAGTAATTCTGACTTTTATGCCTCATTACTTGTAATCACTTAAAATCTATCTTTCTAGAGTTAATAAACTTGTTTTTATTGTTTTATCTAAACCAGCGTGTGTTTGGATTGATGTGTTAGGAATCTCCACTTGAGATAACAAGGTTTGTGCATATCATTTTCCATTGATGAAATGACAGACTTTATATGAGCTTGTATAGTCCAGTGGGTGCTGGGCAGTAGAAGACACACATTTCTGGAGGAAGGTCTGGGGATTTGCAGTAGATGAATGGGTTCAATAATGGCATCACCACGGTGTTCAGGACGTTGGCCACTTTGTTGAGGTCCAAGGAATGGCTTTTCCTGGGTTGGACATAGATGAAGATGGAGCCCTCATAAAAGAACATCCCCACAATAATGTGTGAGGTGCAGGTGGAGAAGGCCTTCTGGCGGCCTTTGGGAAAGGGGATCCTGAGCACTGTAGTGATGATGAAGGTGTAGGATACCACCATCACTAGGAGTGATCCCAGGAGAAGCAAGGCTGACACAGCGAATTCCACCACCTTGACGGTCCATGTGTCAGAGCAAAAGAGCTTGAGCAACGGCGTCATGTCACAGAAGAAGTGGTTGATGACGTTGGGGCCACAATATGGCAGTCGGGCCACCAAGATGGTGGGAAGAAGCAAGGCCAGGAACCCCCATATCCATGAGGCAGCCACTAGCCGTAAGCAGGCGTGAGTGCTGATGAGGGTGTCATATTGCAGTGGGTAGCAGATGGCCAAGTAGCAGTCGAAGGACATGACAGTGAGGAAGAAAAACTCTGTAGAGCCCACCAGGAAGTAGAAGTAGGCCTGGGCAATGCAGCTGGTGAAGGAAATGGTGTTCCTCTCACTCACCATGTTGGCCAACATCTTGGGCATGACCGTACTGGTGAGTAGGACGTCCAGGAGGGAGAGGTTGGAATGAAGAGGTACATAGAGGTGCGGAGGCGATAGTCAGCCCAGACCAATGCGATGATGAGGAGGTTGCCCATCAAGGTGACCACACAGGAGCTAAGGAAGGCTATGAAGAGGGAGCCTTGGAAGCTATGGATGCCAGGGAATCCCAGGAGGATGAATTTGGTCACAGATGTGTTCTGGTTCTTCATTGTTACCTCTGCAGGAAGTGCTCACCTGGAGGGGGGGGGGAGAAGAGAGAGAGGGAAAAAGACAACAAAATGAGAGGAGAGAGAGAGAGACAGAGAAAGGGACAGAGAGAGATGCCTCCTAATTTTGTTGTTGGTGGTGCCCTCAAGTCCCAAACTATAAGAGCCAGATATTGAGTACTGATCAGTACAGATGGTCGGGAATTCTGAATGAAACAAATTCATTTGTCCCACAGGAAGTTTCAAACTGATTTAAACTGAACATTCTTGTTTTGAATTGGTATTTAAGAGCCAAGTGAACATTTTATTTTCATTTTGATTGAAAATGCCACATACTTTTTTTCATTTTCATTTAAAAAAAAAAAAGACCTTTTAGTCAGTTTTCCCCCAAAAATTGATTCAAAATGAAAACGAACTCCTGTAGGAAAACCAAAATAGGACATTTTCCCATGGAAAATATTGGTTTTGATGAACATGTATTTTTCAACAGGAAAACTTTTCCGCATGCCTTTTTTTTCTTTGACCAGATCTAGTGCTAAGTATGTGCATCTGCTGTTGAATTAAGTTGAAGTTTTGAGTGTTTAGTACTTCTGAATATCAGGCTCTTAGTAGTGGGCAAAAGGGCTCAGAAGACAGAGCAGTTCTCCTCCACCACCACACAAACTATCCTGCCAATGTGGCTCAACCATAGCTAATAGGATGGCCTCTACAGGTGAGAAGGTAACTGCAATCCAGTCACCATGGGTTCCTTAAATGCTCTACCAGTAATGGTCAGGTTTATCAACACCCAACCCTTTTAGCTACAGATAGACCTGGGGCTTTTCCTGCCTTCCTAATTCAGGTCTGTAACTCTTAGATTGCAGAATCTGTTGGGTGGCTGGTGGGACAGGAGGCTGTTGGGACATAGCCCTTGTCTGAGTGAGACAGATGTTCAGAGAACACAAAATGCCTTCTCATTCTCTGTCATACAGACACATTTTGACACATAGCCCCGTCTTTCTTTCTTTCTTTCTTTCTTTCTTTCTTTCTTTCTTTCTTTCTTTC
>NW_020664963.1:986933-998719 GCF_002925995.2 Terrapene triunguis | reverse complement strand
TTCTTTCTTTCTTTCTTTCTTTCTTTCTTTCTTTCTTTCTTTCTTTCACAGTTTCCTCTCCATCTGTCAGGAGAGATCAGGATCCCATGGTGCTAAGTGCTGCACAAACACAGAACAAAAACAAAGTGGCCTGCCATAAAGAACTTACAATCTAAGGTTCCAATCCAACAAAGACCTATGAATGTGTTTAACTGGGCACTGTGAGTCGTTCAATTGACTTCATTGGCTGGAAGAAGAGCTCTCTGTAAGCTCGAAAGCTTCTCTTCTAGACAACAGAAGTGGGTCCAATAATATATATTATTTCACTCACCTTATCTCTTAGATAGATAAATAGATATTTCAAATTATTCATGATATTCAGCATGCATTTCCCATTTCTTAATTTTGCCCCACTGTTTCTATTTCTCACCCTAAATAATTATTCCCCAGCTTTAGTGTAGGCACAGTTCACTCATTAGATAAAAGGGTATAAAATATATCAAATGTACGGGAATGGAACTCACATTCCTGAAGATGAAAAGAAATCCAGTGTTATGCTTATGAGGCTATATTTTTTCTCCTTTTCAAAAGAGAGTTGCAAACAAACATACACTTAAGTTCCCAATTAAGAAAAGAAACAACATCCTCAATGAGAAAAATATTTGAGCCAAATCTTGAAGTACTTAGTTTTATTCAGGCAAAGCTCTCAGTGATGGTCATGGGAGTTTTGATGGAGTAAAAGATGACTGGTGAGATAAAGAAAATGCTCTCATATTTGAGGAACAAACTGTAATAACATGTATAGTTTAGATACCACACTGATAGATTATTGATACAGAAAAGAGGATAGATAGATAGATAGATAGATAGATAGATAGATAGATAGATAATGTATCTCCTACCATCCTCCCAGTATTAAGATGCAACCAACCTGGCTCAGCCAATTTTGACCTCAGTTTCCATAGGCTGTGATCAAACAGAATTCTAAAAGGACTGATATGTGTGTCTTGTGGGAGGAATTAGTTCACACTCAGGGACCATTCCAGATCAGGAAGCTGAAGCGTCTGAAATGGGGCAGAGAAAGTATTCATACACTAGGAAGAAGATACTCAGAGCCAGGGGTTTAAAGGTATTTAAATCAATGGGTGTTAGGTGCCCAAGTGCTTTTGAAAATCCCATGAGGTGCTTAAATACCTTTGAAAATCTGGCCCTTAGATCCTGATTCTCCTCTGATTCACTGCAGTGTAAATCAGGAGTAACTCCACTGAAGTCAAAGGAATTTGATCAGTGTGAAACCAGTTTAATTGTGAGGAGGATCATGACTTCTATTATCCCATGTGCTTTTGCTTCTAGATCTAGCAGCAAATCTTGGACTGTAAAAGTTGCCTTCAGGGAATTTCTCAGCCTAGGATGGGAATATAATATGTAATTCATGAGGTCACTTTGGGGTCTTAATAGTTCCTTTCTATACTTTCAAATACTGGGGTTTCAGTTAAACTTTTGCTCTTGAGAGACTTTAATTACAATATACAATACTTATAGATCACCATCCACTAACAATTGACCAGTGGAACTCACAGTCACAAGATAGCCTTGGAAGCAAGGAGATTAGTAGGAGATCCCCTTGGTCCAAACTCACCTGTGCGAGCCTTTCTGGCACAACCCTGTGTACCATGGTTGAGAGGGTCATTCTCTGCTGCCATGTAGACCTATCCCTTGGGACTAGTACATTAATGATAATAATATAGATTAAATGGGGGGACAATCAACACCAGATGAAATGGCACATTTGCTTAGACATCCTTTGAGGCTGCTTAGTATAGAGCAGCCCCTGACTGAACCATATTTACAGTATATTTCCAGTGGTTCTTGCCAACTCCAGGGGCAGAGTTAAGGTGATGGGGCTGTAGTACCTTGTTCTCAAAGGTATAGGGGCATTTGACATTCTAGAGGCCTATGAGACACTGCCAGTCAGCTTTAACTTTGTGTTAACAAAGTTTTATAGCAGTGAATAGTCTAACATTTGGATTGTAAGCTCTAAGGGGTAGAGATTTTCTACTGTATCTGCCACAATGGGGCCCTGGGCTCTAGACAATTAAGTACTAAAAATGCTGTTCTCACGGAGGGGAATAGAGACATAATTTGTCTTACAATGTACATTTGTGTTAAAAACTCTGATCACCGTGATGTATCAGAGAGCAGATGTATGAGGCTTTAAAATGAGTCTGAGGTCAAAAGAGATCAAAGGGTGCGCACTCATGAGAATTTGTGCTCACAAATGTATAATGGACTGAGGCCCAGAACCTCCATATTAGTTAAAAAAAAGCAGTCGGTGTGAATAAGACGTAGCTCCATGCCGGTAAATGGGCCAGATCCCCTGCTGGAGGAAATGGGGGCATCTCCCTAACTGGCTTCCATCAGATGGGGCTTTGACACTGAGAATTGCTAGCTGAAATTCTTCTAATAATGATTTCAAGTAATGAGAAATCCATGAAAATCAATATCTTCTCCGATAAAATATCTTTTAAATAAACTATGTATCATAACTAATGGCTAATGTAGTGCCCATCTTTAAAAAAGGGAAGAAGGAGGATCTGGGGAACTACAGGCCAGTCAGCCTCACCTCAGTCCCTGGAAAAATCATGGAGCAGATCCTCAAGGAATCAATTATGAAACACTTAGAGGAGAGGAAAGTGATCAGGAACAGTCAGCATGGATTCACGAAGGGGAAGTCGTGCCTGACTAACCTAATTGCCTTCTATGAGGAGATAACTGGCTCTGTGGATGAGGGGAAAGCAGTGGATGTGTTATTCCTTGACTTTAGCAAAGCTTTTGATACGTCTCCCACAGTATTCTTGCCGCCAAGTTAAAGAAGTATGGGCTGGATGAATGGACTGTAAGGTGGATAGAAAGCTGGCTAGATCGTCGGGCTCAACGGGTAGTGATCAATGGCTCCATGTCTAGTTGGCAGTCGGTTTCAAGCGGGGTGCCCCAAGGGTCGGTCCTGGGGCCGGTTTTGTTTAATATCTTTATTAATGATCTGGAGGATGGTGTGGACTGCACTCTCAGCAAGTTTGCAGATGACACTAAACTGGGAGGCGTGGTAGATACGCTGGAGGGTAGGGATCAGATACAGAGGGACCTAGACAAATTGGAGGATTGGGCCAAAAGAAACCTGATGAGGTACAACAAGGACAAGTGCAGAGTCCTGCACTTAGGACGGAAGAATTCTATGCACTGCTACAGACTAGGGACCAAATGGCTAGGTAGCAGTTCTGCAGAAAAGGACCTAGGGGTCACAGTGGATGAGAAGCTGGATATGAGTCAACAGTGTGCTCTTGTTGCCAAGAAGGCTAATGGCATTTTGGGCTGTATAAGTAGGGGCATTGCCAGCAGATCGAGGGACGTGATCGTTCCCCTTTATGCAACATTGGTGAGGCCTCATCTGGAGTACTGTGTCCAGTTTTGGGCCCCACACTATAAGAAGGATGTGGAAAAATTGGAAAGAGTCCAGCGGAGGGCAACAAAAATGATTAGGGGTCTGGAGCACATGACTTATGAGGAGAGGCTGAGGGAACTGGGATTGTTTAGTCTCCAGAAGAGAAGAATGAGGGGGGATTTGATAGCTGCTTTCAACTACCTGAGGGGGGGTTCCAAAGAGGATGGAGCTCGGCTGTTCTCAGTGGTGGCAGATGACAGAACAAGGAGCAATGGTCTCAAGTTGCAGTGGGGGAGGTCTAGGTTGGATATTAGGAAACACTATTTCACTACGAGGGTGGTGAAGCACTGGAATGCTTTACCTAGAGAGGTGGTGGAATCTCCTTCCTTGGAGGTTTTTAAGGCCCGGCTTGACAAAGCCCTGGCTGGGATGATTTAGTTGGGAATTGGTCCTGCTTTGAGCAGGGAGTTGGACTAGATGACCTCCTGAGGTCCCTTCCAACCCTGATATTCTATGATTCTATGATTCTACTGATTGTGGTGAAGAAATGGCTATAGATAGTTCCAATAGGGGAATACAGACTTTCTTGTGCTTTATACTGCCTGCACCTGTAACTTTCACTCCATGCATCTGAAGAAGTGGGTTTTTTTACCCACGAAAGCTTATGCCCAAATAAATCTGTTAGTCTTTAAGGTGCCACCGGACTCCTTGTTGTTGTTGTTTTTGTGGATACAGACTAACAAGGCTATCCCCTGATACTTGTGCTTTATGGCCCATTCTTTTTTCCCTTGTACATATATACCACTTATCTGCATTTACCATATGACTTCATAGCAGAGTGGTTGAATAATACTGAGATCTTATCAATCACAAGGAATTGGTTAAAATTTTTGTTACATAATATTTCCATTTCTGCCTCTTAACTTCATAAATTAACATAAACTCATCTTCGTTAGCTTTTTTTACTAATTAGAATCTAAAAGTATAGTTATAAATAGGAAAGGGAGACATTTTTTCTTGGAATATTTTTAGCGTGTCCTTTTCACTGACAATATGTAAATAACATTTAAAAATAGTTTCACATATTTTCCAGATTTTTATTTTCAAGAAAAGAGGAAAGTTTCTTTCCTAGTTATATTTAGTTTTTAATTTTTCTACATTTCCTCCTTTTTTGCTCAGAAAAAAAGAAAGAAAGAAATGGAAATGTAGATAAAAGAAAATTACAAAATTTTACAATAAGAGGAAAACAGTTATTTTTCAAAAATTTCAGAAAAAAAATATTTTTGTAACTTTTCAAAGAATATTGTGATTTTTTTTCTTTCCCAACAAGTTATATATTTTCAATGTACTAAAGAGACTGCTCCTCAGTGAAAAATATTTAGTTAAAAATGGGCACTGCTTTCGGAAAAGACATACCCTCTATGTGTATGAAAATTGGATTTTCAGATCCAAAAATGAGTTATATCTGTTTATACTCCTGTATGACCTCCTAACCAACCCAGCCCTAAGAGAAGAGCTACAAGCTACTTCTGGCAGTAACTTCTTCAGCGCACATCCCTCTCTGAGGCACATCCCATCACAAGTGTAGGCAGGGAGAGTTCATCCTGCTGGCTTCTATGAATCCCATTTGTAGGCACCTACCTCTCCCCATCAGATAGGGAGCCTACACACCAAATTCAGTCTTGGTGAATTGGAGAGATTTTTAAGGGTCTAAAAGCCAGAGTCCCATTGGGAATCAAGCCTTAAGATCCATAACTGTTTAAAATCAGCTTACTTCACACAGAGGCACAGAGGCTGGAATATTCAAAGGATCGGGGCGGGGGAGCCTCAGACATCAAACTCCCAGCAAAGTTCTATGGGAATTGGGCCCCTAGCTTCCCCTCTCTTGAAAATCCCAGACTGGGGGATGAGGTGAGTTACCCATGGTCACAGAGGATGGCCACAGCAAGGCAGAAATGAAATCCCTCTCCCCTCAGCCTTGGCAATAAACATGAGTGAGAAAAATCTATTTTTTACTTGTTCATTTATTTCATTTGTCATCAGAAAATTTCAAGTCAAATGAATTTTTTTCTTTAATTTTGAATCAAAATTTTCTTCCGTCAAAAGAAATGTCATGGTACAAAAAAAAGGGGTTTTGCTGGAATCAAAAGATTTGATGGGAAAATGTCATTTTTTATGAAAATTTGTGATGTTGCATGAGAAAAACTTCAAACTAAAATGAAACTTTTGCTTTCATTTGGATGTGTGCAGTGGTGTTGTAGCCCTGTCGGTCCCAGGTTATGGACAAGACAAGGTCAGTCAGGTCATATCTTTTATTGGACCAACTTTTGTTGGTGAAAGAGAGAAAGTTTGCTGAGTTAAAAAGCTAGTCTTTTTTACCAATAGAAGCTGGTCCAATAACAGATATTACCTCACCTGTCTTCTCTCACTCAGTTCATTTGGATACATTTCTTAAACTTCATACCCAGGAGTTCACAGTTGTTACCGGCTTGGTGAAATCTAATTATAGCGCATCCCACCATTTTGGGCAATCTGCCCTGTTTTGGACAGTCTGCCCTCACGTAGACACTTACAGTCATGAGCCACTCCAGACAGCGTGACATCTCCATACAAGTAAAAAAACCCAAACAATTAGTGTAAATCAGACGTGGCTCCAGGAGGGTAAATGGGCCAGAACTGGTGGAAATGGACATGTCTTACTACATGGCTTCCATCACAAGGAATTGGTTTTAATTTTCTTACAGGACATTTCAATCTGTACTGTCACAGGTTAAACTAGATTTGTCTTTGGTTACCCTTTCTGCTAATCCTGATAAAAATACAAGGAGAGGATACAAAGATGTTTTTGCTTTTGTTGGTTTTTTAAAATTGGCTTTTTTATTCATAATAGATAAATAACGTTTTAAAAAAATCCCTTTGCACATTTTCCAGATCTCTAATTTAAAGAAAAATAAAAGAGCAAATAATTTTCCTAAATATATTTAGATTTTTTTTTTCACATTTACTCCTTTTTTCTCCCTAAGAAAAAAAGAAAGAAAAACGTTTAGATAAAAAGGAAACATTTATGGAAATTTTACTAGAAGAGAAAAAAACAGTTCTTTAAAAAATTTCAAAATAAAAATATTTTTGTAAATTTTCAAAGAATATTGTGATTCTTTTTTCTTTCCCAACGAGCTCTGTATTTTCAAAATTTAAGTGCTAATGAGGCTGTTCTACACTGAAAAATATTAAGGATAACTGGGCACTTCTTCCTGAACAGTTCTACACTCCCTGTGTATCAGAATTAGATTTTCAGATCCAAAAATGAGTGATAACTATCTATAGACCTGTAAGATCTCCTGAACTAACACTGCTCTGAAAGAATAGCTGTAAGCTAGGTCTGACAGTAATAACTTTAAAAAAACCCACTGTCAATGCATTTCAGACCAGTTACACCTTTGTATAATGAATGAAGTCAACAGAAATATAAAAAAAATAAAGGAATGGTATTCAACAGAGGTGACAGAGAGTGAAGGGGGAGGATGGGGGATGCACAGCGGTCAGCAAGGGTGGGATGTGAAGGGTACAGGGTTGCAGAGGATCACTGAAGGCCGAGTGTGAAAGGACGTGGTTGTAGAGGGATGTCTGAGGGGAGAGGTTGAAGGGTAACAGGACGCCCAGTGTTTAAGATGGTCAGAGTGCTGTAAGGACGCCTCACTCTCTTTCCCTAACCTAATGACTCTCCAGAGTCATTGTGAATGACTGTGAATTGCCACTATGCATTGCAATATATACCCTCTGGCCTGGGTGACAGCGAGTATTGCTCTACTGCATGGTCAGTCACGTGGTCACCTGAGATGTGGGAGACCCAAACTCAAGGTGCTGCTCTATTGGCTGTTTAATTATTTATAAAAAAATGTTGAACAGCTTCTAGAGGAGAGACTGAGAAGAACTCAACCCAGTCAATCCCAAAGCCCAGTGTCAGGAGTGTTTTCTTGTAATGGGGGAGAACATACAGAATAAGAACATGAGTAAATAAGGAAGTGTTATTTACTCCTGCTCATAATACAAGAAGTAGGGGTCACCCAATGAAATTAATAGGCAGCAGGTTTAAAACAGACAAAAGGAAGTATTTCTTCACACAATGCATAGTCAACCTGTGGAACTCCTTGCCAGAGGATGTTGTGAAGGCCAAGACTGTAACAGGGTTCAGAAAAGAACTAGATAAGTTCATGGAGAATAGGTCCATCAACGGCTATTAGCCAGGATGGAGAGGGATGGTGTCCCTAGCCTCTGTTTGCCAGAAGCTGGGAGTGGGCAACAGAGAATGGATCACTTGATAATTACCTGTTCTGTTCATTCCCTCTGGGGCACCTGACATTGGCCGCTGTCGGAAGACAGGATACTGGGCTAGATGGCCGTTCTTATATTCTTATGTTCTTAGTCCCACATTCAGTTCCTTTATCATCATCAGGTAGGGACTGGGGAGGGGGATGAATACAGGTTTATTTGGTGAACGCCCTGACCACTGGGTGAAGCTTATGAGGGAGCACCCTACCCCTACCACCATGGTGTTTGCCTTCTTGGGTTTGGAGAATCTTTTACTTTGCTTTTTGCAACATGCCTAAAAGTCTAACCAACATTTTTTTCAGGTTGATACAGAATGAAACACTTTGCTTTGACATGAACAATGCATCAGTTAGTTTTGAGGTCAAAGCTTCTTTGACTTTTCAATCACAAAAAAAAAAAAAAAAATCGTTTTGACCTGAAACTAAACATTAGTTTTCATTATTTTTAAAATGGCCAGTGAACCAAAAAAGTCCGTCATTCACCCAACTGTACCCATAACGACTTGGCCTGGTCAGAACCCTACAGGTTAGATCTCTATTCTATTCTATTCTATTCTATTCTATTCTATGCACTAAAAAGGATCCCATCCCTGTTGTTGCTAAAGTGCTTGATAAAATTAGGAAGACGGATGTTCAGATCCCGTTGACACTTTAATTCCCCAGGTGCCTGCTGAGACTCAGTACTGATGTTTCAGGTCTCTGATTGTATATTGGCTCCTGAGTCCGAAAGCCGACCAACTTTGGACTTTGATCTTTTAATCTTATCTCACCAAAAAGTTATCAGTCCTTCAATAGAGCTCTTGGACGATGTCTGTCAAATGAGCCACAAGGGACCCCGAAATACAATTACCCCCGCTCTAATCCTTGAGACCGCTTTCCATCTAGAATTTGCATGGGGACTGAGAAGCCCTGAATTTTTTCTCTCCTGCTCTAACTCCTTGCCTAGCTCTCTCCATCTCAGTGCCGGGAACAAAACCCACCAGCCATGGGATTTCCTCTGCTTTGGAGGTCAGTCAAAGGTCCAGTTCTTCCACTGTGTCCCAAACAGCCTTCTTGTGCCATTCAGCACCGGAGGGAATTTGCAAAGGCTCTAACATTGACATGGCTCATGTAAACACACATAGAGACTGAAACGCGCCGTGGAGTTATTAATGACCCCTCTTGTGGAAGAATTCCCAAATCTCCAAAGCAACAACTTCCTTGATCATACCTATTAAAACTCAAGGAGATTTCAGCGACTCTGCTCCTAGCACCAGCCTTAGTGGGGGTCAATAAGCACATAAGGGGAAGATTTCTGGGGCTGTCTCCTCCTTGGAACTGGGTCTTCTTCCTCTGCTGGCCAGGACCGCAATGATCAGCTCTGAGGTTTGACTTCCCCAGGCCATCCTTTGGAGACAGCCGGCTCTGAGGTCACAGACACAGCAGGTCGTGCAAGGTATGGACTCTTGAATCAAACAACGTGCAATGTGAGAGTAGCGAGAGGTATTGTTATTATAAGGAGGACAGATGCTCAGAGACCCCACTGATAAAAAAAGAACGACCTGGTTGGGTGGATAGTATTAAGCACTGACAGAGTGAATACTCCTCTAAAGGGCTCTACAGATGTTATCTGGGGTTTCCCAGTTAGTTAGGAGGAAGAACAGACCAAAGATGCTTTGCTGAGGTCTTCCTATGCCTGGCTCCCTCAGACCAGGTTTCTCCCTTTAAGAGGCTCAGATCAGAGAGAGATGTCACTGGGGCAGGGTGGAGGTGTGGATGAAACTGAGAAAGAGCCAGGGAAGAGTCCAGATAAAGCAGAGTGAGATTCTCACCGTGGGTTACTTGCTTTTAGAAAAGCTGACATTTTTGTAGCTGCCTAGTAGTTTAGTCTGGGATTTCAAAGCTATCAAAATTTCAGTGGGAGCTGGGCACCTAACTCCCTTCATCTCCATGGAAACTCCTAGCCTAAAGTGCCTGAAATGTTCAAATGTCTGACAGGGATTGAGGTGCAACCCATGCTAACCTAGTGTGTGTCTTTGTCTCTTCGATTGGCTTCAGCAAGGACAGAGATTTTTAGCAGCAGACCTAACAGCTGTGGTCAGTTAGTTCAGCCAGTAGACACTCAGGCTTTTACATCAAGATGTCTTGAGTTCAGTCCTTGGACATATCCCCCTTAACCTCCACACCTTAAAAGCTGCACCAAAGTAGGGAGTCTCTGAGGTCTGCAGGATGGTGGTGGGCAATGCCCCTCTGCCAATTTCACTACCTTTCCCCGAAGTTATCCACCACTTCATCATTGTTCCCTGAGTGCATCACAGAGTATTGACCTTCACAGCCCTCTTGCCAAGCTGGGGAGCTGAAGAATTACACCTATTTCAGAAAGGGAAACTGAGGCACAGTGATTTTCACAGAGGCTGTGATTTTCAAAGGACACTGGAGAGGTTAGGAATTCACTGATCAATGGGAAGATCAAGGGGAATTGGTCACATAACTCCCTTATTCTCCTTGGAAAATCCTAGACAAGGCAGGGATGTGAGTTATCCATGGGCACAAAGATTGTCTGTGGCACAGGACAGAAATTGGACCTCGCTCCCAAAGGCCAGTGGCTTACCCACAAAGCCATTCTCCCCCATTGCTCACAGCAGCATCCCACTCTCCTTTAAAGCTGGCTGATATTCTTTTACAGAAACAGACGCATAAATAAATTTTGAATTTTTATATTTTCAAGTGGGCAAAAAAGCCATTTTTCTCACCTTCTCACACTTTTTTTCTCCTCTTCCTTCCCCTGCCCCCATTTTTCCAAATAGCAAATTAAAAATAGGAGAGAAAATGCCTGGGAGGATATGGAAAACAGAAAACCAAACAAAGAAAACTAGAATGTTGTTTTTTTTTCAAAAGCCAAATCAAAATGAAAATCTCAGTACGAATGGAATCAAAATAAAAATTGGGCAGGAAAAGCAATGAAATGAACATTATCATTTTGTTTCATTAAAAAAAAATTCCCTGTGAAAAAAGTTTGAACCAAAAATATCAGTTTTTTCCCTTCAAAGATGTTGCTGGAAATAATGGCTTTTTCAAGCAGCTCTAGAGATTTTCCAAATGTTTAATGGTGGGTAAGCAAACCACGCCTCTTCACTCCCAAGCTACTCGCAGACTCCCAGTCAGTACTTTCCCCTGGTATTGAAATTAGAGGGGGTGTTCAGATTTACAGTGTTGGCTGGACGAAATTGACTACACAGCATGTAACTAGTTGACTACTGCGGGGGGATGGGAAAGTTCGGGGTGTGTGAGTAGAGAAATCCCTGGTAGGCTTACCATAATTAAAAAATAAAAAGAGAGGACACTCCACGGACCCTGGCCCCGCCCCTTTCCCACCCCCGGCCCCGCCCAACTCCGCCCCTTCCCCGCCCCAACTCCACCCATTCCCCGCCCCTTCCCCAAAGTCCCCGCCCTAACTCCCCCTCCTCCCTCCCAGCCACACGAAAAGGACTGCCCGAGCGCTACTGGCTTAACGGTTTTCCGGGCAGCCTCCAGACCCTGCGCCCCCAGTCGGCGCCTCCCCAGCGCAGCTGGAGCCCGGGAGGGGAAGCGCCCAGCCGGGGGCGCAGGGTCTGGAGGTTGCCCGGCAAACCTTGAAGCCGGTAGCACTCGGGCTTCGGGCAGCCCCCATGCCTCTGGACCCTGCGCCCCCGGCCGGGCACTTCCCCTCCCAGGCTCCGGCGGCTGTGCTCCTCCCCTGACTCTTTGGCTCTGTTTAAGAGCTGAGCTTCCCGAGCGCTCCGGCTTCGGGCAGCCCCCATGCCTCCGGACCCCGAGCCGCCGGCCGGGCACTTCTCCTCCCGGGCTCCAGCTGCTCTGCTCCTCCCCTGACTCTTCGGTTCTGTTTAAGAGCCGAGCTGCCCGAGTGCTCCGGCTTTGGGCAGCCCCCATGCCTCCGGACCCCGTGCCTCCGGACCCCGAGCTGCTGGCCGGGCACTTCCCTTCCTGGGCTCCAGCTGCTCTGCTCCGGCGGCTCGGGGTCCGGAGGCATGGGGGCTGCCCAAAGCCGGAGCACTCGGGCA
>NW_020664963.1:975273-986533 GCF_002925995.2 Terrapene triunguis | reverse complement strand
CGGGGTCCGGAGGCATGGGGGCTGCCCAAAGCCGGAGCACTCGGGCAGCTCGGCTCTTAAACAGAACCGAAGAGTCAGGGGAGGAGCAGAGCAGCTGGAGCCCGGGAGGGGAAGTGCCTGGCCGGTATTTTTCCCGGACATGTTCGGCTTTTTGGCAATTCCCCCCGGATGGGGGTTTGATTACCAAAAAGCCAGACATGTCCGGGAAAAACCGGACGTATGGTAACCCTATCTTAGGGTCTGCTGAAGGAGGATTCTCCTGCAGTGGGGCTGAGGGGATAATATTTAATTTAGGTGTAGTGTCCCCTCTCCACCCGGTTACCTTCTGTAATGCCAATCTGCTTACAGGTTTTGATGGACAGGCCTGGGTTCTTCTCAATCCCACCACCCACTCAGCAGGGTGTATCTTTTTTATTTTTTCCTATGAATTTATTTGGCAGTGCCTTCACCCCCCTCGCGCCTTCCTGGCAGGGCTACTAGGGCAGCTTGGGAGGAAAACTCTAACCACAACGTAACCCCCACTTACTTGCCAGATAGTTGGAGACTTCCAAGAAATAACACAAACACATACAATATATTCAACACAATAATGATATTAAACAGGAGACAAATATACATAACAGGGTAAAACACTATTCTTAGGGTCACCGGTGCCCACACTGCTAATACCTGTGACTCTCCTCAGTCATGTGACTTGAGGTAGCAAATGTAAGATTAGTGTCCCATTGGTACGCATACTTTGTTGGGGCCCTTGATGACCAATGGCCACAAATTCGTCTCTGCAGTGGTTTAGCTGTGTGGCTGACTGGGTTCAGTACAGCCCAATGGACTCACAAGTGGGAGGAGGTGGTAAATCCCTCATCAGGTTTAATATGCAGCAGGTTATAAAATCCCAGACCCTCACTGCCTGGCTTGAGGACACAGTTCAGAGAGCAGGGGGTCCCCAAAACAAATTCCCTGACTGACTAACTAACAGATGGTGCACTCACACACTCCATGAATGATCCTTAGGTTCAGAGATGACTCTGGACTCCTCAGTCACTGCGAGGGGCTGATCTCTGCTGGCAGGGATCCTCTTCAGGCAGGAGTCAGGCTGTCTCGGTCCCAGGATTTCCCCTCACCACAAAGGGGTGCAGGGCTCAAGGTGCAGTTTACACAACTGTACTAAAATCCAAACTGTCGTCTCCTAGCCCAGCATCCAGACATACACACAGCAGGCAGGTTTCAGAGTAGCAGCCGTGTTAGTCTGTATCCGCAAAAAGAACAGGAGTACTTGTGGCACCTTAGAGACTAACAAATTTATTAGAGCATAAGCTTTCGTGGGCTACAACCCACTTCTTCGGATGCATATTGAGTGAAACATATCGAGGAGATATATATACACACATACAGAGAGCATGAACAGGTGGGAGTTGTCTTACCAACTCTGAGAGGCCAATTAAGTAAGAGAAAAAAAACTTTTGAAGTGATAATCAAGGTAACCAAGTACAGACAGTTTGATAAGAAGCAAGTGTGAGAATACTTACAAGGGGAGATAGATTCAATTCACAGCAGGCAGCAGCCCTGAACTAGCAGGCAGAGCAGAGCTGACCATGTGGTGACTGGTCTCACCTAGAGAGCTGGAGGGCTAACTTAGCCTGCCTGGGAAAGTTTCCCAGCAAAACTCTACAAACTGGGAATCATCAGTGGAGAAGGAAAAGCCCAGCGGAGGGATCTTGCTTTCAGGTCCCTAGAGGCCAATTTTCAGGGGGAACCCTGCATACAGGGCTGGGACTCACCAACTCCCCACACAGCCAGTCCTGCCCTTGCCCTGGCTGGCTCCAGACTGACTCAAAAATGGCTTCTCCCCTTTCCTGAACTCCCTGGGAGGGGCACCTCACTCCCTATTGGTTGCCCGGCAGACTCTGAGTTTGCCTTGGCTCCCCCTGAGCTGCCAGCAGACAGAGCCCCAGGAATTTAGATAATCTCCTTGAGGGTTACATAGGAAAATGCAGACCTAGCCAAACCCAAACCCAAACCCAAACCCAATGTCTTTCTTAGGGTGCAGTTAAGAAGGAGTCAATAACAGTAATTTAAAGGTGGAAAACTTATTATAAACTTTTATTAATTATTATTGTCATTCAGTTTCCAGGTATATTTTAAGGACACGAAATGGAGCAGGAGAACCTCACCACCCCTGTGACAGAATTTGTCCTCTTGGGTCTCACCCAGAGTTCTGAGCTGCAGCGATTCCTCTTCATTGTCTTCTCCATAGTCTACCTGACAACCTGGCTGGGAAACTTCACCATCATCACCACCGTGATAACTGACCGCCAGCTCCACACCCCCATGTACTTCCTGCTGGCCAACTTGGCTTTCATAGATATTAGTGACTCTACAGTCAGTGTGCCGAAGATGCTCTCGGGTCTCCTCTCCCAGCGCAAAACCATCTCCTTCAATGAATGCATCCTCCAGATGTTCTTCTTCCACTTCATCGCTGGCGCTATGGTATTTTTACTTGCGGTGATGGCCGCTGATAGGTACGTGGCTATCCATAAACCATTGCGATACTTGACTATCATGAACCGGGGTGTGTGCATGGGGCTAGTGGCTGGCACATGGCTGGGTGGATTGGCTCACTCTGCTATTCAAATTGGAATGGTCCTCCATCTACCGTTCTGTGGGCCGAACATCCTGGACAATTTCTACTGCGATGTCCCACAAGTCGTGAAACTGGCCTGCACCGACACCCGCCTGTTCGAGCTGCTGATAGTCTCCCACAATGGGGTGATTGTCATAATTATCTTCATTCTCCTGCTCATTTCGTACACCATCATCTTAGTCAAGATCGGGACACACCTCACGGAAGGGAAGCGCAAGGCTCTGTCCACCTGCGCAACCCAGATCATGGTGGTGTGTTTAATATTCGTACCCTGCATCTTCATCTATGCCCGTCCCTTCCAGAAATTCCCTATGGACAAGGTGGTCTCGGTCCTTTACACTGTAATCCCCCCAATGCTGAACCCGATGATCTACACGCTGAGGAATGCCGAGATGAAGAAGGCCATCAGGAGACTGATGAGCAGAATGCTCTTCTGGGGAGAAAAATAAAGACATAATTTTTAAAAATTATGATTTCCCAAATTATGATTTTTTAATTTTGTTATTAACAAGGTACATGAACTTGTCATACAGTGTTAACAACTCTCAGTAGGTATCTGTGTTTGTTTCCTTTATAAGACCCATTGTGTCGGGTCAAGCTGTAATAATTTTCTGTGGGTTTATTTTGTTCAAATTCTAAAAAATATTATACATTAGAAAATGTGGATGACCCTGTGATAGGGCTGGCTTCCCTTTTTTCTATTGGAAGGATTGTTGGGAATCAGGGTCTGCTGCAAAGCTAGTCTCCAGGCAACCTAACGAGCACAAATGGGTTGCCTAATTAGAGACACCAGCTGTTTGGTGTCAAGAGTCAATGGACTGGCTTTTAAGCCCAGCAGCCGCAGCAGTTCCACAGCTGCTCAAAGTATTCACCAGTGGCTGGGAGAACACCTGTGCTTTCTTGTTCCCAGCTTTGTTTCAGCCCTAGTCCTATCTTGGGTCCTGCCTTCCCATACTCCAGTTTACCTGGTCCTGAGCCATGGCTGTAATTCTTGACTTCTGACTTTGGCTCTGAGCCTTGGCTCTTATTCCTGACTACCGACTCCAGCTGTAACCACTAGGCCTGAGACCTGCTCTACCCACTGGCCACAACCGCCCGTGTCCCAGTCACTGGCAGGATTCCACATAGTTTATTCCTCCGAGCCACTAATGTTGCAGGATCTGAAAACAAGCTATCACACATCCAGCTACTCGCCGCAATCGTGTTATCAAGAGGTCCTTGCTGAGTCAATAACCAACATTGGACTTTAGCGATGAGCTTTATGCATAGCAGGGGCACTGGAAGGGGGGGCCGGGCAAAGGGCCATGCCCCACCCCAACTTTTGGGGAGCTTCCGCATCTCCTGGTGCATGGCCTTTTTCTTTCCTTGTTAATGGTCTCCAGAAATCTGGGCTTTGGACATGGGATTTGACAGAAAGCTTCAGTTGCAAGTACGCCAAATCGGATATATTCATCTTCACCAAGAGCTTTTTTATGGTATCCGTTTCCATAACTGTATCATGACTGAAATCGGCTAATGGTTTTACATTCTTTTCCCCTCCATAACGTCCTCTATTGGATTAGATAACCCAGGCTGAAACTGTGGCCTGTTTTATACAGATGTGAAACAAGAAGGGAAGTGGCTATGCCTCACCTCTGTCAAATGGCATAGCTGGGTGTGCCATCCAAGTAGGGTTGCCAATTTGGTTGGACATATTCCTGGAGATTTAATCACATGATATAATCCTTAATTAAAGATTAATCTTTAATTCCTGGAGACTCCAGGCCAATCCTGGAGGGTTGCAACCCTGCACCCAAGGAGATCAGATACTGAACCCTCAGGAAAACAGCATGCTAGCGAATGAATTATAGACCCAGGACATGAGTCAGTGGGACATGTTAGTGCAAATCAGTGCAGCTTCACTAACACTAATGGGAAAGAGCCTCAGTTGGTATAAATCGGCCCTGCTCCACTGGAGTCAATGAGCCAATTCCACAGGAAGTGATGTACTTCCATTGTAGTTACTGGGGCCCAATCCCCAGCTGGAGTAAAAAAACTTTGCTCCATTGAAGTTAATATGGAAAATACTCGGCTGGTGTTAATTTGTGGAGCTCTGTGGAAGTGAATGGGAAAGATCCACAGCGGGTATAAATCAATATAGTTGAAGTGAACATGTCCTTAGCTAGGCTAACATACTGCGGTTCAGTGAGTGTCTTCCACCAGGGAGCATGGGTGTTATTGTTGGCTGGGCTATCATCAGCAACATTATGAGCTAAATTCTCACCATCGCCAGTGACACCTGTGCAAACCGCTGAGGTCTGCACGAGTGCACAGGAGTACCTGAGAGCAGATCATGAAGGAATGGTATTGCACAGTGTGTGAAGGATGTGAAGGAGTTGGGGCCGCAGAGGGGTCACTGAGGTTGGACTGTGAAAGCAGCATGGTGGGATGGTTTGGGGGATCTGTGTAGACAAAGGGGGCACAACAGGAGGGTCTAAAAAGGCTCACACTGAAGGAGACACATGGGAAGTTTTGAGCATGAGAGGTGTACCCCGACTGATCGGGGGAGATATTTATTTTGATACACTACACAGTGGTTTGACAGGTTCTGCCTCCAAATCAGGCACCACAATAGAATTATCAATAGAATGAGGCTCTTGAGGAAAGCCCAAGAAACAAGTCACATCCTGTTCTCCCAGAAGTTTAAAATGTATTAGCAAAACAACCAAGATCACAGACAGTGTAACACAGCAAAGGAGGTAGAGCCAATACAAAATGGATAGCAGTTCTATACTCACAGCATCCTTTAAGCCCCAGAATAGTTGAAGCCGTCCGTGGGGTCATCAGGCCAACGCATTCCACTTATCACACTGCATTCAGGCTGGGTCTGACCTTTGATAGGGTGTTACGCCAAAGCCCAACATCTTTTATACATCTTAATGATGGGTTCTTTTCCTCCTTCAACTCACTTCCACCTCTCAACAATATTGGAGTTCTTATCTTCAGTAGGTCAGTCAGTCACTTATGTTATAGTCATTAGCGTTTATGTCAATTAGTGGCCATGGTACATCTGCAACTAGTACATGTAAGTTTCGGTTAAGCTCAACATCCTTTTAAACATCCCCTAAAATATAAAGGATACACGATGGTCCTTTCTGACCTTAAAGTCCATGAGACTATGAGTTCCTTGCTTTGCTTTTTCC
This sequence comes from Terrapene triunguis, assembly GCF_002925995.2. NCBI lineage: Eukaryota > Metazoa > Chordata > Testudines > Emydidae > Terrapene > Terrapene triunguis. Next base: position 980,710 of record NW_020664963.1, on the reverse strand, counting down.
CATCAGGTACCCCTCTTGTTTACTGTGATATTATAACTTAAGGTCAAACTATCAGTTAAATACAATGTACGTAGCAACTACGTGCATCATCCTTTTATACCTAGGCCTTAGTTCTGGTAAGCTAATTGTCCTATAGGCTTGAGGCCTGTGGGCCCTTGCTTTACTCCTGTGGCAGGCTACAGAGGGACAATGGACTGTCCAACCAAGGTCAGAGACCATGAGCTGGAAGGGTGAAGTCTCCTTGTTTCAGAAGTGTAGTCATGCACAGCCGCATCAGGATCGAGGATAGCCCCAGAGACCCCTAAGCCCGGCCAAAAGAATGATAGTGATAGGTGAGGAAACTGAGGCAGGCAAATGTGTGTGGAGTTTATTGTATTGGCATAGATCTGTGTATGTCTCCTGCTGTTAAATAAAGAGAAATAGCTACTATTGGGTTGTTCACAGCGCTCTACAGGACCTTATTAGGTGACCGATGAAGTAAAAGACAAGGCCACCCTTTTGGGTGAGATTTGGGGCAAGGGTGGGCTGAAGCAATGTGGGGGACCAAGGGTCATCACAGGACCTCGGGACAGGGCAGTGGGTCACGTGGTCAAACTTTTCAGGAGGGGATATGATATCTACACCCCAAAAGTGTCCCCAGCGGCCCAAAGACAGCAGCCATGCCTGGTCCATTCCAAAAAATTGGAAGCTTAAAAGACTGCACAGGGGTCACTGGTGGTAGGGTGTGAAGGGGAGGGGGCTGCACAGGGGTCACTGAGGGCAGGGTTTGAAGGGGAGGGGGCTGCACAGGGATCACTGAGAGAAGGGTTTGAAGGGGAGGGGGCTGCACAGGGATCACTGAGAGAAGGGTGTGAAGGGGACAGGTCTACTTGGGCCTAAAGATTTTTTTTCTTGGTGATGATGAATGAGGGGAGAAACTGTTTAGCTAGCTAGATAGATAGATAGATCCTGCAGTCCATGAACTCATCATTAATACTAGAAATCAGGGAAATAGCATTGCCTCTTTTTACAGATGGGGAAATTGAGGGACAGTGTGCTGAAAGGGTTTGCTCAAGGTTATACCAGGAGAGTGTGGGAGAGCCAGGAAAACAGTGCTCGGCATCAGTCTCCACTGCTCTAACCACTAGAATACATTTGCAATAGATCTCTGGAGTCTTGACTCTCAGTCCTCTGCAGTGACACTTGGGCTGGGAAGCATCGTCTCTCTAATTCCCCCATTGGAATTGACTATGAAGCGTTCTACTTGCCAGCATACACAGCACATCCATAATACATGGGGTCCCGCAACAATGAGGTCCAGTATTTTTAACTGAGCATAATCTATGCCCCAGGCCTCCTGATACTCTTCTGAACACACACCAAGGGTACGCAGAGGGAGGTGAGGGTGGTTGTGACGTTGCACTCCATATGTTTATGGAAATATGCTTATGAGTGTGAATATAATGCAAATGGAGTATGCTTTTTGCAAAAGGTCTCTTGTAAGGTATCATAACAAAGCTTATGATCTACTGAGTGTGTTCATCCCATTTGTTTGCATATATTATTTCTATATCTGGAGTTAGGAGAATAAGATATAAACTTTTATTACTGATGTAAATATGTTAAGTGGAAGCCATTAAGAGTGCTTCAGAAGCAATCACCTGTAAATGGCTCTGTTTACTTGCAAACCTTCCTGGGTACCTGCGGACCAGCCTTGGAAAAATGGAGTCAAGGGGTCTCACAGGACATGTGACCCTGTCAAATGATACTGGAATCCATCTTAAACCTCATGCTTTTCCATTTGGAAGGAGGGGTGGGAACCCAGAGAGAGACAAATGCTTCCCGCCTTGTGCCAAAGCTATAAAAGGGGGTGGAACAGAACAAAGGGGTCCCAGTCATGTGGAATCCCCTGCTTTTCACCTAAGATGCCTGCTGGAACTAACAAGGTCTGTACCAGGAGAAAGGATTGGGCCCAGACTAGGAAGGAGTGTAGTCTGTGAAAGAAGCTTATTGGAACATCTCTAAGGGTGAGATTTACCTGTATTCAGTTTCTTAATGTATTAGGCTTAGACTTGTGTGTTTTGTTTTATTTTGCTTGGTAACTTACTTTGTTCTCTCTGTTATTACTTGAAACCACTTCAATCCTACTTTTTATATTTAATAAAATCACTTTTGTTTATTAATTGACCCAGAGTAAGTGATTAATACCTGGGGGAGCAAACAGCTGTGCATATCTCTCTATCAGTGTTATGGGGGGGGGACAATTTATGAGTTCACCCTGTATAAGCTTTAGACAGAGTAAAACAGATTTATTGGGGTTTGGATCCCATTGGGAACTGGGTGTCTGGGTGCTGGAGATAGGTGACCTGCTGAGCAGCTTTTGGTTAAAGTCTGCAGCTTTGGGGGCGTGGACCAGACACTTTTCCGAAAAAAGGCAAAAACCCAAATTTCTGTCGAAAAATAGTGTTGCTGAATTCTTTTTGTCCCATCCTCATTTTTAACTCCTTCAGGTCCCTTTGAGAAGTGGATCTTTTTCTATTCTATTCTATTCTATTCTATTCTATTCTATTCTATTCACAAATAGGATTCTCATTTCTGCAGTTTCTGAGTTGTTTGAGATTAGCCAGAAGATCAAGATCTCTTTGACATGATTATCAACGTGTCCTGTCTTTCACTGATAAGAAAAAACCTTTTCAGAGAGGACATTGCAATTTGTGGGACACACTTCTTGGGTGTGGTGGGTAGCCCAGATTTGAACGTTGACATTTTCATCAGAGGTCACCAAAACGTCTTCGGTATCTACAGCCATTTTATGGGGGAGGCTATACTCTGATGATCTCAGATAACCTCCACAGCATGGTCCAGTGGGTAGGAAACTGGGCTAGAAACAAGAAGATCTAGGTTTTCCTCTGACTCAGCTACTGACTTCATTTGTGACCTTGGGCAAACAATGTATCCTGTGTGATAAAAGGACATAGAGCAGGGGTGGGCAAACTACGGCCCAGGGGCCGCATCTGGACATTCAGATGTTTTAATCTAGCCCTTGAGCTCCCGATGGGGAGTGGGGTCCAGGGCTTGCCCTGCTCCACATGTGCTTTATCTCCACGCGGCTCCCGGAAGTAACAGCATGTCCCCCCGCCGACTCCTATGCGTAGGGGCAGCCAGGGGGTTCCGCACACTGCCCCAGCCCCAAGCGCTGGCCCAGCAGCTCCCATTGGCCAGGAACCATGAGCATTCATGGCCCGCCATACAATTTCCATAACCAGATATGTCCCTTGAGCCAAAAAGTTTGTCCATCCCTGACATAGAGGATCAAGCCCCTAGGACCGTGTCCCGAGTGAGTCATATCCACCTCTGATGGCCTTCCTGAGGGGACCTTTTGTCTCTTTCTACCCTTGTACATCTTGTCATGGCTTTAAAGACTTTTTAATTATACTGCATTGTGTCCCCTCCCCCTTGATCTGCCTTGCGTATTTGGATTGCAAGATGTTCAGGGCAGGCCCTGTCTCTTACTCTGGTTCATAGACCTCACTCGTGTTATCAGGACTCATTGGAGAAATAAGCAATGGTTTGAGATGGTCCAGTGTTTAGGGCATTTGTCTGTGACTTTGGAGACCTAGATTCAATTCCCTGTTCTCCAAAAGATTTCCTGTCTGACCATGGACAAGTCAGCTAGAGCCAGATTTTTGAAGGTATTTTGAGATGTTCAGTAGAAATAAATGTGAGTTAGTCACCCAGGTGCTTTTGAAAATCTCCCTAGGTGCCTAAATAACTTTAAGTGTCTGGCCCTTAGTCTCTCTAAACCCCCTTCTGTGGAACAGGGAGAATGCCCCGGCCCTGCCTCACAGGGATGTCATGAAGATAAATCCAGTAACCATGGCATGATGCTTAGATGTGATGGTAATAGGTGCCATAGATGTACCAAAACTACACACAGACTCAGTGCGAGAGCAGGGGATATAGCCCTGCTAACTTGACTCACATCCTCGAGCTTTAGGCTGAGCTTTTCAAAGCTGCCTAAGGGATATAGACACCTGGAATTGGGAGTCCAAATCTCTTAGACATCTTAAAAAATCTCAGCCATAACTACAAGAGACATTCACTTCCCAGAGTCAGGAACAGAGTCCCGGAAACCTCATTCCCCGTGCTTTGTTCTAATCACTAGGAAGTATCCCCCTCCTAGAGCTCAGGCCAGAACCCAGGAGTCCTGACTCCCAGACCCCACCAGGGCTAGCCACTAGACCGCACTCCTCCTCCTAGCTGGGAATGAAATCCAGGAGTTCTGACTGCAAGTCCGCCTGCTCTAACCCCTGGACTACACTCCCCTCCTTGAACTGAGTGAAGAACTCAGAAGTCCTTACTCCTGCTCTATGACCAGGATCAGTTTATTCCCCAGGACTGGAACCCAGGAGTCCTGGGATTGCCTCCTCTTTAGAGGCCAGTAAAACACCCAGTATTCCTCTGTGGTGTCTTCAACATCCTCCAGGTCAAGGGGTCATCTGTGAGGACACCCAAAGTCTGTTGTGTTTGTCTGTCTGTAAATAAACAATATGATTGAAGATTCCACCAACATTTTAATGATTTTCCTTGAGACTAAATCTCCAGATAATTAATCCTCAGCCCTCCAAAGCAGCAGCTTTCTTGATCACACCGAGTATTCCTCAGGTGGATTTCCGAACGGTTTTGACCCCAGCTCTAGTGTCAATGGGAGGATATGAATGATAAAAGGTATGATTTCTAGGGAAGCCTCCTCTTTGTATCTGACCTAGTTCCCTTGCCTGTTATGGGGAACCACACACAGCTCTGAGATGTTCAAGGAATCCTCTGGTGGCTGGATATGGTTGGGGGGATATTCACAGAGAATCCGCTGGTAAGGAAAGAGAGATCCGGTTAGGGGGGATAATCCTTAGCACCGGTAGACAGTTTCCTTTTCTAAAGGAAACAAATATCAGCTGGGATTTTGAAAGGAGCCTAGGGGAGTTAGATGACTAACCTATTTGAAAGTCAATGGGCGTTGGACACCTACAGAAATTAGACCCCTGTGAAAATCCCAGCCACTCTCTGTGTACCCCATCACACGTTTGATTTTAACAATTGCTTCTAGTAGGACGGGTTGAATTGGTGGTGGCTTCCCAGGTCTTGGCAAGGGCTGCAGAGCCATGGAGTGGGATGGTTCTCAGAGTGTACGTCTACACTTACAGCGGTGTGTAGCAGACAGACACTCCGTGCCCAGCTAGCATGGGTATAGTCAGCAGGGTAGACGGTGAGGCATGGCTTAGGTGAATAAAGTGCCCTACTTGCCTAAACCCTAGGGTACGTACCCTGCACAGCTCTCTACATGTCCAACCAGTGCATCCCATGTCTGCATTGCTGTTTTTATCAGTCTAGCATGCCACTGCTTCCCTGCTGCCAGAGCCTTTCCCTGTGGCATGTGGCTTCATACCCCAGTGACAGGTGC
>NW_020664963.1:949447-975263 GCF_002925995.2 Terrapene triunguis | reverse complement strand
GCATGTGGCTTCATACCCCAGTGACAGGTGCGGATGCAGCCTGCCATTCACTGCAGCCAGTAGCGATATGTGTAATGCCTGTGCTCTATGTACAGCCGCAAGGGTAGACGCAGGCTGAGTCGAAACTAAGGAGAAGGTCCGAGTGGGGATGCTAAAGGGAAGGTTAGATTCTTCTGAGCTGGGGGAGATGTGGATATGAATGACGTAGACCCTTACCTTCAACACCTAGGCTAGCCCGTAACTGCGTTTGTATGGACCGGGGCTAGTGCAAGGGTAGGTAGGGAGAACAAGGACTGTCAGGGTTGGAGTTAGGAGGGGAGAAGTCAAGGGACTGAATATTGCCATGACTGTCTGGTCCCATCATGTAACTATTCCCTACTAAACCCAGCTTTCCAGCCAACGTGCCACTCATCCCTCAAAGACTTCAACTCTGCTGCAGGTCAAAGTGGACGGAGCCACGTTCTGCTGATATCAACATTGTGAGTATATCAGAAAGGGCTTCTTGCTTGCTTGCTTTCTCATCCATTCCTGTCCATGAATTTCTACCTGAGTCTCTATGTCTCCGTGCGTTTAACTGATTGTATCTGGATGACCTACCTCATATGATGGAAGAAGACACTGAATTCGTTAAAACAAAATCTTCATTGATCTTACAAGTCAGGCTTAGAATATGACTCTGAACTGAAACAAAAGTTCCTGACTAGTTGTTATCTAGGTTGCTCTTTGCTCTATGGGTTTAATTAAACCAGTATAACTTTCAAAGGGAACAGAGAAATTCTTTTTCACTATAAAATTCATTTAGGAATCTCTCTGTCTGGCCTTGAACTTTTATTGTGATAAATAGTCTGTTTTTCTTTCTTCCTTACTTTCTAACATGGCAGTCTTCATGAACATGACATTTCCAAATATGGGTGCCTAGAATTAAACACTAGAGTCTCTACTAGAAAATGACTTGGGGTCCAATCTTCAGCAAATAAGCCTATCTCCACATTACAATGTAATTACACTGCAATTACAACCAGGCCTAAGCAGATCTGGGTGCAGGCTTTGGCTGGGGGTTTCAATAGGGCCTAATGGAATTAGATGTCTAAGGCTTGCTATCCTAGATGACTTGCAGTAGTGGCTGAGCATTGATATTCCCTTAGGCTCCTTTCAAAATCTCCACCTAAATTATCTGAATATCCCTGGACTACAAGCGGTGACACTACCTCCTTCAGCCATGCAAGCCCTTGCCAGTCTCTCTAATCATCTCGGTTGGAGACTAGTTGGACAAATCGAGATGGCATTAAATTAAGAATGGCTGGGAAGGGAGCTAAGGAGGCAAATGTGGGACAAACTCAAACTCAGTGTGTTGTGAACAAATGGAACCCAGGTGCTGAAGCATGTGAAGAGATTTTTTTTTCAGTTGCCATATACCAATGCTAGGTAACAAGCAAGAGGGAAGGGAAATTCTCACCGATGAGAAGAGATTTGATACAGTTGACATTTTTGATAACTGATTGGGATGTTAAAATCATTGGTTATCACCTGCTCAGGAAGGAAAGAGTGAATAAAAAGGGGTGTGGTGGGGGGACTGATGGGCCTGTCACTCCACATTAAAGACACCAGTACCTGTTTTAGAGTTATTGATAATTCAGAACTGTTTTAATGTTTATGCATTCCAGACTTAAAACAGTCTGGAATGCATATGGGCCAGTGTTCTAACTAATAACGCTCAGGAGGGGGGATATTGTTAGAGACCACTTAATCAAATCAGAGACCAGGATGAGTTTCTCCTTAAATACCGGTCTCCCATGTGTGGAAATAAATATGTTGTAATGGAGGAGCTAAGTTTGGGACACACATACTGAAGGTCTCATGCAGCCAGTAGTAAACATCATTAGAGTTTCTAAAAAATTATAGATGATGATTTTCTAACCCAAAGGTATTGCACCCAACACAAGGTAACACTATATTGGATCTCATTATGACAAATAAAGATGAATTAATCACTGGACTGGAAGTTAGTGATTTCCTACAGACCAGTAATCATGACCTGATAACATCCATTATGGGCAAAAAAAAGGACAGTCCCAACCAGTAATAGATATACTTGGTACTTCAAAAGAACTAATTTCCCAAAGCTGAGGAAAATTATGGAAAAATTGATTTGGAAGAAAAATTGAGACAGGAAATTGAGAATTCTTAAAGAAGAGTTTATTAGATGGTCCAAAAGCCATGATTCTGCAGTCAAGAAAAAGGACATATTTGGCTAAAAGCCAATTTTGGTTCAATAGCAAAGCGAAGGCAGAAATTAGAAAGAATTTAAAGAAAAACAATATGTAACAAAATGGAAAAAAAGGGGAAAATAAATAGCAGTCAAGTGTAGAAAATTGGTAAAGGAAGCTAAAGACATATGGGGAAAATCCATGGCTGGCAGGGCTAAGGACAAGAAGAAGGATGTTTTTAAAGTATGCTAAAAACAAAAGAAATCCTAGTAATGATATAGGCCCATTACTACATGGACATAATAAAATCTTTAATATGATGCTGGAATGCAGTAGTGTTCAATAAATATTTCTGTTCCCTACTTGGAAAGAAACAGAATGATATATTTGTATGACTTGTGGCTGTTGAATTACTGTCTAGTCTTGCTCATGTTAATCTTTAATAAATCTTGGAATTCTGGGGAAACTCCAAAAGATGGGAACAGTGCTAATTAGAGCTGAGGGAAATTCTTATATTCCAATATTTCTTTTCATGTTAAACAGCAACAAAAAAAGTGAAGTTTCAAAATTTTGCATGGAATGTAAATTCTGAAATTTTCCAATTTGTAAATGTGGGAACACTTCAGAGGAGGAGCTGGGAGGTAATTTTACCTCTGTGCACAGGGTTGGTGAGACCAATACCGGACTACTGCATCCAGGTCCGGTATCCATATTTTAAACAAAAAATACTTAAAATTTGGAGATGCTGCAGAAAAGAGGGGGAAAATGAGAGATGGAGATAATGCATGACAGTGTAAGGTTTAAAGAGTTCAATCTGTTTAGCTTATGAAAAAGAAGATTGAGAGGTGATGATTACAGTAAAACAATACCTTTACCTTCTCTCGTGGAGAAAGGCAGAAAAAGCACCAATGGCCAGAAGCTGAGGCCGGACAAATTTGAATTAAAACTAAGGCGCACATTTGTAACAAGTGATTAACCATTTGGTGCAAAGTACCAAGGGAAGTGGTAGATTGTCCAGTTCTTGATGTCTTCAGATCAAGACTGGATGCCCTTCTGGAAAATGCTTTAGTCAAACACAAGTTATTGGGCTCAATGCAGGGATATCTGGATGAATCCTCTGGCCTGTGTTATACAGGAGGTCAGACTAAATTATCTTCTGGCCTTAAAATATATGAACCTGTGAATAATAATTAATACTAGTGTCACCTTTGCAGGCACATTTTAAATTTAATCAATGGAACAGCAGAACCTCACCAGTAGAGTAAGAGAATTTCTTCTTGTGGGTCTAACCCAGAATCTGGCACTGCAGAGATTCCTCTTTGTAGTCTTCTTCATAGTCTACATGATGACCTGGCTGGGAAACCTCACCATCATCATCACCGTGATCACTGACCACCAGCTCCACACCCCTATGTACTTCCTGCTGGGAAACTTGGCATTCATTGACCTGAGCGAGTCCTCGGTCACAGTGCCCAAGATGCTGTGGGACCTCCTGTCCAAGCAAGAGACAATCACGTTTGGTGGTTGCATGTCACAGATGTTTTTTTTCCACTTCACTGGGGGCGCCGTGGTTTTCTTCCTCATGGTGATGGCACTTGATCGGTATGTGGCTATCCATAAACCTTTGCACTACCTCAGTATCATGAACAAGGGTGTGTGTGTAGGGCTGGTGGTCGGGGCATGGTTAGGTGGCTTTGCCCATTCCATTGTCCAGGTTGCACTGACAATCCAACTGCCTTTCTGTGGACCCAATACACTGGACAATTTCTACTGTGATGTCCCTCAGGTGATCAAATTGGCTTGCACAGACACCTACATGGTGGAGTTGCTGATGGTCTCCAACAGTGGGCTCCTCACCAGCATCATCTTCATCATCCTGATTGTGTCATACACAGTCATCTTGGTCAAGATAAGGACCCATGTCCCAGAAGGGAAGCACAAAGCCCTGTCCACCTGCGGAGCCCAGGTTGTGGTGGTGAGCATCCATTTCATGCCCTGTATCTTCATATACGCTCTACCCTTCCGGAAATTTTCCATGGACAAAGCAGTATCTGCTCTCTACACGGTCATCACCCCAATGCTCAACCCCATGATCTACACGCTGAGAAACACCGAGATGAAGAACGCCATCAAGCGATTAATGAATAGGGTGTTCTCATGTAGGAAACCAAATATGTAACCTCTTCGTTAGTGGGTCAGTCTTATGTTTGAAACATGTAAAATTAAAGTAGGTGTTCTCAGTTTAAAAGGGGTTTTGGTTTAGATGAGGGACAAAGAGCAAGAACGAATACAATTAAAAAAATCTTCATGAGAATCAAGAGCACAGTGCATTTCTTTCTGTTTCTAACAGTCTACAGCAACTTTGGCAACAAAATGGCTACTGTCAGTAACAGAATTGTGAATATATGTGATACAGCAAACAATGACTTAACAGTTACATGGTAACAAATTCCAGTTAAACATTTTTTTTTCTATTGAAAATAGGTTTTAGACATTTTCATCTACAACATTTAGGGTTTTTTCTAAAAACCAAAACTCTGAAAAAAATTGTTTTTGTCAACTGAAAATAGAATTTTTTCAGATATCAGGGTTTCAGTTGCAGTTAAAACCTGGGTTGGTTTGTTTTGTTTGTTTCCCCTGGGAAAAAATAAAGATTTATAATATTTTAAATTGTCATCAATGCTGGGGGCGGGGTAAGGAAAGGAGGAATATTTCTCAGACAGGTCTGTTAATTGCTATTATTAATATCTCCATATATTATTGTTATTCGCCACAGAATGGTGGTGTTAGTGTAGTTGCAGGTATTTTCTCTTACTATATGTTTGTAAGAGAGCTTAACACAATGTGGCCTTGATCCTGTTTGGAGTTTCTAGGCACTATGCGCAAAAAAACCCAATGTTTATATTATTACCCCCTATATATCCAAACTTGTCCTCTAAGCCTCAGAGCAACTCCCAAGGAGGGCAGGGATTATGGCATAAAGTCACATCTCCCCATTAGGCTGGAAACTGGGCTAAATTCCTGGAGTTAGGAGCCTCTTCTGAGGAGGACCACCTCCCTTGTAACTTTTAATCTATCCTCACCTGGGATGAGGAACACCTCCTGTTCAAGTCATCCCCACTCCCTGAGGGAGAAGATAGAGGTCTATAAAATCATGACTGGTGCGGAGAAAGTAAATAATGAAATGTTAGTTATTCCTTCTCATAGCACAAGACCTAGGGATCATCAAATGAAATTAATAGGCAGCAGGTTTAAAACAAACAAAAGGAAGTATTTCTCCACACAATGCACAGTCAACCTGTGGAACTCTTTGCCAGAGGATGTTGTGAAGGCCAAGACTATAACAGGGTTCAAAAAAGAACTAGATAAATTCATGGACAGGGATGGTGTCCCTAGCCTGTTTGCCAGAAGCTGGGAACGGGCAACAGGAGATGGACCACTTGATGGTTATCTGTTCTGTTCATTCCCTCTGGGGCACCTGGCATTGGACACTGTCGGAAGACAGGATACTGGGCTAGATGAGCTACCTTTGGTCTGACCCCATATGGCCATTCTTATGTGTTCTGAAGAAGGGATTTGACTAGGGCAGTCACCTGAGAAATAGCAGATCTTGTCCTCAGGCAGAGGGGGAACTTGAGCTGGAAGCCTCCTACATCACAAGGGAGAACCCTAAGCACTGAGCTAAAAGTCATGAGAGTGAGGCCTTCTCTGCGCAACTGTCTTGTCTGAGCTCCAGCACAGGACCTGATCCAGTAGGCGAGCTCTAAGCGCACTTGCTGGATCAGGCTCTGCTGGTGAGCTAGGCAGAGGGATAATTATCTCCCCCCATTTTGTGCATCTCTCTGGGGTTTAGGCATGCAGGTACCTAGAGGGAGACAGCAATGCACATGACCAGAGCCTGAAACATAGACTGGTAGCAGAGGTGCTGGAACTAGGGATGCTGGGCTGGGGGGCTGCCTCGCTTGAAGTGGAGTCCATTGTATACAGGGTTTACAGTTTGGTTCAATGGCTCTCAGCACCTCCACAATAAAATTTGTTCCAGCACCCCTGACTGGTAGGGAAGTTTTACTGCAAAAAACATAGGTGCTGAGTGATTTTAGGTACCTACAGGGTTAGCCAGCAGCTGCTAGAGGATTTTGTGAATCCCACGGGGGTCTGATTCTGGGATTAAGGGGTCTAAAGTGGCAGCACCCCATGCCCAGAAAGTCCTTATCCCCCCTGTTGTGGTTCCCCCTCCCCTTTCCTGTGTCTCTCCTCTTGGACAGGTTCTGTACAAAGTCTGGGCACCAAACCTGGGGAGCTTTGATAAGCACCTCACAGAGGTAGGGGATAAATAGGGCTCCCAGCATTCTGTATATATTCCCTATATCAGACAGGGAAGGGGGGAAGTGACCCAACCACCATGACCCAACCACCGTGATGATGGTGAAGTTTCCCAGCCAGGTGGTCATATAGATGAGGAAAACCACAAAGAGGAATCACTGCAGCTCAGGACTCTGAATGAGGCCCAAGAGAACAAATTCTGTCACTGTGGTGCTGAGGTTCTTCTCCATTTATTAACCTGCAGAGGGAACAGTGATGATAATAATTATGATGTGATCCTACTGCATTACTGACATTATATGAACATTAACTCCACCTTGATAAAAACACTTGCCTGGTAATTTCCTTTGTTTGCTAAATTCCACACTGTATCCTCAGCACTGGTTGTGAGTAAATCTGCTTCAGCAGAACCTGTGAGCTCCACCAGCGGTCTTCTACACTCCTGGGGTCATAGGGAGTGTAGAGGAGTGGTCTACACATGCAGACAAGCCCTCTGCTAACCACAGTTTCCATTCTTCTTCCTGCAGCCCTGATGGGGCACACCTCTGATGGTCCACAGATTCCTGACAGGGCCTAGGTTCAGGGCGGGGAAGAATATGGATTTGCAGGGAGTGTGCATAGGCAGAGATTCGCTGTGTCCAGGGGTTCTCATTGTGGGGGTCACAGATGCTAAATGGGAGGGGGATCCCAGCTAGAGCCTCACAAGATGGGAGGGGGTTGCAATGGAAAATTTTAGACACACTGTTTCAGGGGCTCCGACGCCCGATTCATGGCCTTGATATCAGAGGTCCTAACATGTGTATCCCACCTTATCATAATGATGGTCTTTGACCCCTTCTAGTGACTACAAAAAGAGAAGGAATTAAGTCTGATTGACTTTACTAGGAATAAGGTGTGCTCAACATCTCTGAAAAATGATGTCACTGTATTATGGTGCCCATGGATTCTGGTGCTGAACTTTAAACACCAGCATTTCAAATGTGTAAACACATAAATGTTTCCAAGTGTGCATCTAGAGTGAAATATTCCAAGCTACCGTGGAATTATGTATGCTGAACTCCCATTAACATTTTTGCGCATCTCTAGAACTGGTCGAAAACCCTTTGGAGGACTGGATTAGAATTCATAATGACCTAGAGAAACATGAGAATTGGTCCAAAATCAATTAAATGAAATTAAAATAAAATAGGTGCAAAGTATTTCACTTGGGAAGGAAAAATCAAATCCACAGCTACAAAATGGGGCATAGAATTATAGAATCTCAGGGTTGGAAGAGACTTCAGGAGGTCATCTAGTCCAACCTCCTGCTCAAAGCAGGACCAATACCAACTAAATCAAAAATTCTCTGTACCCAACGTGGGGCATAAACCCACAACCCTGGGATTAAGAGTCCCATGCTCTACTAACTGAGCTAGCTTGGTGGTGTATGACTGGCAAAGAGGCCATATTTGCTGAAAAGGATAGAGGGGTCAGAGTGGATCACAAAATGCATATTATTCAACATGATGAAGTTGTGAAAAAGACTAATATCATACTGGGGTGTACGTAAGACACAGGAGGTAACTGTCCCTCTCAGCTCAACAGTGGTGAGGCTTCAGCTGGAGTGTTGTATCCAGTTCTGGGTGCCACAATTTAGGAAAGACACGGACCAACTGGAGAGAGTCAGGGGAAAGCATCAAAAATGATAAAAGGTTTAGAAAACCTGACCTATGAGGAAAGATAAAAAATACAGGACATGTTTAGTCTTGAGAAAAGAAGACTGAGGGGGACCTAAGAGCAGTGTTCCAATTTGTTAAAGGCTGTTATACAGAGGACGGGGATCAGTTGTTCTTCATGTCCACTGATGGGAGGACAAGAAACAATGGGTTTATTCTGCAGCAAGGGAGATTTAGGTTAGATATTAGCAAAACATTTCTAGCTCTTAGGGTAGTTAAGTGCTGGAACAGGCTTCCAGGGGAGGTGGTGGGATCCCCATCACTGAAGGTTTTTAACAACAGGTTGGGCAAACACCTGTCAGGGATGGGCTAGATTCACATGGTCCTGCCTCAGCGCAGGGGGCTGGACTTGATGACCTCTTGAGGTCTCTTCCAGCCCCACATTTCTATGATTCTATGAAAATTTCATTTTCCCCAATATTTTCAATTCAATTGTAAATATTTTTTTCTTTCAAATTTCAAATTTTCAAATTTTGGCTCCTTTTTTGGGAAACGAAAAATATTTGTCCCTTTAATGACACTTAGCCCTCTATAGTGGGGTTCATCCATGGATCTCAAAGCAGCTTACAGAGGAGGTCACTATTGTTAACCCTATCCAACAGATGGGAAACTGAGGTGCAGAGGGGACGTGAGTTAAACTGTGTCACTTGCAGGCTATCGGTAGAGCTGGGAATATAACAGAGATTTTCTGCGTTCCAGTCCAGTGCTCTCTCTGCTTGGCTGTGCTACTTTTAATGTCCCCTCAACCAATTTTCCCTCACTTTTTACTTTACCTCACCTTTTCCAAAGGAAAAAATAAAAGGGGAGGGTCTAAAAAGATGTGAGAAAATGTTGTGTGCATGGCAAGGGGCAGGCGGGGGGACCCTTTCTCTCACTCTTTTTGCATTTGAAAGAGTAAGAAATAAAACTTCCAATTCAATTTTTTGGTAACAAAATGAAAGAAGAGATTTTCCTATCTGTAATTTGGATTTTGAGGGCAGCTCATTCTTCAGCAGGATTTCCCTCTCCCCAGCCCCCCGCACAAGAATGTCACCCAGCCCTAAAAATCTCATCCTTAAAGGACCATGCTCTGTTTCCATGAGGAAAGCGGGAGGATGGCTACAGTTCTGTCACAGAAAATCTGCCCTACTGCAGACATCTTTCTGGCACCCTGGAAAACTCACATCTCCTCCCCGTCTGGGAGTTTCAAAGGAGAATAAGGAAGTTAGATGCAAGGAATCGCACTCAGGTTTTATCCACAGATCAGGGCACTTCCCTGGGCTTTTCCCAGTTTTCACTTCCCTGCTCCAACCTGCCTCAGAGAAAATGTCTTTCACGTCAGAGCAGCATAGAGCCATAGGAGAAGCCATAGGAGAAGCTTGGTCAGATGGAGATAGTCTCATAGAAGGTCTCAGATAGGCTCCATTCACAGTTCTCTTTCTGACTCACTTAGGTTCCTCTAAAAATCCAAGTCTATATCAGAAAAGCTGTCTTCCCACCTCCACCACCTGCTATCACAATGTCTAGAGCTAGTAGTACATTGAAGATTTTCTGCAATAAAAGTCTGCTTTCTGCTTTCAGAGCCGGCTGCCTCCAAATGACTGAGGATGGCCAGGGGAAGTCACATCTCAGAGATGTTCATTGCTCTCTTGACTGACAGGGGAAGTGAGCATGGTTCCAAAAATGGCACATCCTCAGAAATCTTTTCCATGTATAATATCTGCCCAGGTGCTGGGCTCAAAGATTCCCTGAAATCCCTTTGAGCTTTACGGGGCCTGATTGAGAAGTTGCTTCCCCAGAGGCCTGGAGATTGTGCCACAAGGAGAATCCTTAATAAGTTCCTGGAGTGTTTCATTTAGTTCATGTTTATTTCTGGCCATCCAAACTCAACAGGCTTGTAAACTTTGCAGAGTTGTCTGGGGCTGACACAAAGAGGATCGTCGGGACACTGGGGATGAACTGGGTGTTTGTCTGTCCTCCAAAGCAGCAGAAATCCCAGGACTCCTGGGTGCTGCTCCTGGCACTGAGAGATCAGTCTGCTCCAGGGGTCAGAGATGGAGACTTGTTGGTTGTATGCCAGGTCTAGGAGGGGAGTGAGGTGTAGTGGTTAGAACAAGCAGGCATGGTCATGCCAAGTCCCTCACGCCCTCTTTAACATACTTGAGCTACGAGCAAGGCTGAAGATCCGGATTACCTTTTGGTGAGCACTGCCTGAAAGGTCAAAGTTCAAATTCGGTCCCCTTTTGCACACAGCAGCCAATGGACAATCAGTGTCCAAGAATTTCAACATTCCAGCTCAACAAGAACATGGGAATGTATGGCGTAAGTGAGGGACCTGGGACCAACATCTCGGCTAGAATGATCTTCTCCCGAATTTGCCAGTCACGTCAGGAAAACGGGGAGAGGATCGCTTGTTATGTGTGGGGGGACTGAGCAGCACATTAGACTGATGCCCAGATGTGCGTAGGCAGCATCAGGGGGGTTCAGAGAAGCAGTGCCAGATTTTTAAAGGTATTTAGGCATTTAATGGGATTTCCAAATGCACCCGAGTGCCTAAACCCATTGAATACAAAGGCACCTAGGCGCTTTTGGACATTCCACTGGGCCCCCTAAATACCTTTAAAAATCTCGCCCTTATGCCTTGAACAACACTGAATAGACCCTCCTGGGCCGGTTTGCAAGAGACGAGAATTCTGATCAGTTGGGTTGGGATCAGGTCAATCACTTACCATTTTCCCCAACACAACCCAAGTCTGCTGACCGCATGGGCATGGAAGCGATCATATTTTTCTCCCCGCCTCTCTCACTGTGTCTTTCTCGGGTTACCTAGATGGTCTCCATTACTGAAAAGCTGCCCTCACTGACTCCTGTGGAAACCCATCTCCTTGACACCTTTCCCTCAATGACTCTCAGTAGTCCCCATCCCAGTCACATGCTGACCCCACTGACCTCAGTTGAATACCAAACCCTTAATTTTTTATGTTCTTGTTGACTTCATTCATTATATATAGGTGTGATTGATGTGACATTGATTGACAGTCCTGTTCTAAAGATATTACTGTCAGAAATAGCGTGTATGCAGTAGCTGTGTCAGTCTGAGGATACTGGAGAGATAAGGTGGGGGAGGTAATATCTTTTACTTGACACATCTGTTGATGAGAGAGAGACAACCTTTTGAGCTTACCCAGTGTTGTGCAGGTTTCCTTTGAGGATGAGGACCAACAGGTCATAGAATCATAGAATCATAGACTATCAGGGTTGGAAGGGACCTCAGGAGTCAGATTTGGAGTGATCACCTAATGAAAAGTGTTCATCCAGGTGTGATGTGGTGTTTTGGGCCATTATCGTTTTCCTGTATGAGTTCATTGGAGAGAGTTGTGATTGTCTGGTTTCACCGACATAGTTGCTATTTGGGCATTTAGTGTCCCCCCAACTTTCTTTCCTCCCTATGACTGGAGCGTTGTTAACGGGCCAGTTCACCTTGAATGATCCCTTTAAATATGTGCTAACTATGGATGCTAAACCATCTGTTCCATCTTGTATTTAGCAGTGACACTCTGAGTAAGTTTCCCAGACCAGAAGAAGAGCTCTGTGTAAGCATGAACGCTTGTCTCTTTCACCAACAGAAGGTTGCACAAGAAAAGATATTACATCACCTACCTTTTCTCTCTAGAAATAGTGTGAAGCTGTTGTTGCAGACAGTGTTTGTAATGGAGGTCTTAACAGGAGTATAAATAGTTATAATTCATTTCTGGATCTGAAACTCAAGTTCTGATACACAGGAAGAGTAGATCTGTTGTGGAACAGGTGCCCAGTTTGATCTAAATAATTATCACTGTAGAACAACTTTTTTAGTTCTTAAATTTTGAGAATATGGAACTTTTTGAGAAAGAAAAAAGAACCACGATATTCTTTGAAAGTTTACAAAATTATTTATATTTTGAAAACAACTGTGTTTTTCTCTTATTGGAAAATTTCATAATTGTTTCCTTTATACCAAAATATCCACCCATTTTTCTTTCTTTCTTTCTTTCTTTCTTTCTTTCTGAGTAAATATGGAAACATCAACATCTATTTTCCCTCTTGACAATAAAAATCTGGAATATGTACGGAAACTTTTTTTAATGTTATTTATATATTATCAATGAAAAGGACACTTAAAAAAATCCATTAAAAATGTTTTCCAACTCTATCCGTTACTGCACTCTATGTAAGGATTAACAGAAAAGACAAGCAAGCCCAAGTTGTGTTTTGTTTGTTTTTGGCTTTTTATCTGTGAAGTTAGAGAGAGAAATAGAAATAGCATGTACAATAATTAAAATCAATTTCTTGTGAAAGTAAGGTTTGATCATTCTTAAACCACTTTGATGGAAAGTCACATGATAAATACAGGTAAGCGTTGTATATGTATAAGGGAGAAAAATATAAGCCATAAAGCAAAAGATTGTTCCTAATCACTTGTTGCAATACTCTACAGTAATTTTCTCACCACAACCAGTACATTATTTATGACACTTAATATACTGAACAGCTCTTTTCTCAGAGAAGATATTGATTACTCATGGATTCCTCATTGGTTGAAATCGTTCTTAGAATAATTTCGACCATCAAGTCTCAGTGTCAAAGCCTAAGCTGGTGGAAGCAATTTAGGGAGATGCCCCCATTTCCTCCAGCTGGGGATCTGGCCTATTTACCTGGATGCAGTCATATCTTATTTAAACTGACTGCTTTTCATCCGTTTATGGAGGTTCCGGCCCTCAGTCTATCACTCATTTGTGAGCACAGTTTCTCATGAGTGCACTGTATGACCACACAATACAATCCACATGCCACATACATCTACTCTCTGCTATGCTGAATTCAGTTTTTCAACACAAATCGACATTGAAAGATAAATTATGTCTTTATTTCCCTCCTTGAGCACAGCACTCTCCTCATCAGTCTCCTGATGGCCTTCTTCATCTCAGCATTCCTCAGTGTGTAGATCATCGGGTTCAGCATTGGGGTGATTACAGTGTAAATGACTGAGACCACCTTGTCCAGGGTGAACTTCTTGAAGGGCCGAGCGTAGATGAAGATGCAGGGTGTGAATATTAAACAAACCACAGTAATCTGGGTTCCACAGGTCGACAGAGCCTTGTGTTTCCCTTCTGTGAGGTATGTCCTGATCTTGACTAAGATGATAGCGTAGGAAATAAGCAGAATGATGAATATCATTACAAGTAGCACTCCACCATTGAAGACCATCTGCAGTTCGACCAGGTGAGTCTCGGTACAGGCCAGTTTGATGACCTGTGGGACATCACAATAGAAATTGTCCAGGACATTTGGCCCACAGAATGGTAACTGAAGGAGCAGTCCAATCTGAACAGCAGAGTGAGCCAGTCCACCCATCCATGCCAGTACCACTATCCCCACAAGCACACCAGGGTTCATGATTGTCAAGTACCGCAGTGGTTTATAGATGGCCACGTACCGATCGACTGCCATCCCCACAAGGCATAATGACATTGCTCCGGCGATGAAGTGGAAGAAGAACATCTGCAGGAAGCACTCATTGAAGGAGATGGTTTTACGCTGGGTGAGGAGACCTGCCAGAAATTTTGGAGCATTTACTGATGAGTCACCGACATCCAAGAAAGCCAGGTTGGCCAGCAGGAAGTACATGGGGGTGTGGAGCTGGTGGTCGGTGATCACAGTGGTGATGATGGTGAAGTTTCCCAGCCAGGTTGTCAGGTAGACTATGGAGAAGATGATAAAGAGGAATCGTTGCAGCTCAGGACTTTGGGTGAGACCCAAGAGGACAAATTCTGTCACTGTGGTGGTGAGGTTCTCCTGCTCCATTCATGAACCTCAAAATGCACCTGCAGAGGGAAGAGTGATGATAATAATCATTATGTAATCCCACTACATTACTGACATGAAATGAGCATTAACTCCACCTTAAGAAACACATTTGATTATGAATTTATTTTGTTTGCTCCGGTGTTCAGTAACTCTGCTTCAGTAGACACTACGATCTCCACCAGTGAATAGGAGTGATCTGCCCACCCAAACAAGCCTCATACTAACCACCATATCCATTAATCTTCCCGCAGTCCTGATGGGGCACACCACCCATCGTCCACAGATTCCTGGTGGGGCCTAGAGGTTCTGGTTTGGGAAGGATGTGGATTTGCAGGGAGTGCATTTAGGCGGAGATTCTCAGAATCCAGGGGCTCTCATCATGGGGATCATAGATGCTAAATCAGAGGGGGATCCTAGCTAGATCCTCACAAGATGGGAGGAGAATTGCAATGGAAAATTTGGGAACCACTGATTTATGGGATTTTATTTCCCAATTCCTGGCCTTGATATCAGAGGTACTGAACACCTGTAACCCACCTTAACATGATGCTGGTCTTTGGCCCCTTCAAATGGCTCCAAGAAGAGAAGGAATTTTGTCTAATTGACTTGATCAGGACTACCATGTGCTCAACATATCTGAAAAATGCCGTTGCTTTATTAAGGTGCCCACAGATCCTGGTGCTGAACTTTAAACACCTATGTTGAAAAAGTATGAACTCATAAATGTTTCCAAGTGTGCATCTAGAGTGAAATATTCAAGGCAACTATGGAATAATGGATGCTGAACTTCCATTAACAGTTTTGAAAATCTTTAGAGATGGTTGAAAAAATCACTTTTTCCCAACAAAAAAATGTTCAATTAAAATATGTGAGAAATATGTGAGAAAATGATGTGTATGTGGGGGGATGACAATTTCTATTATTTTATTCACATATGAAAAAGGAAGAAATTAAACATTCCATTAAAAAAGAGAGAAAAGAGATTTTCCCAGCTGAAAGTCTGGTTTTGTGGAAAAGCTCAAATTTCTGGGGCTGTTTTGTTTGTTTGTTTTTGCCAAAAAATGTCAACCAGTCCTAAATATCTCACTATTAAAGCACAATGTTCTGTTGCTGAGCATGGTGAGGAAAAATGTATTTGTGGGTAAAGCACGGCTCTTGGATTCTGAGGAGCTGGATTCAATTTATGCCCTACTATGGATGCTTTCTGGGACCCTGCCTAATTCATGTCTCCTCCCCATCTGGGAGTTTCAAAGGAGAATAGGTGCAGGGAATCTCACTGAGGTTATATCCACAGATCAGGGCACTTCCCTGGGCTTTTTCCAATTGTCACTTCTCAGTTCCAAACTGACTCAGAGGAAATGTCTTTCACATTAGAGCAGCATAGAGCCACTGCCATAGGACAAGCTTGTTCAGACAGAGCCAGTCTCATGAAGGTCTCAGACAGTTGTTCTAAAAGGGTCTGTTCACTGTTCTCCTCATAATTCACGGAAGATCCTCTAAAAATCCAAGCCAATAGCAGAAAAGTTGCCCACCCACCTCCCCCCCTGCAATCACAATGCCTATCCCTGCTAGTAGTAAATTGCAGTTTTTGTGCAATAAAAGTCATTACCTCCCACAGCCTGTTGTGTCAGTGATCTCAGAGCTGGCTGCCTCCAAACGACTGAGGATGGCCAGGGGAAGTCACATCTCAGACATGTTCATTGCCCACAGACAGGGGAAGTGGAACCTGGTTCCAAAAATGGCACATCCCCAGATATCTTTTACATGTACAATATCTGCCCAGGCACTGGGATCAAAGACTTTCTGAAATTCCCCTGAGCTTTACAGGGCTTGATGGAGAACTTGCTTCCCCAGAGGAACGATTAATAAGTTTGTTGGAATATGTAAGGGTTAAGTAGAGACCTGGGAAGCTGCTAATGTGCTGACATGGCATCAGGGGACAAAGGCATAAGAAGGCTGTAGTTCTTTGTTTAATAAATAAGTTGCCATATTTTGCCCTTCCCTGTTGCTTGTAAGAATTGATAAGTGTTGCAGCTGCATAAGAAATGTGGGGATCTAAAGGATACCTTTTGGGTAAAGCAGTGCTATCTCCTCCTCCCTTCCTTTCCCAGCTACATAAACAAGCCCTGGCACATGGCCCTTTCCTCCCTCCCCTGAGAATTGCTGACCAGGGAGATTTGTGGCAACAAATTGTTGCAAAGAAATATATTTTCAAGGTAAAATGCCTGTGTAATATATGTAATGCTGTGCACAATAGATAGGATGGGTTTACTAACAAAATGGGTGTTTTTATTACTTAATAAGGGTTTTTGGGGTGTTGTAATGGATGTAGGCATGTACAGACTAACAAACAAAAATAATGTGCTGTAACTAAATCAGGGCTTACTGGACAATTGGGTCCAGGGGAACAAGTATCGCAATAAAGAAGCCTGTACTCATATCCACCTCTGAGTCAACCTGCTCTTTCTTCTAACAAAGTTCCTGGAGTGTTTCATATAGTTCATGTTTATTTTTAGCTATCCAAACTCAACAGGCTTGGAAACTTTGCAGAGTTGTCTGGGGCTGATGCAAGGACTGTATTCAGGACACTGGGGATGTACTGGGTCTTTGTCTGGCCTCCAGAGCGGCAGAAATCTCAGGAGTCATGGGTGCTGCTTCTGGCACTGAGAGATCAGTCTGCTCCAGGAGTCAGAGCCAGAGATAGGAATGGGGACTTGTGGGGTGTATGCCAGTTCTAGAAGAGGCATGAGGTGTAGTGGTTAGAACAAGCAGGCATGGTCATGCCAAGTCCTTCTCGTCCACTTTAACACATTTGAGCCAAGAGCACGGCTGAAGATCCTGATCATCTGTTGGTGAGCTCTGACTGAAAGGTCAAAGTTCAAATTCGGTCTCCTTTAGGACTTAGCACTCAATGGACACTCAGTGTCCAAGAATTTCAACATTCTAGCTCAAGAGGAAAATGGGAACGTATGGTGTGAGTGAGGGACCTGGGATCAACATCTCCACTAGAATGTTCTTCTCCCTGGTTTTGCCAGCCACGTCAGGAACAGCAATGAGGGGATTTCTCCTAGCCATTGTTGCATGTGTAGGCTGAGCTGTTCACCCAATGACCGAGAGCAGCACATTGAACCAATGTCTGGGAGCATGCTGGCAGCAGCAGGAGGCATTAAAGAATTGGGGCCAGATTTTAAAAGCTATTTAGGCCTCTAGCAGGATTTTCAAAAGCACATGGGTGTCTAATCCCCATTGATTACAAAGATGATATTGAAAATGATTCTAGGTCGCTAAATACCTTAACATTCTGGACCATAGGTTAGAATAAATGGACGTATCTGCTCTAATTTATTACAGAATAGAATAGAATTCCAATATGTTGGGTTGGGGGCAACTCATTTCTAGCAAATATCCCTTGATTTTGGAATTGCTTACCATTTTCCCCAACACAACAAATCTGTTAATGGAAGTAGCCATATTTGTATTCCTGCTTCTTTCTTTCTCTCTCTCTCAGTTTACGTGGATGATTTCCACCACTGTAATACTGCCCTCAGTGACCCCTCTGCATCCCTGACTCCTTCACACCCCGCCCTCAGTGACTTCAGCTCAATACCATTCCTTATCATTCTGCCCTCAGCTTCTTCCGTTCCCTTCTACTGTCGTCAATGGTTGTGCACAGGTGTTATGGGTTACAAATGAGTTCTCTATTCTTTTGATGTTCCAGCTGGAAGTAATATCCATCCACTGTCCCACTGCTCTGAGGCAGCGGGGTGGGAGATTGGTTGGGTATTACTTAACCAGATTTCACAGCCGATCAGCAATTTACTACTGCAAAGTTATAAAAGTAAAGTTGATTGGGAAAGAAATAAAATATTTCACAAAAGTATTGAACAATTTCAAAACCATTTTTCATTTCAGGTGTTGTAAAGAACTTGTATTTTAAAATAAATATTAATAGCATTTTTATCTAAAAATGATGAGTTTTTCATTTTTTCCCTTCTTCTATCCCTTTTTTCTCTTTTTTACTTTCTTCTGATTTTCTAAGGAAAATGTTAATAGAGGAGGAGAAAAGAGGGAAGGAAAGTAAAACCTACTTCCCCCCTCCACCAAAAAAACCCCTCTGGATAATGTATGATAACATTTTCCACTTTATTTTCACAGTGTCTGAAAAGCCACTTTTAACAATAACAACATTCCAACAAAAAATGATTGATTGCCTCAGTAAAAGTCAGGATTAGGGAAAAAAGCAACCAAAAGCCTGTAGTTTAACCTGTAAAGCTAGAAATAGAAATGGAAACATATAAAAAAATTAACTCTTATCCTCTATGAAAATAGAGACTGAATTTTATTAACTCATACTGATATCTAATCATACGGAAAATACAAGTAAGCTGCAAATGTGTATAAGTAAAAAGTCTAAGCTATACAATATTAGAATACCATATTCCTCTCCTGTAATACGTTATAAAATAATATTTATGCTAATTAAGACTTATTTATGACACATAATTTTTCAACATATATGAAAATGTATATTGCTTCTTTTGAGAATAAATGATTTGTTTCAGGAATTGAAAGCATTCGTAGAATATTTTTTTTTAACCAAAAAATTTCAGGGTCAGTAAATCAGCTGTTTGTGAGCGACACCATTTTGCATCAGCTTGGGATCTGCCCACTGACTCCAATGGATCTCTGTACACCAGTTGGGGATCTCAGCCATTGATGCCAATGGATCTATAGAGATTTAAACAAGCCTGGGATCTGGCCCATTGACTCCGATGGAGGTATGCTGATTTAACAAGTTGGCCGCATGGACTTCAATGGAGATTTGTGACCCTTGGTGTGTAATTTATTCATTAACACAATTTTTCATTAGTATGTAGTATCTGTTCTCTTTGATGGGATGCACATTTCACATGGTGTGTACATCCACCATCTGATGTGTTGAGGTCTGGTTTCTAATAGAAATGATCATTCAAAGATAACCGATGTCCTTCGTTTCCTCCATGATAATAGCATTCTGCTCATCAGCCTCTTGATGGCCATTTTCATCTCTGCATTTCTCAATGTGTAGATCATTGGGTTAAGCATTTGAGAGATGAATGTGAAACAGACTGAGGCTGCCTTGTCCAGGGTGAACTTCTTAAAGGGCCGAGCATAGATGAAGATGCCAGGAATGAATATTAAGCTCACAACCAAGATCTGGGCTCCACAGGTGGACAGAGCCTTGTGTTTTCCTTCCGTGACATGTGTCCTGATCTTGACTAAGATGATGGCGTAGGAAATCAACAGACTGATAAATAGTATGATGAGGAGCACTCCACCATTGAAGACCATCTGCAGTTCAACCAAGTAGGTGTCAGTGCAGGCCAGTTTGATGACTTGTGGGACATCACAGTAAAAATTGTCTATGATGTTAGGCCCACAGAACGGTAACTGGAGGAGAAGTCCAATTTGAACAGCAGAGTGAGCCAATCCACCGAGCCATGCCAGTACCACTAACCCTGTGCACATGCCCCGGTTCATGATAATCAAATATCTCAGTGGTTTATAGATGGCCACGTACCGATCAATGGCCATCCCCACAAGAAAAAACACCATTGCACCCCCGATGAAGTGGAAGAAGAACATCTGGAGGATGCACTCCTCAAAGGAGACGGTTTTATGCTGGGAGAGAAGACCTGAAAGCAAGTGGGGAGCATTGACTGAGGAGTCGCTGACATCTATAAAAGCCAGGTTGGCCAGCAGGAAGTACATGGGGGTGTGGAGTCGGTGGTCGGCGATCACCGTGATGATGATGGTGAAGTTCCCCAGCCAGGTGGTCATGTAGACTACAAAGAAGACCACAAAGAGAAAATGCTTCAGTTGCTGATTCTGGGTGAGGCCCAAGAGAACAAATTCAGTCACTATACTGGTGAGGTTCTGCTGCTCCATTCTGTGTCCTTAAACTATACCTGCAAATTGAAGAGAGCTAATAATAATTATATTTTTTTATCCTCCCTTTAAGTTATTGATATTAAATCTATTTTCAATCCACATTAGGAAGCACACTTTGTTTGGGACTTTTCTTACTAACACTAACCTCAGCCTCACTTCAGGAGAACCCTGATTCATCAAACCCAAGTCATCACACCCCTGCTTTCCACAGGGTGGGGTGCTTCCATCATGGGCTGCTGGTAAGGGAAGTGTAGTAGTCTACTCACCAGAAGAGCCCTCTGCTCACCACAGGGCCCTCCCTGATTCAACAGACCTGCCAAATGTTGATATTGACTGTCAGGGTTTAGCTTTTCAATCTCTTTCCTCCTAGTCTCTCACTGCTTTACTTTACCCCCACCTTTCCTCACTGTATGTGGAAATTCAAAAGAAGGTAAGAAAGTGTGAAAAAAATGCCATCTCTCACAATTCGCTACGCGAAGATTAAGAAATGAATCCAAATGAAATGACAAGTTTCACTTTATTTTGAAATTTTCTCATAGAAAAACACAGATTTTCATCCAAAAAGCCATTTTCCCATAAACTATCTTTGGACAGTGACATGTCTTTTGTCAGAAGAAAATTTTGATTAAAAATTAAAGAAAAAAACATTTTGATTCAAGTTTTCTGATGAAAAATTGAAAAAAATATATAATAAAAAGCAAAATTTTCCCATCCAAAATCTCTTGTGGGGTGTACGCCAGTTCTAGGAGGGGAGTTTATTGCCAAAAACTGTGGGTGAGGGGTTCTATTTCTGCCTTGCTGTGAACATCCTCTGTGACCAAGGATAACTCACACCCTGTCTCGGATTGGGATTTCCAAGAGACAGGAAGATAGTTGGGTGCTCAATTCTCATAGAACTTCATTGGGAGTTGGATACCTGAATTCTTTCAAAAGCTGAGCCTCCCTGCATCTAGTCCCTACTTTTCAAGAGTGTGAAAGCACCAGCCAATACCTTAGAACCCGTTAGGATAGAAAATAATACAAGGGCTCAATGTGATCTCCCCAACCAAATCTCTCCTTGCTTCTCACCATGGGCTCTGAGCATTCCACCTGCAATAAAAAATTGGTTATCCCAAGTATCACGCTGCACATTTAATGAATCAAGAGTCAATACCTCCTCCAGCATGCTATCAGAGTCAGCTGCCGCCAGACAAAGCGAGGAAACCCTGGGGAAGTCACATTGCTGTTCTGCCAGGCAGGGGAAGTGGACCTCGTTCCAAAGCCGACACAGCCCCAGAAATCTTCCTCGTTCACTCAGGCTGGCACTGGCATCGGAGACTCTCTGAAATCCCTCTCAGCTTTCCTGGGCAGGATCAAGAGAGTTGCCTCTTGGGAGACTGAGAGAGTCTGCCACAAGGGGAATCATTAATAAATTCCTGGGGTGGTTCAGTTTGGTTATGTGTTGATGTCAGCCACCAAAACTCATAAGTGATCTCTCTCCTGCCATCCATCTCCACCCTCTGACAAACAGAGGCTATCAACCAGCTCTGGATTCCCCTGCTGGGCTGGCAGACACAAGAGGGATATTGGGGATGCATGGAAAGAAATGGACTTTTGGGTGGCCTGTGAAGAAGAAGAAATCCCAGGAGCCCCAAGTTTAATTCTCGGCACTGGGAGAGAAATGTGATCACTGGCACCAGAACCAGGGGGTCCCAGGGGCCATGGCTTTAATAAAAGAAACATGTGCACTGTGGGGGAAAAAATGATGATACTGCTAAAGGCCAAGATGCACTGTGAGATTGGGTCAGATGCATTCCTTGATATCCACTGCTATCTAGGGAGACCATATTTCCCAAAGGGAAAATGGAACACCACACAGGGCCGGCCAGAGCCCCCTGCCCCTCCCCCCATGTGAGTCACCCCCCTATCCCTCCCTGCTTCCTGCCTATGGGGCCGGCCCGTGCCCCCATGCCACCGACCCAGGACCGGCCCAACGGCCCCCCCATAACCCCTGCAGGTGTGGCAGCCCAAGACCCCCTGCCACCTGCCTGCGTGGAGCTGGCCTGGCCTGAGCTGCTCATTTACTCCTGCCCCCTGCACATTCGTCTGCACCCCACTAGGGGTCGCACCCCACTTTTTTTGCAAAACTGTGCATTTGTCCCATTTGCTCTTGCCAACTGATGATCAGTGGATCATAAGATGATGATGAGATGATCCCGGGATGGCTGGGAAAGGGCTTAAAAAAGGGACTGTCCCAGCCAAAACAGGACATATGGTCACCCTATTGCAATCCTAGATAATCACATAATTGCATGATCAAAATTGCATTAAGTTTACATTTTTTGCTTAATAGATATTGTATTGCTCTGATCTGCTACAGCCTGTGGATTGTGTTTGTTAGGTTTTCTACAAATATAAAAATATATTTTTGATTTTATTTTATTTTTATAAAACAGAAAAAAAATCATTTTATATGGTAGGTCTTACATGGGGACACATTTACCTCCCTTCATAGTTGTTTGTTTTTATTATTATTTATTTTTCCAACACCTTTTTCCAAGGAGATTTACAATTTAGTTACAATTTCTAAAATGCGCATCATATGTAAACAAAGATGATTTGATTGTAATGTTACAGAATTGTAAGTTACAGTTCAATAATAAAAATGATTCAGTATTAATAGTGGTGTATACCCAGTAAAATGATAAATGCAAGTGAAGCACAATACATGAAGTGCAAAAATAAAATGCAGTCTGATGTTTAGACTAAAGTTGTCATATTTTTTCCAATTGTTCGTACTGTAATTATAGGTTAAATATTATAATGTAGCTACGTTTTGTATTATGGTTATTTTTACTCTGTTGTACTAGTTGTACTCTGCGGGATATTTAAGTAGCATTTTAATTCCCTCCCGCTTCTACAAAGGTTCCGGTGGTAGGTCCACCAGCTACCTTGGAAAATCCCAAGCACTGAAGTCAGTTTCTGGGCTCTGTTGCTCAACTTTCTGAAATGTGTCTGCAAAAACGACATTGTCAGGGCCCTTTGGCTGTTGTGTCGGTTTACAGGTCAAACACTATTACCCTGCCTATGTGTTTGGTGAGCTCAGCCCGGGACCTGAGAGGGAAGCTGTGCCTCAACTTCTCTGTCACCACCACCAGCAACAAAACTGAATTTTAACTGCCCCTGTGCAGTCCCCTCCCCTTCACACCCTGCCTCGGTGACCCCTGTGCAGTCTGCTTGCCTTCAATAGGTCTGGACAGGAGTAATTGATTGGGACATAGGCTAGGTCTACACTGGGGGGGGATCGATTTAAGATACGCAAATTCAGCTACGCGAATAGCGTACCTGAATTCGACGTATCCGATCCGACTTACCCTGCTGTGAGGATGGCGGCAAATCGACCGCCGCAGCTCCCCCGTCGACGGCACTTACTCCTACCTGGGCTGGTGGGAGTATGTGCGTCGATTCGGGGATCGATTGTCGCATCCCGACGAGATGTGATAATTTGATCCCCGAGAGATCGATTTCTACCCACCAATCCAGGCGGGTAGTGAAGACAAGCCCACATAATACACAGTCCTAAATAGAATCCATCCCCCCTTCCCATTTCTGAGTATTAAAAAATAGAGAAACATTATTTTTCTCCCTAAGTGTAGGAACTCGGACTCTGGACACATGCAAGGAGAATGCGTGTGGAATAAGAAGCAGACATTTTTACACACTGACTCTTCAGATTAGATCACTTTAACAATAAAAAAAAGGCTGCTTCTGTCTGAAGAAAAATAGTTAATTAAAAATAGGGGAAGCTTAATGGTGGGATTTTGAAAGGAACCCAAGGGATATATAAACCAGGAAATAGTGATTAGGGGTAGGAAGGTGATTTTACCTCTGTATGCAGCGTAGGTGAGACTGATACCGGAATACTGCGTCCGGTTCTGGGGAGGGACAGAGTCACAAAAGTGATTCATACGCTGGAGAAAATGCTTTACAGCGAGAATCTTCAAGAGCTCAGTCTGCTCATATTATGCACTTCTGAGAGTGACACGACAGGAAATAATATAAAAGTAATCAAAGATAGAAATAGAACAGTGCAAAATAAATAAATAAATAAATAACCCACCCCATGCACATTTCAAATGCAACCAATGTTAACCCTGGGAAGTGTTATGAGCTTCCAAGAACTAGTTGAAATAATGTGCCAGACAAGAATGAATGATTGGGACAAACAACATTTATTTCCCAGAAAATCTCTAAGGGGAGGTGATGCAAATGTACCAGCTCCTGTCATGCAAAAACGCTGCCTCTTAAGCTGCACCCTGAGGAGGAATCTTTGTCTGCTGATCACCTGTGACAGGAGGACAAAATCAAAGGCTCTAAATACATAAGGGAACAATGAGCGACTCATGTGGGTGCTTGTTCTGAGCTAACAGCTGTTCCCAACTTGTAACCAAGAACCCCCCGCTGCAGGGGAGCTGGAGTCAGTCCACTACGGTAGACACAGCATGTACCCAGAAGGAATTTTTCTACTGGAGTAGGACCACCTCTTCCCCAAATGATGCTACCTGTGCCAGCAGAGCACCTTTGAAACAAAATTCTGAAACTTTCCTAAATGGCAATTTCCCCAAAGTGAAATGTTTCAGAATTTTCATTTCATGGGAAATTTTGAAAATATTTCTTTTTGTTCCAGCTCAGACTGAAAACAAATTTCAAAATGTGAACATTTCCCATGAGCCAAAAGAGTTTAGACCAGTTCTACTCTCTTCCTCCTTTTCTCACTTTTTTCAGTCTACCAGTACATCTATCTATCTTAGGTAATTCCTTAGACACACTGTTAAAGGGCTATTGTCCAATAGTTTCATACCTGGACCCAAAGTTTGTGTCTTATTGCTAGGGTTGCTCTAGATGGCAGAAAATCTAGGCCCCAGTGAGTAGGAGAAAGTGTGTGTGTGTGTGTGCTGACGTGTTGCACTCTGTTGGTGAAATGCTGGCCATATTAGATTCAATTATTAGACTTCCATTTACCTCAGCACGGCCAGGATTTCACCCTCTGTAGTTTTTCTGGATGTCTCTCTCTCTCTCTCTCTCTCTCTCCTTTTTTCTTGATTTCTCCATAAAGAAATACAGCCAAGAAAGCTGCCCAAACTATTTTAGGCGTGAAATTTTGTCCAGTGGACAAAGAACTGAGAATGACCTATAGCTATTCCTTAACCCTAGGGTACACGGGCGCAGTCTACCAGACACAGGGATGCGTGGAGGCGACAGGACTCAGCTTACTTCCTGTGCATGTAAAGACCCCTGCGGGCCCTGACCTGCAGCCTTTATTTCATCAAACTTCCTACATACTGCAGGACTGAGTGCAGTGGGACTTTTGGGTGCAAGTTTATGAACTGCTGACCATCCTCAATTCCATGAAGGTCCTTCAGGGCCAGAATGGCACCACCTAGAGATGTTGTGACTCCCCATTTCCCATTCCCCATATCCCCTCCCAGGGGGAGGGATAGCTCAGTGGTTTGAGCATTGGCCTGCTAAACCCAGGATTGTGAGCTCAATCCCTGAGGGGGCCACTTAGGAATCTGGGGCAAAATCAGTACTTGGTCCTGCTAGTGAAGGCAGGAGGCTGGACTCAATGACCTTTCAAGGTCCCTTCCAGTTCTAGGAGATAGTGTTAGGTAAAAAGCAAGTCCTTACTCACCTCTCCAGCACCCGAGTTCGTGCGGAGTTGGAATGGGCTCACAATCTGTCAGAGACCAGACACCAATTCATTGATCAACGGGCTCACACTATCCTTAGCTTAAAAGGCTTCAGAGTAATGTGGCAAGTTTATTAGGGGTGAGC
>NW_020664963.1:922906-949437 GCF_002925995.2 Terrapene triunguis | reverse complement strand
ATCAAGTCTGGGTTAAGTTTAAGCTCATCAAAAGTTCAGACTCAACAATAGGATATCTCCATTAATTTAAATTTTAATTTAATTCTGCAAGCCAGTACAGGAAGGCTGCAGCATGGCCTAGTACATAGACGACTTCACTGGGCCTCAGGACACCTGGGTCCTCTTCCCAGCTTTCCTATGGTGTCATAACTATAAAGGGAAGGGTAACAGCTCTCCTGTGTACAGTACTATAAAATCCCTCCTGGCCAGAGACTCCAAAATCCTTTTACCTGTAAAGGGTTAAGAAGCTCAGGTAACCTGGCTGACACCTGACCTAAAGGACCAATAAGGGGACAAGATACTTTCAAATCTTGGGGGAGGGGAAGGTTTTTGTTTGTGCTCTTTGTTTGGGAGGTTGTTCGCTCTTGGGACTGAGAGGGACCAGACATCAATCCATGTTCTCCAAATCTTTCTGAACAAGTCTCTCATATTTCAAACTTGTAAGTAAACAGCCAAGTAAGGCGTGTTAGTTTATCTTTGTTTTCTCAACTTGTAAATGTACCTTTTACTAGAGTGTTTATCTCTGTTTGCTGTACTTTGAACCTAAGGCTAGAGGGGGGTCCTCTGAGCTCTTTAAGTTTGATTACCCTGTAAAGTTATTTTCCCATCCTGATTTTACAGAGAGGATTTTTACCTTTTTCTTTAATTAAAAGCCTTCTTTTTAAGAACCGGATTGATTTTTCCTTGTTTTTAGATCCAAGGGGGTTGGATCTTGATCCACCAGGAGTTGGTGGGAGGAAGGAGGAGGGATGGTTAATTTCTCCTTGTTTTAAGATCCAAGGGGTTTGGATCTTGATCCACCAGGAGTTGGTGAAGAGTCTCTCAAGGCTACCCAGGGAAGGGAATTAACTTTGGGATGGTGGCAGCAGACCAGATCTAAGCTGGTAGTTAAGCTTAGAAGTTTTCATGCAGGCCCCCACATTTGTACCCTAAAGTTCAAAGTGGGGAAGCAGCCTTAACATATGAGGTGAATGCTGGCAACTAATTTCCCTTCTGTCTTACCTCCCAGCCTTGCGTACTTAGATTATAAACTCCTTGGGCAAGAGTTTTCCATTTTTTGGTCTCTGGGCAGCACCCAACAAAAGGGGGCCCTGAATTGGGTTGAAATTTCAGGATACTATGGTTATCACAGTAGTAGTGGCTCAAACCAGAAGCCCATCCAGAACTGGACACAACACTCCTGCTGAGGCCTAATCAGCATGTCATTATGACATCATTGCTCAGACAAAACTCTTATTTGTACTCACTGTAAGTTTTCCTGAGTAAAAACTGGGTAAATACTCAGGATTTAGGCTGGGAGTTTGACAGGAGACTGCAGGAGTTAGATTCACAACTCTCTTTAAGAGTCAACAGTATTTAAGTGCCTAACTCCCTTAGGCCCCATTGAAAACACCAGCTTTCTCCCATTGAGTCCAGGGATAGTTTTGCCTTAGTAAGAACTGGGTAGGATTTCAGTATGTGACACATTGACTTTGAAGCGGGTTTACATGAGTACAGAAGAAGCAAGGCCCTAAGGTTTTGGCCCATTGTCTTAAGTGTGAGCATTCCCTGAGCAAGGACAGAGTAAAACCTAAGTAAGGTGGAAAGATTTGGCCAATGGACTCCAATGGGAATTTGATGTGAGCAAACACTGAGTAAGGATTGAGTAATGATGGAATAAAGACATCAGGATCTGGTCCCTGTTTGTTACAGGCTTTTTGAACTCACATTTGTAGAAGAAATCACCACCGGCCCAAGCAGTGAACTCTGGGTCAGGGATTATTAACACAGGCATTTCTGTACATAACTTTATTACCAGGAGACTAATTAAGAGGATTCACACTATTAATGAGAGGGGAGAGCAAGTATCTTCCAGAGACATAACTAAGTGCATTGTTAACTTCTTCTGCTTCTCTCTCCATCCTTTCGTGTTCAGAACTTTTTTTCCCCCAACCCTGTTCAGGAGTTTATTAAACAGATTTCTGGACCATTCATTAGCAGGAATTTGTTGAGGGAATTGTGTCTCCAAAGTTACACTGATTAGTGTGGGGTTTTGCATGTGAGATGGGAAAAGAGAAAAATCTAATTGTTTAGTAGCTAATTGGATCAAAAAAAGCTGGTTGAAATGTTTGCCTCTGCAGAAAACTGACATGTCCTCACCGTCTTTGGATCACAGCCGCACTGGGGACTATTTTATTTGAAAGATCACAGGAATATAGGAATTGCTGCAATGGATCAAACAAGTCCAGAGAGCCCTTCTGCAGAAGTCCGGCTGGCTAGACCCTATCAAATCATGAAAATCTAGGTGGTTTATTAGTCTATATTCAATTATCACTTGAAGTGGTTTAGAATGGCTAGCGGATGATTTCAGAGTGACAGGTCATTTAAAGGAGCTATATGTCCAACTCCCATTGGATTTCAATTGGAAAAGGGATCTTAAATCTCTTAAAGGCCTTTGAAATCTGAGCCTAAATCCTCCATTTACCCCAGTGTCAGCATGGGTGATTCAGATGGCCTGGAGCTCCGACCACACATACAAATACTCATACCCTGATGTGGAGGGAGAACAATAGGGATAAGAAAAGAGTTAAACAATGTTCAATGTTGATAAATGCAAAGTAATGCACATTGGAAAACATAATCCCAACTCTACATATAAAATGATGGGTCTAAATGAGCTGTTACCCCTCAAGAAAGCGATTTTGGAGTCATTGTGGATAGTTCTCTGACAACATCCACTCAATGTGCAGCGACAGTCAAAAAAGCTAACAGAGTGTTGGGAAGCATTAGGAAAGGGATAGATAATAAGACAGAAAATATCATATTCCCTCTATATAATCCATGGTATGCCCACATCTTGAATACTGAGTGAAGATGTGGTCGCCCCATCTCAAAAAAGATATATTGGAATTGGAAAAGGTTCAGAAAAGGGCAACAAAAATGATTAGGGGTATGGCACAGCTGCCGTATGAGGAGAGAATAATAAGACTGGGACTTTTCAGCTTGGAAAAGAGACAACTAAGGGGGGATATGATTGAGGTCTATAAAATCATGACAGGTGTGGAGAAAGAGTAAATAACGAAGTGTTATTTACTCTTTCTCATAACACAAGAACTAGGGGTCACCAAGTGAAATTAATAGGCAGCAAGTTTAAACAAACAAAAGGAAATATTTTTTCACACAACGCACAGTCAACCTGTGGAACTCCTTGCCAGAGGATGTTGTGAAGGCCAGGACTATAACATGGTTCAAAAAAGAACTAGATAAATTCATGGAGGATAGGTCCATCAATGGCTAGTAGCCAGGGCCGGCTCCAGGCACCAGCACAGCAAGCAGGTGCTTGGGGCGGCCAATGGAGAGGGGCAGCATGTACGGCTCTTCAGCGGCAATTTGGCGGCGGGTCCATCAGTCCCTCTCGGAGGGAAGGACCTGCCGCCGAATTGCCGCCGAAGAATGAAGCGGCGGTGGTAGAGATGCCGCCGAAGTGCCGCCGATCGTGGCTTTTTTTTTTTTCCTGCCGCTTGGGGCGGCAAAAACTCTGGAGCCGGCCCTGCTACTAGCCAGGATGAGCAGGGATGGTGTCCCTAGCCTCTGTTTGACAGAAGCTGGGAATGGGCAACAAGGAATGGATCACTTGATGTTTACCTCTTTTGTTCATTCCCTCTGGGGCACCTGGCATTGGTCACTGTTGGAAGACAGGATTCTGGGCTAGATGGACCTTTGGTCTGACCCAGTATGGCTGTTCTTATGTTCTAAAAATAATAATATTTACCTCTACGCTCTGACTTACAGTGAAGACACCAGCTATTTGTTGTGAACTGGACATTTCTCCACTGGGAGATTAACTGAGACCTAACACAATCGATACACAAAGCCCAACTGCACAGTCACTAGCAGAAATTTTCTCTGGGCCTGCTTTTCCTCTTACACCAGTTTTAGACTGGTACAAGTCTGTTGAGATCAGTGGAGTTGTTCCTGGTTTACATGACGATTAGTAAGAGAGAAATTGGGTCCATTGATTCCAAAGCAGTTAACTCTGATCTACACCAGGGTGAGTGAGAAGAAAATTCATCCTCCTTTAGCTCCTAAACTAGGGATTTTAGGTATAGCAGTATAGGATTCTGTTCCTTTTTCATGCAAGGACCTCAAAGCACTTTGCAAGCAATGATGAGTTTAATCTCACTGCACCGGTGAGCATTACTGCTTGTATTGTATAGAAGGGGAAACGGAGGCACAGATCATCGAGTTGACTAGCCCAGGGTCACAAAGGGAGCGGGTGCCAGAGCTGGCAGTAGTATCTATGGGGCCTAAGTCTCCCTCTCACTTTCTATTGGCTTTACACATGCATAATTTCACTGATTTGTGTAGAATTTAAACAGACACGGGGGGAAATTCCTTCTCGACCCCAAATATGGTGATCAGTTAGACCCTGAGCAGGTGGGTGAGACCCACCAGCCAGACACCTGGGACATATTCTCTGTAGTAACTCAGAGCCCTCCCCATCTAGTGCCCATTACCAGCCATTGCAGATATTTGCTAATTGCAGTTGCAGATGTGCCCCATGCCATTGTCGGCAGTCCCATCATCCCGTCCCCTCCACAAACGTATCAAGCTCAGTCTTGAATCCAGTTAGGATTTTTGCCCTCACTGCTGCCCTTGGGAGGCTGCTCCAGAACTTCACTCCTCTGATGGTTAGAAATAAGGTTGCATCTCTGTCACAGAGGTCACAGAAGTCATGGATTCTGTGACTTTCCGTGACTTCTGCAGTGGCAGGTGATGGCTCAGGGGCTGCCCAAGCCAGGCAGCCCCTGGGCCATCAGCAGCAGTTTGGGTGTGGGAGGGGGCTCAGGGCTGGGGCAAGGAGGTAGGGGGGGCCACTTACCTGGGGGGGTCCATAGCTCCCACCATGTCCCCACAGCTCCCAGGGGGAGGAACGGCCAGGGGGGCTCTGCGAGCTGCCCATGCCCGCAGGCACTGCCCCTGCAGCTCCTATTGGCTGCGGTTCCCAATGGGCCAGTGGGAGCTGCGCCTGCGGAGCCAGTGCTTGCGGCGGGAGCAGCGCGGAGCGCCCCGGCCATCCTCCCCGTAGGAGCTGCAGTGACGTGCTGGTCGGAGCTGGGTAGGGAGCCTGCCAGCCCAGCCAGTTCCCCCACCCAGCACCAGCAGGGGTCCTGGGCTGTGTGCTGCTGCCTGCCTCTGCCCCAGCACCAGCAGGGGTCCCGGGCCATCCCCCAGCACCTGCATCACCCCCAGAACGCCCCTCCTGAGCACCCCCAGCCTCCCGTCCCAAGTTTTAGTCAGGGGTATATAGTAAAAGTCATGGACAAGTCATGGGCTGTGAATTTTTGTTTACTGCCTGTGACTTGTCCATGACTTTTACTAAAAATACCCGTGACTAAAACATAGCCTTATTTAGAAACCTTTGCCTAATTTCGAGCCTAAACTTATTGATGGCCAGTTTATCTCCATTTGTTCTTGTGACCATATTGGTAATTAAATAACTCCTCTCCCTCCCTGGTATTTATCCCTCTGATGTATTTATAGAGAGCAATCCTAGCTCCCCTCCACCTTCTGTTTGTAAGGCTGAACAAATCATGCTCTTTGAGACCCCTGTCCACCTGGCCTACTTTTGGAACCAGTAGGAGAAGCAGGGTCAGGAGAACACCAGCCAGTGAATGGGCTGGGAACTATGAGCGATCCTCCATAACCCTTCATCCCCTATTCCAGAGAGAAGTGTAATCTTGTGGTGATTACAGAGCTAATCCAGGACCACACCTATTGCTTCTCTACCCTGGTGCCCCCTTTGCAACTCTGGCTATCTGTTTCCTGTGTCTCTAGGCCAAGCCAAGGGGACGGACAGCCCTTTAAGTCATAACAAGAACCAGTGGCTGGAAGTTAAAACCAGACCACTTCAAATTAGAAATAAGTGCCACACGTCTAACAGGGAGGGTGATTAACCCCTGGATGGAACCAACTCTCAAGGGAAGTGGTGCATTCTCCAACTTCTGATGTTACACCCAGATGGGATGCCTGTCTGGAATATATGTGTATTGGACTCAATATAGGCATACGTGGGTAACATTCGATAGCCGTCACTAGTCAGGAGGTCAGATTAGATGGTTCCTTCAGGCTTTTGGATCTATTATACTCATCTTCCTTTGTTGTGGGACAGTCCTGAAGTCCACACTATCTTCTGGTATTCCATCTGCAGGGTGTTGCCATCCAACTGAGATGGTGTTGCCGAGTTCAACCCCCATGTATCAATTACTGAAGGAACTTTGCAGCTTAAAATAGCACAATATACAAAGGGACAGTTTCTCAGCTGATTTACTTCAGTCGAGTGTCTGGCCCTCAACTCCGAGTGTTGCGAGTGCTCACTTGAACTAAAGTAGACTCCCCATTAAATATCTGCAGTATGGGCTCTATGACACAAAGGGTCCCTGTCTCACAATTGAAGCCACGGGGAGCTGAGGGAGTGCCTGTCCTTTCAGGGTCACATCCACATACTGGACAGCCAGGGAAAGCAAAGTCCCAGTAGGAAGGCAGAGTTAAACTAGTGCTCACCCTCCCTCCAGTTGTGACAGGCTAAACCATTTTGCCCTAATCCACAAACAGGTGGCATCTATAAAACTGGTGACGTTGCAGGTTACAGAACCCAGTTGTCAGTGCCAACCCTGGGAATAAGCTCCTGGAGTCTAGACACTCAGGGTATGTCTACACTGCAGAGAATCCTCACGGCAGGGAGTCTCAGAGCCTGGGTCTACTGATGTGGGTGTGCGGGCTCACACTAAAAATAGCAGTGTAGGTGCTCTCATTAAGGCCACAGCTTGGAATCTGGAACCCGTCAGTCTCAGCGTCTGAGCTCCAGCCCTAATGTAAATCAGGTGTAACTCCATTGGAGTTATACTGTTGCAAGAGAGAGGAGTGTTAGGCTCACAGACTCCAGGGCTTGCCATCATCGACTGGATAGCGCACTGGCCCTGTATTCATGAGACCTGGATTCAATTCTTTGGGCCTCCTTAGACAGCCTGTGTAGCCTGGGGAAGTCACTTAATCTCTTTATTGCTCAGTTTTCCATTGTAAGATTAGAGTAATAATTCCCTTTTTCACAGGGGTGTTGTGAGGGTACCATCCATTCACAATTAGAAGGGGCTCATATGGTGCTGAGGACCATATGAGTAGACAGACAGAAGGCTGAATTTGTGATTTAGCTAAAACATGTCCTTGAGAGCCCAGCAGACGTCAGATGTGTGGGTCCCAGCCCAATGCTCAGTCCATTAGAACTGGTGCCTATTTTTCATTGCTGATTTCACAGAGGTATATACACAACATGGAAAAGCTCCTAGGTGTGCTTGCCAAGCTGGGTGATCAGGAAAAGGCATTTCAAAAATATGCTGGGTGTTTTCCACTGATGTGTGGCTTCCAATCTCTGTGACCCCTGGACAGTGGAGTTCACAATTATGACCAGGGAATGGGGCATTGTGGGACAGCTGTTGGAGAACTTCTAGGGTCATAGAGTGTCTACACTTGCACTGCATCAACCTCAGTAGGTTGACGAAGACTCAACACTGTTTGGGGAGGTGATTTCACTGTGTCACCGTAACGGGGTGCTTATCTCAGCCAGAGACAAATTAGAGTGTAGACCCACACACAAATAGATTGATGCAATTTGGATTATGTTGACCTAACTTTGTAATATGGATCAGGGCTTAGTTGTCAATGGCTGAACCTCAGTTTGATCCCAGTCAAAATGACTCCTCAAGCCAAGATGAATGATAACGATGGGAGACATAACTGTTGAATTTAGGGAAAGGAGCCTGCCCATGCTGGTATTGGAGTCTAGAAGAAATGTGATATCTATCTATCTATCTAATCTGCTGTGGATGATCAATACTGCTAAATATCAGTTCTTAGATAGTTTTTGTAGTAGTATTTTGGAAACTTTTTCTTCTCCTTCCACCAGGAGAAATGTTTATAACTGGCCCCAGAGGACAATGTTATGGAATATAGTAATCAGTTGGCTAAAAATACACATGGTGAGCCAGAAAAGAACTGGCTATTTCCCACATGCTTCTTTGCTGCCAGGGGAGATAATTTCAAGCAGCAGATAAATTATTCTTGCGCAGCACCGATGCTTCAAATATCTGACTGCTGGAACCCATGATCTTGTCATGTTGGGAAGTGGTGGCTGGATACTGACACAGATTATGCTATTAGCAGGTTCTCAACTGGTAGCCAAATTGGTGCATCCTGCCAATACATACTGCTGAGATTAAGACTTGGGTTATTGTCAGTACAGTAGTGAACAGTTAAATTAGCAAGTCTGCTCTCAGTGGTTCTATAATTCCTACAATGAAGTTGTCTCTCACACAAATTTCCAAGCTTGGAAAACCTGTACGGAAGCCAGTGGTCTGGGTATAGGCAGGAAGAGCGCAGCTGTCGTTTGTTGAAGATGTCCTGAAAGAAGAGAACTCTGCATTCTGGAGTCCATATAGGCTGGATGGGATCTTTCCCCTTTGAGAAAGGACAATGGATCCAAACACAGCTCCTTGATGATGATGTGTGGGAGATGAAGTGAGTATTTCTGACTGTTGTATCTTGTCTATTTTACGACTTTCTGGTGTTATTCGTATGGGGTCACATCAAGGCATTTTTGTATAGAGCTTGCTTCTCCATTGCCTTGTAACTTGTGTTGCCATTTATTCTTGTGCCATCTGGGTGTACAACAACAACAACAATAATTATTATTTTTATTATCTGGAAACGCCAAACAAAAATGAACCCCACTGTGCTACGCACTGCACAGACATATAGGGAAAGCCAGTCCCCACCTAAAGATAGAAATGACAAAGAAAGGTTAAGAGGAGAAAGAGAGGTACAGAGAGGGGAAGGAACTGTCACAAGGCCACACAGCAGGCCTGTGACAAAGCCGGGAATAGAAACCCCAGGTTCCCGCTAACATTCTGCTTTTGTAGCATTTTGCACACCTTTTTCTCTGCTGTAAATGAGAACACAAGGTGCAATACACAGAGAATTGAACCACGAGTCTGGTATGTTGTCCAGGAAATCCCACCTTGTAAAGAGAGCTGTAAACCCAGGAATTTTACCTGGCTGTTGCATCGTCATACCTAACTAGGAATCACATTGCATTCCCTGGCTAAACCAACAACTTCCTCCTTTGCATCACCCCCCCCCCCCCGCCCCAGTGCTTATCAGACTCAGATCTGCTAACTGAAGGGACAGTGCCAAGCTTCTCTGACTTTTCATTCTGGTCATCCTCCTGAGTCAAGGCACTGATGAGAGACAGATCATATTCTGGCTCTTGCATTGCCAAGCAATTTTCATTTACATGGCCAGCTTCTAACTTATAGACCCATGGAAGGCAGCAGGACTGCAAAGTTGCCTTTATTCCTTGACTTCCATTGACCTCATTCACACCAGGCTGAGTGAGAGGGGATTCAGCCCTGTTGGATGAGGAATTACACCACAGAGAAATATGAGCCCCAGTGTTATTAATTTTCTTTTATTTCACACCACAAACCTACATGATGCTTCATAAAACATAGAGCAAAACCCTTTCTAAGCCTTGTAGATCTTAAAAATCTAAGAAACATTGACATTTCACATTTCTCATTTAAGAGACTAGAAAAGCCACTCCTGTCAGATTCTGTACTAACACCACAATTTAGGTCACTGTTTTATTAAGTAGTGTAAAATAATGCCTAATACACAAATATGTCATTCAATAAATGCCATCAATAGATCTGATTTTCCCATGCCTTACACCATGCGTTAAGAATTGTTGCATGATGAATGCAAACTGGGTGTAAAATGGTACCAAATCCAGTAGTAATCTCTGGCAACTACTTTATATTCTTTTTGTATAGGTGTAAAAATGTCTCTTCTCTTTGCTTCTCTTCTCACTTTATCTTGCTTCCCAACACTTATCTCAGCATCTTTGACATAAAATAGTTTGCCCATAGAAATAGGTTCTGACTAGTCTCCATTTTGGGGGTATAAAAACCTGCTGAGGGTAGGGTTATTTTTCTCTTTGCTTGTTTTGTTTGTTTCAGGTCTTTTTATAGTTCTTTTGCTTTGGATGCATTTTTCGGTGGTTGTTTTTTACTGATTAATTTTTCAGGGTAGGTAGGTATAGGGGTAGGTATGGTATAGGGCAATGGTTTTCAAACTTTTTTTCTGATGACCCAGTTTAAGAAAATTGTTGATGCCCATGACCCAATGGAGCTGGGGATAAGGAGTTTGGGGTGTGGGAGGGGCTCAAGGCTGGGGCAGAGGGTTGCGATGTGGAAGTGAGGGCTGCAGGATGTGGTCAGGAATGAGGGGGCTCCAGGTTTGGGGGGGAGGCTCAGGGCTGGGGCATTGGGTTGGGGTGCAGCAGGGAGTCAGTGCTCTGTGCTGGGGGTACAGGCTCTGGGGTGGGGCTGGGGATGAGGGGTTTGGGGTGCAGGAATGGGCTCCGGGTTTGGGGGCAGGGGATAGGTGCGCTCAGGGCTGGGGCAGGGGATTGGGGCGCAGGCTTACCTCAGGCGGCTCCCGGTCAGTGGCGCAGCGGGGGTGCAGAGGCAGGCTTCCTGCCTGTCCCGGAACCGTGGATTGCGCTGCACCCTGGAAGCGGCCAGCAGCAGGTCTGGCTCCTAAGCGGAGGTGTGCAAGCGGCTCCAAGCAGCTCTTGCCCACAGGCATCACCCCCCCATCACCTGCTGCTGGCCAGTTCCTGGCCAATGGGAGTGCGAAGCCAGTGCTCAGGGCAGTGCAGCATGCGGAGGCCCATGGCCCCCCCCACCCAGGAGCCGGACCTGCTGCTGGCCGCTTCCGGGGCACAGTGCGGTGTCAGAACAGGTAGGGACTAGCCAGCCTTAGCCATGCAGCACTGCCGCCGGGACTTTTAACGGCCCAGTCGGTGATGCTGACCAGAGCCGCCGTGGCCCAGTGCCTTACATTCTGCAACCCAGTACTGGGTCGTGACCCACAGTTTGAAAACCACTGGTATAGGGCATGCTGTTGGCACAAAGCGTGAAGCAGGGAAGAGCAAACCTTGAAATATTATTAAAGATGATGGACAAATAAATTAACATTGTCAAAGTACATAGCAGATTTAGGTGGCCAATTCCAATTAATTTTAGTCTGCTTTGAAAATATAAGCCTACATGTTCAGATCAGATCATCATATGCTTGGGAGAAAATAAAAATAAAAGTATGCCTTGTTTCACTTTTGTGGTTTAGTTATTTTGCATCATCATTAACTTCTGCTACTCTATTTTCATTGTTGTTGTCATCTTTTTGATAGATTCATAGATTTCAAAGCCAGATGGGACCATTATGGATCACCTAATCTGGCCTCCTGCATAACATAGGCCAAAGAACCTCACCCAGTGATTCACATATCAATCCCAATGATTCAATCTTGTTTTAGAGGCTCTTCTCCTTCTTTATGTTCTTGTTCGTCATCTTCATCTTCTTCCTCACCATTTTTTTCTCCATCCTCTCCTGCATCTTCTCCATTATTATTTACAGTTATCTATTTATTAAACCTCATGTTTCCCACTGCAATTCTGAGTAAAGTTCTCAATAACACTTGAAAATATGTTGGTTTCATTATTTTATTGTTCTCTGTCTAGGTAAGGATCATAGCAGGTATGGAAGCAAGGAACGGGACACGCGTGACTGAATTCATCCTGATAGGTTTCCCTAGCCCCCGCGAGGTGGAGATTTTCCTTTTCATGCTATTCTTCATCATCCTGGTGGTGGCAATGATTGGGAACTCCATCATCATCACCTTAATATGCACTGACTACCGCCTGCAGTCACCCATGTATTTCTTCCTCTGCAACCTGTCCCTCATTGAAATACTCATGACTATGACTGTGGTCCCGAAAATGCTGGAGAACTTCCTATCGGAGAGGAAGACCATCTCCTTTTATGGGTGCCTGGCTCAATCCTACTTCTATTTCCTGCTGGGAATCTCGGAGTATGTCCTGTTGGCCATGATGTCCTATGATCGGTATGTGGCCATATGTTACCCACTGAGCTACAGCACCATCATGAATGGAAAGGTCTGCGTCTGGTTGGTGGTGGGGTCATGGATGGGGGGATTCTTCTCTGTCTTGGTCCCTACCGAGATCAAACTTGGATTGTCCTACTGTGGCCCCAACATCATCAACCATTTCTTCTGTGACAGCGCCCCCTTGTTGCACCTCGCCTGTGCTGACACCCGGCTGGTGGAATTCATTGACTTCATCATCTCGCTGCCTGTGTTGCTAGGCTCCCTGCTGCTGACAGTCATCTCCTATATGTATATTATCTGCACCATCATCCGGATCCCATCTGCCAAGGGCAGGCAGAAAGCTTTCTCCACCTGCGCCTCTCATTTCACTGTGGTCACCATCGGCTATGGCACCTCCATCTTCATCTACGTCAGGCCCTCGCAAGCCAGCTCCATGAACTTCAACAAGGTCGCCTCTCTGATGACCACTGCAGTGACCCCCATACTCAACCCACTCATATTCAGCCTCAGGAACCAGAAGGTCAAGGAGGCATTGAGAGACTCAATTGCCAAGTGCCTGGGGCTCATCAAACACACAATCTGAGCTGGGCTAAGAAGGAGAGAGTGCAGAAGTATTGAGGCTTGGTATTCCCTAGTACATCTGCTTCACAATGGGCATGATTGTTTGAGGTGCAGACAACCTCCCGGAATTGGCTGAGCACCCACAACTCCACTGCAGTCCTTGAGGATGCTCAGCATTTCCCAAGACGCACCCGGCAGGGTCACAAAGGAAGGCCAATGTTTTCTTTTCAAAGCTGCTCATTGTGTCATTTAGCTGCGCCTTGTGTTTGCAGTGCTGATGGCTGGGTTATAAACTGACAAGTGATTTATAAGTGTCCCACAGCATAAGATTTCCACTGGTCCACCAATATGGGACTTACAGCATCTCAGCTAGGAACAAAAACCGTGATGAAGATGTTGATCGTTTCCTGTGACCAGTGGAGAAGAAGTGGGTGTTTTAGGAGGGAGATATGAAAAAATATACCAGTATGAAAAAAATAAAAGTTTTCTTTCTTTCTTTCTTTTTAAAATCACTCCTTTCATGTCAGTAATGCAGAAGAATCTGCCTTTAGAAGGGAAATATAAAAAAAAATTCCAATCAGAATATATAAAATAAAATGTTCTGCATTTAAAAAGGAAAATACAATGTATGCATCATTTATTTGCTCACAGTATATCCCTTGTGTGAATGTGACCCTCTCTATAATCAGCACTCTACAGATGTGTAAACTGAGGTGCAGAAAGGTAAATCGATTTGCTCCAAGTCGTACAGTGAGTCAGAAAGAGAACCTAGGTTTTGGTAACGTTGAAGTGAAACATTTCATTTCA
This sequence comes from Terrapene triunguis, assembly GCF_002925995.2. Classification (NCBI taxonomy): domain Eukaryota; kingdom Metazoa; phylum Chordata; order Testudines; family Emydidae; genus Terrapene; species Terrapene triunguis. Next base: position 936,026 of record NW_020664963.1, on the reverse strand, counting down.
ATCGAACTCGACAAATTTTGCTTTGATTTCAGTCATTTTGACTAAAGGAAAGGATCCACAAAATGTCATGGGAGTTGTGGGAGAAGGGGGGCTCCCTTTTAGCCTTTCCGTGGTGGGAAGTTTCTGAATTTGTGTTAAATCTTCAAAATGTATCCAAGATAAAATGTGTACATTGCTTGCTATATAACCAATAACTGTGTGTTTGTAAGAGGGGCTCCACCCTTACTGGTGACCACAAGACCAGGGAAGTTAAGATAAACAAGAAAGTACAGTTAAGGAAAGTATAGTAGAGAAAAACAACTATGGACTAAAAGTAATCAGTAAATGAAGTGGTCAACATCTATGGGTTAATAACAATTAACCAATGAAAAGACTAATATCACGCATGTTTTTGATATGAATTGGAACCTGTGAAATGCTTTATGCAAATTGGTAGAAATTTCATGAATATGTAATATGGATATGTATAAATATGTTACCATGTAAGGGGGTAGTTGGAACATCATAGGAGAAATTGATCATGACCTGCCTATGCGGCAGGAGACGGTAGCTAGTCCTAACTTTTTCCTACCTATCAGTCACAATCTACTGCTTTATCACTGGCTGTTAACCACAAAAAATGCTTTTGGTTCAAAGAAAGGTTTGAACTAATACACCTCATCAGGTGATACAGACAACCCAACAGTTCTCCCCTCTGCCTGATATGGAGAAGATCTGTGAAGCTGGGTTTTCTGCACTACAAAGTAAAGCTTTTGATACGGTCTCCCACAGTATTCTTGCCAGCAAGTTAAAGAAGTATGGGCTGGATGAATGGACTATAAGGTGGATAGAAAGCTGGCTAGATCGTTGGGCTCAACCAGTAGTGATCATGTCTAGTTGGCAGGCGGTATCAAGCGGAGTGCCCCAAGGGTCAGTCCTGGGGCCGGTTTTGTTCAATGTCTTTATTAATGATCTGGAGGATAGCGTGGATTGCACCCTCAGCAAGTTTGCAGATGACACTAAACTAGGAGGCGTGGTAGATACACTAGAGGGTAGGGATCGGATACAGAGGGACCTAGACAAATTAGAGGATTGGGCCAAAAGAAACCTGATGAGGTTCAACAAGGACAAGTGCAGAGTCCTGCACTTAGTAAGGAAGAATCCCATGCACTGCTACAGACTAGGGACCGAGTGGCTAGGCAGCAGTTCTGCAGAAAAGGACCTAAGGGTTATGGTGGACGAGAAGCTGGATATGAGTCAACAGTGTGCCCTTGTTGCCAAGAAGGCTAACGGCATTTTGGGCTGTATAAGTAGGGGCATTGCCAGGAGATCGAGGGACGTGATCGTTCCCCTCTATTCGGCATTGGTGAGGCCTCATATGAAGTATTGTGTCCAGTTTTGGGCTCCACATTACAAGAAGGATGTGGAAAAATTGGAAAGAGTCCAGCGGAGGGCAACAAAAATGATTAGGGGTCTGGAGCACATGACTTATGAGGAGAGACTGAGGGAACTGGGATTATTTAGTCTGCAGAGGAGAAGAATGAGGGGGGATTTGGTAGCTGCTTTCAACTACCTGAAAGGGGGTTCCAAAGAGGATGGATCTAGATGGATCTAGACTGTTCTCAGTGGTAGCAGATGATAGAACAAGGAGTAATGGTCTCAAGTTGCAGTGGGGGAGGTTTAGGTTGGATATTAGGAAAAACTTTTTCACTAAGAGGGCGGTGAAACACTGGAATGGGTTACCTAGGGAGGTGGTGGAATCGCCTTCCTTAGAGGTTTTTAAGGTCAGGGTTGACAAAGCCCTGGCTGGGATGATCTAGTTGAGGATTAGGTCCTGCTTTGAGCAGGGGGTTGGACTAGATGACCTCCTGAGGTCCCTTCCAACCCTGATATTCTATGATTCTATGACAGGGAACAAGAGATGTGGCTGAAACAAAAAACATGTTTAATAACGTACATATCAGATGCTGTAACTGCTCTTTCTTCTTTTCTTTGTCTTTAATAAAAGGTTTAAAGGATTTTTAATGGTGTGTTTGCCGTAGGAACTAAGCAGGCTGAGGCATGTGCATACGAAACCCTGAACCTTGTTTAACACTGTTTGATATTGGACACTGATTGGGTCCATGTATTCCATCGAAATTAAAATAACACTACTATTTTAGACACCTAAATTGAAAATTTAGGCACCACTGAGGTCCTCAAAGCTCCCACTTAGCTGTTACCGAGCTCTATAAGTGCCTTAATTCACTTGATGCCGAAAGTTTTGCTGCAAAAGTCCCTTGAGTGCCTATGTTTCTACCATGATACATGTACACCGCAGCCTCACTCAAGGTGTTTGGTTGCCTGTCTCAAATCTAAGCCCCAGCCGGATCCTCAAACCACGCAAACATAGACATGACTGCACTTCTTTCTCCTGTGGAACCTGATCTGGTAGATGGGCTCTGAACACGCCTAAATCCACAGAAGACAGTGTAGAGTGCTGTGAGGATTTCCCTCAGATCTAAGCTGGGAAGGAATAGATTTTTATTGATAAATATCGCTAACCGGCGATTTCACCAAACACAAAATACGACAAAAAAAATGTTTCCATCGATAATCAAAATTGACTGACAGGCAAAGTAAGCAAAATGCTACCTGAGCACTGATTAGAGTTTGATTTAAGGATATTGACCTTGTATATTTTGACATGTGATGTTGCCAATTTGCGTTGTAGCCATTGTTCACTACCTGTTGAGCCCGATGATCTAGCCAGCTTTCTATCTACCTTATAGTCCATTCATCCAGCCCATACTTCTTTAACTTGCTGGCAAAAATACTGTGGGAGACGGTATCAAAAGATTTGCTAAAGTCAAGGAATAACATGTCCACTGCTTTCCTCTCATCAACAGAGCCAATTATCTCATCATAGAAGGCAATTAGGTTAGTCAGGCATGACTTACCCTTGGTGAATCCATGCTGATTGCTTCTGATCACTTTCCTCTCCTCAAAGTGCTTCAAAATTGATTCCTTGAGGACCTGCTCCATGATATTTCCAGGGACTGAGGTGAGGCTGACTGGCCTGTAGTTCCCCAGATCCTCCTTCTTCCTTTTTTTAAAGATGGGCACTACATTAGACTTTTTCCAGTCATCCGGTACCTCCCCCGATTGCCATGAGCAGGGCTGCCTGGGGGGGGCAAGTGGGGCAATTTGCCCTGGGCCCCGCAGGGGCCCCCACGAGAGTTTTCAGGGGCTCCCATGAGAGTTTTCGGCAGGTCTTCGGCGGCAGGTCCTTCAGTGCCACTGAACACACCCAGAGCGAGTGAAGGACCTGCTGCCGAAGACCTGGAGCTTCTTCCGCTCTGGGTCTTCAGTGGCAATTCGGCAGCGAGGACTTCTTCCGCTCCGGGTCTTCGGCAGCAGTTCGGTGGCCGGTCCTTCACTCGCTCCGGGGCCCACCGCCGAAGTCCCCTGAAGATCCAGAGCGGAAGGACCCCCGCCGCCAAAGACCCCAGGTCCCCTGAATCCTCTGGGCGGTCCTGGCCATGCGTTTTTAAAGATAACGGTCAATGGCTCTGCAATCACATCCGCCAACTACTTTAGCACCCTCAGATGCAGCGCATCTGGCCCCATGGACCCTCACTCAGGCTTTGTGAATCCCAGTGATTTTCTAGGTGCCTAAAAGTTAGTTTCTCTGTGAGTCCAGCCCCCAATTCCTATTTATTGTCAATGGGATTTAGGTGCCCGCATCCCTTAGAAAGTTCAAGCCTGCATTGCTACTGATATTTTCAATTAATCACCACTAAAACATAGGGTAAAACAAATGAAAAGACAAAACAAATGTAGAGACAAACTTTATTAACAGCTAACACCTGGGATGGGTTATATATATGTAGACCATATATGCACATATATGCAGAAATAGAAAAGGACAATAGAACTTTCCCCAAGATTTTTACATTTGGACATGTAATGATTCACTCAGCTCTAAGTGAGGGCTCTGGAAACTGGCTGTCTCAGGAAAGAGGAGGACTATAACCATGGTTCTTTCTTTTCAAGTGGGAGATTTTCAAAGGTCTTCAAATTTCCTCAGGACTATAATCATGGTTCTTCAGTCTCTTAAAAATTCCAGCCTGGAATTCCTGGGCTCTATTAGTTGAGCAAAAGCAGGTCTCCTTTAGCTACCAGCAGGTCCCTTATTCTCTTCTAGCTCACAGAGGGGGACGTAATACAATTATGAACATATGACACAGTCCTGGCAGTTACGAAAAAGGCTAATATTATTCTGGGGTGTATTAACAGGAGTGTTGTACACAATACACGGGAGGGAATTTTCTTGCTGTACTCAGCACTGGCGAGGCCTCAGCTGGAGTCCTGTGTCCTGTTCTGGGTGCCACACCTAAGGGGGAGGAGTGCAGCAAAAATAAGCAAAGGTTTAGAAAGCCTGACCTGTGAGGAAAAGATAAAACAACTAGGCATGTTTAATGTTGAGAAAAGAAAACTGAGGGGAGACCTGAGAACAGTTTGCAAATATGCTAAGGTCTGTTCTAAAGAGGACAGAGATCCATGGTTCTCCATGTCCACTGAAGGCAGGACAAAAACCAATGGGCTGGATCTGCAGCAAGGGAGATTTAGGTTGATATTAGTGAAAACGTTCAAACTCTCAGGGAAGTTAAGCTCCCAGATCCTGGTGTGCTGACACAGGAAGGGCTAATTCTGCACCCTGCTTCTCCATGGGGCCACCTGGGCAGCGGCAGGCTCCCAAACGGTCTGCCTGCCACCAGCCATAAGAAGTAGGGGTTAGCTTCACAAAGGGAGGAGGGCTAGATCAGGGGGGAGGGATAGCTCAGTGGTTTGAGCATTGGCCTGCTAAACCCAGCGTTGAGTTCAATCCTTGAATGGGCCTTTTAGGGATCTGGGGCAAAAAAATAGTTGGGGATTGGTCCTGCTTTGAGCAGGGGGTTGGACTAGATGACCTCCTGAGGTCCTTTCCAACCCTGATATTTTATGCAAAACAAAACTAGTCCTTCAAAAAGGGAAGGAATGAGATGACTTTCCAGTCATCTTAAGCAAATTTTCCTGCTTTTAAATAAACGTACAAGTCTACCTATCTGGTTGCATCACAAGGTTTGAATTACTAAATGGAAATATTTCACTTTAAAACTCTACTCCTAGGGAATGTGTGCTGTTATTGAGGGGCACCTTGGTCTCATTTGTAAACTACTTCCAGCATTGGAAAACCAGAAACTTTGCCATGTGGGACCTAGGCATGGGGATGCTGAGAATCACCTCAACTAACTTCTAGGTGCCTAGAAAATCACTGGGATTCCCCAGAGGAGCCTGATCCGGCAGGCAAGCTCAGAGCATGCTTACAGGATCAGGCCTCACAGGTGAGTAAGGTAGAGGAACCCCTATATTACCCTGTCACTCTGGGGCTCGGGAGGCTGGATTCCTGGCGAGGGGCTGCAGTGCACATGCCCAGAGGCAGAAACATAGGGCTGAGGGAACTTTCACTGCAAAAATTCAGATGCTGGGTGAGTTTAGGATCCTACAGATTTCAAGGGTAGCTGAGTGGGGACTTTATGAATCCCAGTGGGGCCTGCTTATGGGATTTAGGCACCTCTCGTGGCAGTGAGGTGCCTAAATCCTTTTGTGATGCTAGCCCTTGGTGCCTAATTCCCTTAGGCCCCTTTGACCATGACAGACTTGGTTTCTCTCCGGGCCAGATTCTCTCCTGATGTAAATTATTTCAATGAAATCATGTCAGTTTACATCAACTGAGGATCTACCTATCTACCTTCCCAACTTTCTCACCAAGATATTTTACACCAGCTTCCTTTCTGTGCCATCACCCAATCTGGCTACTGTCCATGTAAGAGCCTTCTTCCCTACCAGCCTTCACCCCATCCCAGTCAGTGTTCCCCCATCCCACTCCCCAATTCCTTCCTCCTCCTCACCCCCACTCCTTCCTCTGTAACCCCCACCTTACAGAACTGTGACTCTGGATTCATACACCCTCCGTCCGTTCATCCAGCAGTGGCCTACTCCCCCCGCTCCCCAATCTCTCCTTTTCTCCAGTTCCTGTCCTCTGATACTCTTTTCCCATATCTCATTGCCTAGTTAACTCAGTGTACAGGGGGAGTTCCAGTCACCGAAATGATTTGAGGGCTGGAAAAGAAGAAAGTAAGAGAATTAAAGACCTCAATCTCTTTCACTTTCTAAAACGAAGATCCAGAAGTTACTTGATCGAAGTGCATGTGTACCTTCATGGGGAGAGGCTACTGAGTATTTAAGGGTTGTTTAATCCAGCAGAGAAAGGAGTAACAAGAACCAATGGCTGGAAGTTAAAGCCAAACAAATTCAAATTAGAAATAAGGCCCACATTTCTCTGTGGGGGTGGTTAACGGCTGGAACAAACTCCCAAGGGAAGTGGTGGATCTCCATTTCCTGAAGTCTTCAGCTCCAGAATGGATGTGTTCAGTCAAACCCAAATGAATGGGCTCAATATAGGAGTAACTTGGGGAAATTTTGTGCCCTGTGATATGCAAGGGGTCAGACTAGTCTCTTCTGGCCTTAAAATCTATGAATGCTGTTATTAATCAGTGAATTGCATAACCCATGTTTAACGCTGTAAAGCATTTTGCCCTATAATATACCAATCAGAGAACTGCTCTGCCAGACCATTTCCTATGGAATCCCATGGGCCTGGTTGAGAGGTCTCAGCCAGACAAGACTGAACCCAGCTATGTATGAAAAATACTTTACTAAATAAAGTTCATTTTGTTATCAGATATTTGTAACTAACCTATCATGATGCAAATTGCCTCCCATTAATTGTATTGGTCCCTTCATTCTGGAACTTTCTGCCTACTCCATTGTCCCTCTCTGCCAGTGACAGAAAGAGATGCCATTGTACTGAACAGCCATACAGATGTCAAGCTAGTAACATGATTAAAGATTACCCCTAGGAGGAAATGTTACAGAATCAATGTCTAACAGTGTTTCATAGCTGGTGAATGTCAGAGATTTCATTGAGGCTACCACAGATTTTCACTAGCTAGGAAGCTGGCCCATTGACTCTAATGATGTGACACTAATTTACCCTAGCTGGAGTTCTGGCCCCATTGACTCCAATGGAGCTACAGCTTATGGGATCTGGTTTTATTGAATCTGATTTACACCAGTTAAGAATCTGGTTCATTAACGTTAATGGAGTTTTGGTGTTTTACACCAGCTTTGGATCTGGTTCACTGTTTATTTTCTTGTCTCTACACAGTCTTCAGACAAAGAATCTGTGATTCTTTAGGGAGCTAGTCCCAAGGGTTACTCAAAAGCATAGATATACTCAGCGTTCTGTCAACACGGTAGTCCTTCGAAAAGAGAAGAGGGAGGCTTCCTTGTTCCTATTTGAAGGTAGGTTAAGCATTTCTAGCTTCCACACACAGCAGGTTCACTGGAATTTGCTTTGCTGACCTGTTTCTCCTTTCCTTGCATCTCATGTGCTCATTGACATCTGTGCAAAGTGGGTGGAAAACACCAAGTGAGAATTCTACCCTCATTTCAGCCACTGGAAACATTTTATGTTCACTTTGCAAAGATGTACATGACAATGCAAGGCAGAAAGTAATGAAGAATCACTGGCCATATTCTTCTTTTAATTGAACTGAAGTAATCCTGCAGTAGCTCCATGAAAGTCAGTGCATCAGATCCGATGTAAATCAACATAGCTTTATTTATGTCAATAGAGTTATGTTGACTTAAACTAGATGAGGATCTGACCCAAAAGATTTACTCTAGATTTAGGAGGCCATATCTACAGAATGGGGGACTATATCCTGGAAAGCAGGACCTCTGAAAAGTATTCAGGGTCATAGTGGACAAGCCACTCAGCATGAGCTCCCAGTGTGATGTGGCAAAAAGGGCTAATACATACTTTGGAAGTACAAGCCAGGGAGTAGGAGCAGGAAGGTGATTTTACCTCTGTGTATGGCATTGGAAAGACGGATTCTGGAATACTGCTCTCTGAATACTGAATCCAGTTCTCATGTCCACATTTTTAAAAGGCTGCTGAAAAATTGGAGAGGGACAGAAAGGAGCCACAAAAATGTGTGAGGGCTGGAGAACATGCCTGACTGACAATTAGAGACTTAAAGTGCTTGATCTAATTAGCTTATCAAAAAGATGGTTGAGCAGTGAGTTGATATGGTGTGTGCTTTTATGGGGGGGGGGGGAATACAGGGTACTAAAGCCTCATTAATCTAGCAAGGAAAGGTACAACAAGAACCAATGGCTGTAAACCAAAGGTAGACAAATTACAATTAGAAATTAGTTACAATTTTGAGAGAGGTTTCTTAACCACTGGAACAATCTACCTAGGGAAGAGGTAGATTCTCCACTTCTTGATTTCTTCAGGTTCCTTTATGGAAGACATGCTGTAGTCAAACCCAAGTTATTAGACTCAATACAGTGATAACTGAGTGATATTTAATGGCCTATGGTTTAATGGAAATCAGACCAGTACCCTTCTGACATTAAACTCTTTGAATCCATGAGTTTACACTGAGATCAGATTCTGGCCTTAAATGTCTTAAGAAACAGGATTTACTCTGGAATTACTCTAGTGTCACTAAGAGTAGAATGCTGCCCAGAATAAGAGTCAGACCTTGGGACCAGATCCTCAACTGGTGTAAAAATAACCTAGTGCCCCTAACTTCACTATACCAATTTACAGAAGCTGAACATCTGACCCAACCAGCTGAGGATCTGACCCATTAAGTCTAACTTCCATTTTTACTCATCTCTTTCATAGCAGAGAAATATTTATACGCTGTGGGCCAGATTTTCAAAGGTCTAAAGATGCAGATAGGTGCCCTGTGAGATTGTCAAAAACACCTAAACAGATTAGACACCTAACTCCCATTGAAATCAAATGAGAGTTACGCATTTTATCTGCTTGGGATTTTTAAAAATCCCACTAGGGATCTATCTGTATCTTTAGGGGCCAAACTACCTTTGGAAATCTGGCTGTATCGACATATGTTACACAGAAGTGAAATATATAGTACCTAGAAAATTGCTCTGAACTCCAGTTAAGAAAGAGAAATAACATAAAGGAACCAATACAGGTGGAATTACAGGCCTGAGCTATTGGGAAAGATCCTTAACTGGTGTAAATTGCAGTAGTTCCATTGACCTCAGTGCAATAACATTGAGTTACACCAGCTAATGGCCCAAGATGGGAAAATTTTGAAAGATACAAATGAATTAGTTGCCCAACTCTCCTTGAACATTGACTGGAGTTGGAGGACTAACTTCCCACGGTACCTTTGGAAATTTTCCTCCGCTCGAATCACGGTAGTGCTTTGAATCTCCCACCAAGACGAGGGCTCTGTCCTAGGCATTGCACTGATCCAGGATAAAAGACAGTTCCTCTGTCAATGATTTTCATTGAATCATAGAAATATAGGCTTGCAAGAGAGAGGTAATCAAGTCCAGCCTCCCACATTGAGGCAGGACCAAGTAAACCTAGATCATCCCTGATTGGTGTTTGTCTAGCCTGCTTCCTCCAATGACAGGGATTACACAACCTCCCTTGGAAGCCTTGGGTTTTATGATCTACTACCTGAACCACATGGGCAGAGCTCAAAGCATGGGCCCCTAATGCTCAAGCTAAGGCTGGGAAATTCAGTGGGATTTGGTGGTTTCACTCTCTTAGGATACTTTGAAAAACCACAGCCTGTAGTGTTAAGGTAGGAGCAGCAGCAGACTCATAAAGCTTTTATGTGAACTAGCCACTAGAGAAGGATGAAGAGAATATACACTCTCCTACCATGGGTTACAGCAGCATCCACATAACCCGAGTACACCCTGTACCTGCGGTAGGATGTATTGATTTTATAAGTGTAAAGGTGCATGACTCATGGCTGCGGCACTTCCTGTTGGTCATCTCAGGGAATTAGCTCTTTTCCAGCCTGGGCGCCCTCTGCAGGCCGGTGTCCTACTTGTAGCTGGCCCCCGTGTCCCTCCCGGACCCCTTTACCCAGGGGGCTGCCCCCTGGCAATACCCCCACCAGTGCCCATGGGTCTCCCCTCTCTGGGAACCCCCCAACCCTCTAATCCCCACCTTGCCTCAGTCGTGAGCTACTGCCGATCACCGTCTAGCCCCCGCTCACTGGGGCAGACTGCAGTGTAAAAACCACTCATCATAGGCAAGGGGGGTCTGGACCAGCTGCCTTCCTCTACCACCCAGTACCTCTGTGGACCTAGGACCAGGCCCTGCAGCCTGGGGAGTTGCCAGCTTGGAGCTCCCCTGCTCCTCTGGCCTTTCCCCAGCCCTGCTTCACTCCCAGTACCCTTTCTGCAGGCAGCCAGGCCCTGCTCTCTCCCAGCCTGGAGAGAGACTCCTCAGGCTCTGGCTCACAGCCTTTTCATACAGACCAGCTGTGGCCTGACTGGGGTGAGGCCCAGCTGCAGCCGCTTCCCCAATCAGCCCAGCTTTTAGAGCTCCAGCCCTCTGCAGGGCTGCTTTTACCACTGCAGCCCTCTTTCAGGGCTGATTTCCAGCCCTTCAGGGCAGGAGCGGGTGACCACCCCGCTACAATAAGTAAGGAAATATAATTAGCAACTACCTCTCTCTCAATTACAAGATCAAACAACCTACTTTGCACATTGTATATAACCAATAAATACACAGGAATCATCCATCTTAGAATCATAGAATATCAGGGTTGGAAGGGACCTCAGGAGGTCATCTAGTCCAACCCCCTGCTCAAAGCAGGACCAATTCCCAACTAAATCATCCCAGCCAGGGCTTTGTCAAGCCGGGCCTTAAAAACCTCCAAGGAAGGAGATTCCACCACCTCCCTAGGTAAAGCATTCCAGTGCTTCACCACCCTCCTAGTGAAATAGTGTTTCCTAATATCCAACCTAGACCTCCCCCACTGCAACTTGAGACCATTGATCCTTGTTCTGTCATCTGACACCACTGAGAACAGCCGAGCTCCATCCTCTTTGGAACCCCCCCTCAGGTAGTTGAAAGCAGCTGTCAAATCCCCCCTCATTCTTCTCTTCTGGAGACTAAACAATCCCAGTTCCCTCAGCCTCTCCTCATCAGTCATGTGCTCCAGACTCCTAATCATTTTTGTTGCCCTCCACTGGACTCTTTCCAATATTTCCACATCCTTCTTGTAGTGTGGGGCCCAAAACTGGACAGAGTACTCCAGATGAAGCCTCACCAATGTCGCATAAAGGGGAACGATCACGTCCCTCGATCTGCTGGCAATGCCCCTACTTATACAGCCCAAAATGCCATTAGCCTTCTAGATATCTTAGATACAGTACACACAGAAGGAAGGTGAAAAAGCAACTAATTGGTATGAATGGTCCAGGGACTGGGATATTCTAGTCTGGACCTTGCTGTAGAATACATATTGAGTGCAGTGGTCACATGGCACGGGCTACTGAAATTGCACAGAATCAATCAATGATGAGTTATTTTCTTCTGCATCTGTCATTTGTTCATGATAAATATTTTACAGCCATAGAAACTAAACAAAAAAGACGAGCAGGAGAAACCGATTCACTGTCCAACTTTCATCTGATTTTTGGTGCTTATTGTTCACTTTCATGCATTTTCCACAGGTTCTTCTTCTACTTCTTCTAAATCTGTTGCTACTTCTTTCTTCCTCTTGTCCATAATTTCCCGACAGATGCCGTATAAAAAGAAAAACTGAATGAAAGCCAAACCGTTCTCACTAGTGGCTTTCTTGCACCTCCAAGAGCTGTAGGTTCTTCTGTTTCTGGTATTTCTATTGATCTACCTCCTCTCCATCATTGGGAACATAGTCATTATTCTACTAATAAAACTCAGTCCCTCCCTCCACACCCCCATGTATTTCTTCCTGGTGAACTTGTCCTTCTTGGAAATGTGTTACACAACCAGCGTGGCCCAACAAATGTTGGTGCACCTCCTTGTAGAGCACAAAAGCATCTCCATCGTGGGTTGTGCATCCCAGATGTATGTTTTCACCATCCTGGGCCACACAGAATGCTGCCTCCTGGCGACCATGGCTTATGTTGGCATATGCCATCCCTTGCAATACACGCTGATCATGAGCAGCAAGGTCTGTATCTGCCTGGATGCTGCCTCTTGGGTCACTGGTTTCCTGGTGGAAGCAGCACAAACCACTTGGATCTTCACTTTGCCCTTCTGTGGCCCTCAACAAATTCACCACTTCTTTTGTGACATCCTGCCCGTGGTGAAGCTGGCCTGTGCAGACACCTCCATGAATGAGATGGCGCTGTTTGGGGTGTCCATGCTGTTTATCATGGGGCCGTTCCTGCTGATTCTGGTCTCCTACGTCTGTATCATCTCCACCATCCTAATGATGCCCTCGGCTGAGAGCCATCACAAAGCCTTCTCCACCTGCTCTACACATCTGATGGTGGTGACATTATTTTTTGGAACAGCCCTTTTCACCTACTTGCAATCCAGGTCCAGCTATTCTCCAGACACCAATAAGATGATTTCCCTGATGTACACTGTCGTGACACCTATGTTAAACCCTATAATATATACCCTGAGGAACAAAGAAGTGAAGGGAGCCTTGAAGAAGACATTAGCAAGAAACTTCTGTCCCTGGCCGAGGTGAAATCAAACCCTGATGTTCCTCACTGCTAAGAGGAAATGTTAATTAATAAATAGTTCAGTTATTGCCATGAGTAGCAAATACAAACAGGCTTGGAAGAATTCAGACTGAGGCTGTGTCTACAATACAGAGACTATGCTGGCAGAGCTACATTAGTGTAGCTGTGCTAGTATAAACCCACGTCATAGAAGCAGTTGACACCAGAAGAGACAGCAGAGACATTGACAATCGTACCCGCATGAGCTGGTATTTAATCGGAGGGCATTAATTTGACACAAGAAGAAGTATCTAGAGTGCATCCAGGATAAATCGAAGGTACCAGATATTCACAGAGCATTAGAAATTTTAGCTCTTCATTAATTTATTGATCTACTAAAGAGCACATGCAATTAGATTTTTAATGCCCTATATAATGACTTTTGTGAGGGGAATTGTCAAAAAACAAAGCAATTCAGAGTGCTCACACTCCTATCTATCTATCTATCTATCTATCTATCTATCTATCTATCTATCTATCT
>NW_020664963.1:914515-922896 GCF_002925995.2 Terrapene triunguis | reverse complement strand
TCTATCTATCTATCTATCTATCTATCTATCTATCTATCTATCTATCTCTGTGCCTCTCAGGATTTGGCTCTGCTCTGGAAATCCTCATATTAACATATATATTTTTTCTCCCATGGATCAAACAGCTGCGAGCACCATGGAAGGGGCTAACCAAACTGAAGTGACTGAGTTCATTCTCATGGGTTTCTCTGCATCCCCGGAGCTGCAGTGGATCCTCTTTGTGATGTTCCTGATCATCTACCTCCTGACCATTGCCACCAACACTTCCATCATTGCCATAGTCAGGAGTTGTCCAAGCCTCCACTGCCCTATGTACGTGTTACTCAGCAACCTCTCCTTCCTGGAGATCTGGTACACCTCCGTGACGGTGCCCAAGTTGCTGGCTGGGCTTCTGCCGGGGAACAGGTCAATCTCTGTCCGGGGATGCATAGCCCAGATGTTTTTCTTCTTCTCCATGGGTTCCACTGAGTTCTTCCTTCTAGCGGTGATGGCGTATGACCGCTACTTGGCCATCTGCCACCCCTTGCGCTACTCCACCATCATGTGCAACATCTTGTGCCTCAAGCTGTCGGTGGTCATTTGGGTGTCTGGCTTTCTGGCCTCCTCCGTCCTCACCGTGGCTGTATCCAGGCTGTCGTTCTGTGGGCCCAACGAGATTGACCACTTCTTCTGCGACTTTGTCCCCCTGGCCAAGCTCTCCTGCTCAGACACGCATCTCAGCAAGCTTGTGTGCTTCACCCTGACATGGGCCATAGCCGGGAGCTCCTTCCTCCTCACCACCGGTTCCTACAGCTGCGTCATACGAACAGCATGGCAGATGCCTTCAGAGAGTGGTCTCCAGAAAGCTCTGACCACCTGTGGTGCCCACATTGCAGTCACAGGCATATTCTATGGCTCAGCCCTTTCTATGTATGCCCGACCACCTGTGATGGAGTCCTCTAACATGGACAAGGTGGTGTCACTCTTCTACTGTGTCCTGACCCCACTGCTGAACCCCATCATATACACCCTACGGAACAACATGGTGAAGGAGGCACTGAGGAAAGCAATGACAAGCTCAGGATTATTTAGGGTCTAAGGAAGAACTTTCCCCAGGTGGTTTCATTATGTGGAGTGGTACCAGGAACTAAATCAATCACAAACCTCACTGAGGTTAGGTGGGAAGCACCCTTCAATTAGGATTAGTTAATCAGAAGCCTCCCACATAAGGCAAAAGGAGGTTGTGATCCTGCCCAGGAGTTTGGACTGAATGGATGGAGAGCTGTTGCTGAGTATTGTTTGTGTTTTGTGTGTGTGGAGGGGGAAGCATCCGGGGGTGGGGGGGGGGTGGGGAGGGGAAGGGAGAACACACAGAAACTGATAACATACAGGAACAGAAAGAGAGGCAGAAGCAAAAAAAGCAAGAAAGCCAAGCAATAGCCCATGAGACTATGAGACCCTGGGAAAAGCTAGAAAGAGAAAGTTTTTGGGTTGGTGTTGACAAAAGAGGTTTGAGGCTGTAAGCTAAGTAACTGCTTTTTTTTTGTTCTTGTTTTCTCCTGTGTTCAGAAAAGTATGACTTTGTACATTCCTTGTACATAAACAAGATTGCATCAAGGAAAATACCAGACTCCATCAATTTCTACTTCCAGCTGTAATGTCTCCAGGGTCCCAAAATATAACTAGATACTTTTTGATTCAAAAGGGGGCAGAAGTATTTGATGAATGCAAAACAATGTTATTCCACCACTGGTCAGCTCTGTAGATAGTATACAGTTCCAGACATTGTGTGACCCCTGGTAAACAACAATGCAGACAAGGCTGGAACTCAAGATGTGTGGGAGCTAATCTGTTTGTACTTCTGGTAGAAGCTGATTTCTACAACAGCCACGTAGGGCGAAATCCTGGATTCACTGACGTCAGTAGGAGTTTTGCCATTGATTTCAATCGGGCTAGATTTTCACCCCTCCTGTTTAAGAAGGTCTATAATTCCAGATACTGTGTCTACAGCTGATTGGGAATTTTCCATCAACCTATTTGTCGATGGAAAATGAAGTTTCTGGAAAACTTAAATCTTCCATAGGAAAATTTTGATTTTGCCAAAATATTCTGATTTTCCTGCTCCAGTGCCTTTTTAAATTCGCTCTCCACAGTGGAGGATTTCACCTAGTGAGACAGAGGGAGCCCTGCACCAGAATAACACAAAGCCCAGTGGCCATGGCACTCACCTGATAGGTAGACAATTCTAACCATCAGAGGAGTGAAGTTCTGGAATCGCCTCCCATGAGGAGCAGTGGGGGCAGAAATCCTAACTGGCCTCAAGACTGAGCCTGATAAATTTATGGAGGGGATGGTCTGTTGGGACTGCCTACAATGGCATGTGGCATATCTGAGCCTGTTAGTAGAAAATCTGCCCAACAGCTGGTGATGGAACACTAGATGCGGAGGGCTCTGAGTTACTACAGAATATTCTTTGGCTGGTGGGTCTCACCCCCATGCTCAGCATCCAACTGATTGCCATATTTGGAGTTGGGAAGGAATTCCCCCCTAGGTCATATTGGTAGAGACTTTTTGCGGGGGGAGGGTCACATTTCTCTGCAGCTTAGGGTATGGACCATTTGCAGGTTTAAACTAGAGTAAAAGGTGGATTCTCTCTATAAATCATGATGTGAGGATGTCATAAACTCAACCAGAGGTAAGTGGCATTTTACAGCAGTGGGTGGGTGAGATTCTGCGGCCTGCAATGTGCAGGAGGACAGATGAGATAATCTCGATGATCCCTTCTGACTTTACAGTCTATGAGTCTAAAAAATCTGTTCAAATCCATCCTCCCACTCAGGGATTGTGGGGATGGGGGACTTGAACTAGGAGTCTCCCACATCTCAAGTGAGTACGCTAACCACTGGGCTAAACATTAGGAGGGACTGCTTCTTGCCCCCTCCAAAATGACATAGGTGCCTAACACCAAGGGATGGTTGGCAGCTGAGAATATCAAGGAGAGGGAGGTGCCTCCCTGCCGATGGGATTAAGAACCTGTCTGCAAAAGAGGAAACCTCTCTCCTTGCCACCTCCCTTTGGCATCTCCCCACCTAGCGGGCTGCCTTTTGTGAGTCACATTCGTAGCACCCGTCTCTCACTCTTTGCATAGGGAGCTAAGGTGCCAGACTCATGCATTGTGAGCCCTGGTGATTCTCCAGCTTCCTAAATGCTAGGCAGGGTGACACTCAGCCTCACCACACCCAAGCTGTTTTGTGAATCTATCCCTGGGTTCCTAATTTGGAGGTGTGAGCTCCACCAGGCAGCAGAGCATCTGAAATCGAGGCGATGAGACCCTGAGTGCTGAACCCCCTTATTCCCCCTTGTGCCCCTCGCCCTTACTCATCAGAATTAAAGCGGAGTCTCTGGAGGACAATTGAGAGGTCCGGCTGTGCCCTCCTGGAGAGCCTTCAGCACCTCTGCACTTCCGGAACTGATGTCTTTCCGTTAGGTTAAATCTGGTCAAGAATTATTATGGTGACAAACAATACAAAACAAAGAAGGATTAACACTCATTGCAGTGCAAATCTCGGATAATTCCAATGTCAGAGGACTCACACCAATGTAAGTGACTGAAGAATTATGCCTGGTGTGATCGTATGATGTTTCAATATTAGATACTGGTGCTGGTCCCTCTACCAGGGCTGGTTCAGAAAGGAGCATTTGTAGAAAATCCAAGCCTATGAAGTCAATGGGAATTTCACCTCACTAAATTGCAGAAGAACATCAGGAGCTTATCATAGAATCATAGAATATCAGGGTTGGAAGGGAACTGAGGAGGTCATCTAGTCCAACCCCCTGCTCAAAGCAGGACCAATCCCCAACTAAATCATCCCAGCCAGGGCTTTGTCAAGCCTGACCTTAAAATCCTCTAAGGAAGGAGATTTCACCACCTCCCTAGGTAACCCATTCCAGTGCTTCACCACCCTACTAGTGAAAAAGTTTTTCCTAATGTCCAATCTAAACTTTCCCCACTGCAACTTGAGACCATTGATCCTTGTTCTGTCATCTGACACCACTGAGAACAGCCTAGCTCCATCCTCTTTGGAACCCCCTTTGATGTAGTTGAAAGCAGCTATCAAATCCCCCCTCATTCTTCTCTTCTGCAGACTAAAAAAATCCCAGTTTCCTCAGCCTCTCCTCATAAGTCATGTGCTCCAGCCCCCTAATCATTTTTGTTGCCCTCCGCTGGACTCTTTCCAATTTCTCCACATCCTTCTTGTAGTGTGGGGCCCAAAACTGGATACAGTACTCCAGATGAGGCCTCACCAATGTTGAACAGAGGGGAATGATCACTTCCCTCGATCTGCTGGCAATGCCCCTACTTATACAGCCCAAAATTCCGTTAGCCTTCTTGGCAACAAGGGCACACTGTCAACTCATATCCAGCTTCTCGTCCACTGTAACCCCTAGGTCCTTTTCTGCAGAACTGCTGCCTAGACATTCGGTCCCTAGTGTGTAGCAGTGCATGGGATTCTTCCTTACTAAGTGAACGACTCTGCACTTGTCCTTGTTGTACCTCATCAGATTTCTTTTGGCCCAATCCTCCAATTTGTCTATGTCCCTCTGTATCCTATCCCTACCCTCCAGCGTATCTACCACTCCTCCCAGTTTAGTGTCATCTGCAAACTTGCTGAGAGTGCAGTCCACGCCATCCTCCAGATCATTAATGAAGATATTGAACAAAACCAGCCCCAGGACCGACCCCTTGGGGCACTCCGCTTGATACCGGCTGCCAACTAGACATGGAGCAATGAAGCTTGGCCTTATGGGATGACAATTATAATCATTGAAATGTCAAGCTGGAAGGGACCTCAAGAAGTCATCAAGTCCAGCCATTGTGCTGTCGCAGGACCAAGTAAAACTAGACCAATCCGGGCAGGGGTTTGTCCAACCTGTTCTTAAAAACCTCCAGTGACAGAGATTCTACAACCTCCCTTGGAAGCCTGTTCCAGAGCTTAACTACCCTAAGAGTTAGAGAGTTTCCCCTCATATCTAACCTGAATATCTCTTGCTGCAGATTAAGCCCATTGTTTCTTGTCCTACCTTCTCTGGACATGGAGAACAATTGATCACCATCCTCTTTATAGCGATGTGTTTGAAGATTGTTATCAAGTTCCCCCTCAGTCTTCCTTTCGCAAGACTAAACTTGCCCAGTTTTTTTCTCTTTTCTCATAGGTCAGTCTTTCTAAACTTTTCATTATTTTGTTGCTCTCCTCTGGACTCTCTCCTGTTTGCTGACATCTTTCTTAACACGTGGCTGTAATAAAATACAGCCCAGACTTTAAAACTTACCTACTCTTCTGGGAGCTTCCTCAGTAGGCTACTCCTTTCTGAGACCCTTCTCCAGTCCATTGAGCGCACCCCTTTCATGTGGCTGGCTCATGCCTCCACTTCTCTCTGGGGTGGGAACCCCGCAATCCTACCACTCTCTGGGTCTTTGGTTTACTCCTGCCCGGGTGCCAGCTGGGCTACCTGGAAGGTCCAGATATCCTTGGACCTGGCTGGAGATCCCGTTTGGAGGCCTGAGGTTAGGAAGAGTTTGCAGTGAGACAGAAGCAGGAGTATTTGTCCAAACAGTGCCCAAAGCTTAGAAAAGCAGATTTAAAATACCTATAAACCATTGTCTTCCCTACAGTTGGCATTCCCTTCCAGTCCCTAGGTAGACGTAACCCAGCCTTGGTGGTCCCTGTTCTCTCTGGGCACCAAATTACAGCTTTTCCGCTACAGCTCCTCACCCTCTGTCTCTCTTCCTTTACTCTGATGCCTAGGCCAAAAGCTTTTAGCAATAACTGTCAGTGACATCAATAGCACAGATCATAGTGGAGCTGGGGTGGTGTCAGTAATGGGACACCATGTCCACATCATCATAACCACACCAGCACACTGGGAACTAATTGCCCCACCTTGTTGGCACTCTCAAGAAGGAGCTAAGAACTCACTGGACCATGGGTAATTCTTAACTCCCCTGTCAGCCCTAGAGTGATTTCATAAGGACAGAGTTGAGGCACACTGGCAGAGAGTGGGTGTAGGGAAATTCACAGAGCTGTATGTGACCTCCAGAAAGCCAAGGACAGCATCCTCCAGGGATATCAGCTCTTCCTACCTATATAACTGTCGTGTGTTTCATAGTCATTATTTATATTTCAGGAGCAACTTTGGAGCATTGCAGCAGGTAATTTTTTAGGTGCCGAGAAATTCAGTGGGATTCTCAAAGCCTTGGTTCAGTCACCCAGTCTCTCTGTACAATGAATGGGGTGAGGTGGGCACCTAAAAATGGGATTCACAAAACTCAGCGCACTCAGGGGTTCCTTGTCTAGACTAGACAATGGGAGATACCAGTGAGGTTCCTGTCTCTGCATGGGATGCTCAGCTGTGAGCACTCTCACCTCCTTCATATCTCTTAGCTTGGTCATTTGGGGCACTCACCTAGGAGGTGAAAGACCCAGCTTCAGTTCCCACCTTTGCCTTAGGAGAAAAGGGACTTGAACAGGGATCTGCTATTTCTCGGAATAGCGCTATTACCTCTGGGCTGGGGGATATTCTGATATGAAGTTCCCCAGTCTCTCCTGCTGAAGCTGTTCCATTTTGGATAAATACTTAAATAGCCATTGGGCCAGAGAGAGCGAGCGAGCAAGTGCATGACTCTACAGACCGGTGGAAGGTGAGCGACCCATAATCCACTTGTCCTGCTCCAATGAGTCTGTTATATCGCTCTAGAATAAGGGATGGTTTGAGACTGAAGGTCAGACTCCAATAATGAATTCATACCAGCAGACTCACTTTTTAACCAATAACATCCAGGTGGCCATACATGGCTCTCCTGGAAACATCGTATTTAATAAGTACTTTTTGAAACCTGTCTGCAGAGAGGCACTGTGACGGTTCATAGACTCCAAGGTCAGAAGGAACCATTATGATCATCTGGTCTGACCCCCTGCATAATATGGGCCATAGAACTTCCCCAAAATAATTCCTTTTGAAAGACTGCTCAGAGGAACCCTCCCTGTCTTTGACTCCCAGGTGTTGGCCTGTGTAGGAAGTGTTGAGCAAACAGTAGAAAAGCTGCTCTCTTTTCGTTCAAATCTTAATGCCACGGAAATGCCAGGAACTCCTGTGAATTTGACAGGAGTCACTCATGGATCCCAGTGATCGATTCAGGCCTAGAGGAGGCTGGTGGGATGGCAAAGGAGGAGACACACAGCATCCTGGGAGAGGAAGAGAGAGAAGGAAGCTCATAGCAGTTTGGAAACATCCAGAAAAGAAGATGAGGGGAGAAGGGTAGGGAGAGAGGAGGAGGAGGAAGAGAGGGAGAGAGAGGAGATATTGGGACAAACTCAGATATTATCCTGATTACATAGATCGATAGATAGAGATGTAAAATGGAGTCACAAAATAACTATGGGATACCCTCTTGGCAATGTCTGCCCAATGTCTGTGATATGATTTTTCATTAAGGGAGCAATGCACCATGATACCATCCTTGCAATGTAATGGAAAGGGGACCAGGATAATACCATGGGTCTTCATAGCTTAATTGAGAGACAATTTCACTCTTCACATTTCCAACCCTGAACTCCACCAGTCTACGATATACCAATCCTTCGCTCTGTCAGATAGAGCCTG
This sequence comes from Terrapene triunguis, assembly GCF_002925995.2. Taxonomy (NCBI): domain Eukaryota; kingdom Metazoa; phylum Chordata; order Testudines; family Emydidae; genus Terrapene; species Terrapene triunguis. Next base: position 915,255 of record NW_020664963.1, on the reverse strand, counting down.
CAATTCTTTTGTGAGTTGGAAGAATGAGCTCATCATCTCTTGTTTATCAGGGGAGTTTGGGTTGCCTGGCAACACCCCAGCAGAGTCATTCTGAGACTATTTTCCCAATGGTCACCGGAATCTGTATAAGCAGTTGTGCTGTGGCATTTGGAGATCCATGCGAGATAGAGACAATTAATTCCTGGGAAGGTGAGTTAGGAGTTTTCATTGTTGAAATGAACATAGGATAGTAAAAATTTGAACACAAACAGTCTTCATTATAAAAGAGCTCAGAATGGTTAAGGGAGTACAGCACTCAAGCAAAACCACAGGTATGATATATTAACCATACAAGGGAGAGTTACAATAGCTCTAATTTCTAGCTTTGTAAAATAGTGAAGCTTTCACTGCCACTTCCAGCAAATTAATTCCTTACCAAAGTGCACCATTTTCTCTCTTGTGTTTTCATGACTATGAAAGAGATTCTGACTGTACATTCCTATGTGATTGTATATTCATATCTGTATGGCCACTTGAGTGTGTTTCTAGGTCAGTTTGGGTATGCTTGTCGATGTGTGTGTGATTGCCCTTGTAGGTTGAAACTGAGATTTTCAAATGCACCTAAGAGATTTAGGTGCCCGAATCAATCTGAAAATCTAAGGGATTTGAATGCCTAGCTCCTCTGGACTCTTTTGAAGATCACAGCTTTATGAATTTGTATGTTCACATGTCTATGCATTCCGTTATACTTGTTTGTGGGT
>NW_020664963.1:825589-869515 GCF_002925995.2 Terrapene triunguis | reverse complement strand
GGTTTCAGAAACGAAGCAGTGGATCACAAGTGGGAAGGTAAGTACGAGACAGTCTGGGGCGTTTTCCTGTGTTACTGTTATGGCCCCAAGTTCATTTTCTGGAGCCATCAACATCTATATTGTTTCCAGAATTGTCTCTCTCTGTCTCACATCTAATCACTCACCCTAACTTACTCTTATGTATCTAATCTACTGAATTGTCCCTCATCTTTTTCTCTCTGTCTTATCAAAGATACTGTGCATCATGTCTCGCTATCAAGGTAACTAATCTTAACGAATGTATCATTGATCTGCCTCTCGACTATCTATTTGCAATGTCATTTTCAAAGACATCTAAAATATCTTCATCAACGGGATTGTCTCTTGTCTCCCCCCAGATTTGAAAGTCCCTCAGACACACCGGAGAATCCTGGCTGTCTAGAAGAACAGGAACAGGCCCAGCTGTGTTCCAGCACTGTGAGAGGTAAATCTACCCACATTGGCTGGCAGTGAAGTTTCTGACTAGACTGGATGAATCACATCTCTGGGCTGTTAGTTGTTCGTTTGGCTAGTGCTTTTCCTCTCAGCACTCTGGGATCTCATTCTCACTCATGGGATGGCACTGTATGAGGTAGGGAAGCAGGGACTAATGTGGGGGTGCTTTTTAATCATTATTCACAGGGCTGCAAGGCTATCACAAAGAAGTCAGAGATATGGTGATTTTCCCATTTGTTTGTGACTTTTTTGTGTGCCTCCATTACTCACGCAGCAGTGGGGGCTCCTGTAACTCTGGTCCCTCTGGACTGGGCTCAGCTTCCCCCTCCAGGCATTGTGACCAAGTGCGCGGGGTCGCAGCGCCTCTCAGGTGTGGCCCGGCTGCCCTCCGGAGCAGACACAGCAGCTGCCGATGTTCCTGAGGCGAGTGTGGGACAGGGTGTCAGAATCAGCAGGCAGGCAGCTGAGGCAGGAGCCAATGCAGGCTGGGAAAGGGGTGGGCTAGCATAGAAACAGGCACAGAGCAGGAGGGGCAGGAGGAAAGGCGGCTGATGTAAAGCTTCTGGAAATTTGTAGGTCTCCCCCCCCCAGTGAAAAATCAAAAATAATTACAGGAAAGCAGAAACTTCCCATGAACATTTTCATTGTTTTTGAAAACCCAGTTTTCCATTATTTTTTTTAAATAGTCAATGAATATTTTTCAACCAGCCATACCCATAATGTACTAGTAAGTCTAGTGGTGTCTGCTAGTGGGTAAAGGACTATAATGGGGCAGAACCCCAGCTCAGGTAAATCAGTGTAGCTCTGTTGAATTTGATGGACCAGATCCATAGCTAGTGTAAATGCAGCAACACTGGTCTTGGCTCCATTTGTGAGTCTGCTGGGTTTTCTGTTGTACATTTGTCTACTTGAACATCTCTGTATATCTGTAGTTTTATTTGAGTCTCTTTATGGGGCATGTGTTTGAGCAGGATTTTTTATTCTATGCCTGAAAGTGATTCCCTGAGAATGTGGGTGTTGTGTAGATGTCACTCTCTAAGTTTGTTGTGTGTATATGTGTATTTTAATGTATTTTGTGTGTGCATGTGTGTGGATACAATGGACTAAATTCTGTTCTCAACTGCACAAGGTATCTTGATAATTTAGTTCAGTGTAAATGAAAATTATGCAACGTAAATAGAAATTTGTGGCGTGACCAGTTGCACAACAACAACAAAAAATGAAGTGCACATTTTGTAAACAGATACACACCAAAGTATACACATCGTCAAATAAAACACAATTTTCCATGCACCCTACGCAACAAACACTGCACCCATAGTGATAATACAATCACACAAAAATATACAAACACACAAACCCTACTCAAGCATAAATGGTACACTGCACTTTTAATCCAGCTATCTATCTATTCCCATACATATCTATCTATCTATCTATCTATCTAGTATATTACTTTTTCTTTCTTCCTGTCTCTCTACATAGTTACCAGTGGCCTGATACAAAGCCCACTGAATCCTATGCAAGGATTGCCACTGAGTTGGATAAAGGCAGTGGAGAGCTGTGTGATCTAGTGGAAGGGACACCGGGCCTGCTCTGTGAGCTTGGTTATGTCAGGTCACCTCTTTTTGCCTTAGTTTTTCCATTGGTAAAATGGGGATAATGTGTCCGACCACTTTTAGCATGTAATTTTTGAGATTGGATGAAAGGCACTCTATAAATTCCAGGTATTAATATACAAGTTTCATCGCCAATGTATCTGGGTGACTCATATTCTGTAATGACTTTTTCCCACCGAAAAAATCATCTCTCGGGTACATTTGTGTTTTCAAGTGGAACACTTGTATATCATGTAATAAGATTAGTATTAAAATTTTATTACCATTTCTTGGCAGGAACACCATTGAATGTTGAAGCATGGAGAGAAGAAATCAAACTGTGTTGAAGGAGTTCATCATCTTGGGATTTTCCAGCCTCCAGGAGATGCGGCTCTCACTATTCAGTGGGTTTTTGTTCACTTACCTCTTCACCCTATTTGGGAACACCTGCATCATTGTCCTTGCCTTGGTGGACCAGAGACTCCACACTCCCATGTATTTCTTCCTTGGGAACCTGTCCTTTCTGGACATCTGTTATACCACCACCACCATCCCCCAGATGCTGGTTCATCTCCTCTCAGAGAGGAGCAACATCTCCTACACAGGCTGTGTGCTGCAACTTTACTTCTTCTTCTCCTTCGTGGGCACCGAGTGCCTCCTGCTGGTGGTGATGGCCTTTGACCGCTATGTTGCCATCTGTAACCCGCTGCGTTACACATTGATCGTCAACAAAAGCATTTGCCTCCAGCTGGCAGCTGCCTCCTGGGTAAGTGGCTTCCTTAACTCTGCAATACACACAGTCTTCACCTTCTGGTTACCCTTCTGTGGAGACAACCGTATTGATTACTTCTACTGTGATATCCCGCCGTTGCTGGAGCTGTCATGTGGGGACACCTCTCTCAACAAACTTCTGTTGCTCTGCATTGGCCTCTTCATAGCCTGGACCCCCTTTGCCTGCATCCTTCTATCATACACTTACATTATCTCAACCATACTGAAGATGCCTTCTTCCAAGGGGAAGAGGAAAGCATACTCCACCTGTTCATCCCACCTGACTGTGGTCCTTCTGTACTATGGCAGCTCTATCTTCTCCTATCTGAGACCCAGTTCAAGTTACTCACCAGGTAGCGCCAGACTGATCTCCGTATTATATAGCGTCTTAACTCCAATGTTAAACCCCATCATTTATACAATGCGGAACAAGGATGTGAAAGAAGCTTTGAAATACGTGATACATAGGATGTGAATGAATATTATTCGCCTCTTCTTCTCCTGTTGCTGCTGCTTCCGTTTCTTCATCTTCTTCTTCTGCTTCTGCTTCTTCTTCTTCAGCACCATCATCATCCAAATATTTACAAATAACTGATAGTATAAACCCACAAAGAGCATTGATTCAATTCTTATTCATTTGGGAACATGATACTATATCTGGGTTTTTAATTTTTTTGTTCATTTCTTACTCTCTCTTTTCTGTACACAAGCATGGCAAATTCTAAGGAATCTTGAGTGCATTGCACGGAAGACACAAAGACATTACAGCTAAATTTTTATTGTTAAATGTCAGTGGATTTCATTGTACACACACAAACTGACAAAAATATTTTCATTGATAATAATGTATCATTTATAATTTATAGACAGGCAAAGTAAGAAAAATGCTGATGGAGAACTTGAGTTTGATTTAAGGATGTTTACTTTGTATGTTTTGACAAGTGATGTTGACAATTGTCTAGTGTCAATAAATAATTATCCTCTGACCTGCCCTGTAGTTGAACCCTCCCGTAATTTCTGCAACTGAGAAAATTTAAATAGATAAAAATCAGAAAAAAAATGTGGTAGCATGGACTTGTCTGTACACAATGGCCCTGCGCGCGGCTCCCGCACTAGGTGACTTCTGGATGTGCATAAATCGACCCTAGCTCAATTCAAAATCTGGTCCTCTGACTGTCAGTTCCCAGGATCTGAAACACAAAGTAGAATTTGGAGGCAGCAGCATATAATTGCCAGTGTTTGCATTTGGCCATGACACGGGGGAGGGAGGGGGGAAGTTTGAGCAAAAGACCAAAGCTTGTTTAATCTCCGCTGTTAGGATTTTAGTGAATTAGGTGCCCAACTCCCTTTGGAGGTCATCAAGAGCTGGGCAGCTAACTCCCTCGTGTGTCTTTGAAAATCTCAGGCTATATGCCATCAGGGTCTAGGCTTTATCATGGTTTCAGCGTTAGCTGAAGCTCCAACTCATTCCCTGGTCTCACTGAGTGCAACCCTTCAAGTCTCAGACTTTGTGCCTCCACCTCCCCTGCTAAGACTGGGCTGCAGCACATTGTATGTTGACTGTGCTTACCCAGCAGGTCTGACTGCAAGCAGCACCTGCATGTCTTCCCTTCAGGCTCTGTGGCCACCAGCAATGAATGCAGTGACCACATTTCTCAAGACAAAGTATCATTTAATGTTAACAGTAGGAACAAAGCTGGGAACGGACCCAGGGGGCTGAAGCAGAGCTGGGGGCTTCTCACGGCCCTGCTCTTGGGGGGGGGGCTCCAGGGCTCTGGGGCTCGGGGCTTTAGCTACGGGGACAGCGCTTACAGCCAGAGGGAACAGAGGATAGACCGGAGAATCGCACCATCACCAGGAAAAGGCAGGTCTATGTGATTGGGGACTCCTTACTGAGAGGAATAGACAGGCCTGTAACCAGAGCTGATCCAGAGAACAGAAGGGTGTGCTGTTTGCCGGGTCCTAAGATACGGGATGTGGACCTGAGGCTGAAGAGGATCCTAACAGGAGCGGGAAAGAATCCACTGATTATCCTTCATGTGGGAAAGAATGATATGGCTAGATTCTCGCTGGAACATATCAATGGAGACTATGCCAGGCTGGGGAAGATACTTAAGGAAATTGAGGGTCAGGTGATCTTCAGTGGGATTTTGCCTGTTCCTAGACAAGGGCAACAAAGGTATGACAAGATTATGACGATAAACAGATGGCTCAGGCAGTGGTGCTATAAGGAGGGCTTCGGGATGTATGGCCACTGGGAGGCATTCATGGACAGAGGACTGTTCTCTCGAAATGGACTTCACCTGAGTAGGGAGGGAAATAGACTTCTAGGATGGAGGCTGTCACAACTGATTAAGAGAGCTTTAAACTAGGAATTGGAGGGAGATGGTTGGGAGATGTCCAGGTTATCTCCACGCCAGATTTTAACATTGAGAGGGAAGAAAACAAAGTAAGAATGGATACAGCCGTGGGTAGGAGAATGGACATAAGGAGGAAGAGTAGTGTAGATACCAGTCTAATAGGTGATACTGGGGGCAGAATGTCTGGGTCTAATCGGGTAAAGAATGTGAGCGAAGCCAAACAGCAAGAATTAAGATGTTTGTACACCAATGCGAGAAGCGTAGGTAACAAAATGGAGGAACTAGAGTTACTGGTGCAGGAAGTGAAACCGGATATTATAGGGATAACAGAAACATGGTGTAATAGTAGCCATGACTGGAGTACAGGTATTGAAGGGTATGTGCTGTTTAGGAAAGACAGAAATAAAGGCAAAGGTGGTGGAGTAGCATTGTATATCAATGATGAGGTAGACTGTAAAGAAATAAGAAGTGATGGAATGGATAAGACAGAGTCTGTCTGGGCAAAAATCACATTGGGGAAGAAAGTTACTAGAGCCTCCCCTGGGATAGTGCTTGGGGTGTGCTATAGACCACCAGGATCTGTTTTGGATATGGATAGAGACCTTTTAAATGTTTTTAATGAATTAAATACTAATGGGAATTGTGTGATCATGGGAGACTTTAACTTCCCAGATATAGACTGCAGGACAAGTTCTAGTAATAATCATAGGGCTCAGACTTTCCTAGATGCGGTAGCTGATGGATTCCTTCACCAAGTAGTTGCTGAACCAACAAGAGGGGATGCCATTTTAGATTTGGTTTTGGTGAGTAGTGAAGACCTCAAAGAAGAAATGGTTGTAGGGGAAAACCTTGGTTCGAGTGATCATGAGCTAATTCAGTTTAAATTAAATGGAAGGATAAACAAAAATAGATCTGTGACTAGGGTTTTTGATTTCAAAAGAGCCAACTTTTAAAAATTAAGGAAATTAGTTAGGGAAGTGGATTGGACTGAAGAACTTGGGGATCCAAAGGTGGAGGAGGCCTGAAATTACTTCAAGTCAAGGTTGCAGAAACTATCAGAAGTCTGCAACCCAAGAAAGGGGAAAAAATTCATAGGCAGGAGTTGTAGACCAAGCTGGATGAGCAAGCATCTCAAAGAGGTGATTAAGAAAAAGCAGAAAGTCTACAAGGAGTGGAAGATGGGAGTGATTAGCAAGGAAAGCTACCTTATTGAGGTCAGAACATGAAGGGATAAAGTGAGAAAGGCCAAAAGCCATGTAGAGTTGGACCTTGCAAAGGGAATTAAAACCAATAGTAAAAGGTTCTATAGCCATATAAATAAGAAGAAAACAAAGAAAGAAGAATTTGGACTGCTAAACACTGAGGATGGAGTGGAGGTTAAGGATAATTTAGGCATGGCCCAATATCTAAACAAATACTTCACATCAGACTTTAATGAGGCTAATGAGGAGCTTAGGGATAATGGTAGGATGACAAATGAGGATATGGAGGTAGATATTACCAAATCCGAGGTAGAAGCCAAACTCGAACAGCTTAATGGGACTAAATCGGGGAGCCCAGATAATCTTCATCCAAGAATATTAAAGGAACTGGCACATGAAATTGCAAGCCCATTAGCAAGAATTTTTAATGAATCTGTAAACTCAGGGGTTGTACTGTATGACTGGAGAATTGCTAACATAGTTCCTATCTTTAAGAAAGGGAAAAAAAGTGATCCGGGCAACTACAGGCCTGTTAGTTTGACATCTGTAGTATGCAAGGTATTGGGGGAAAAAATTGAAGGAGAAAGTAGTTAAGGACATTGAGGTCAATGGTAATTGGGGCAAAATGCAACATGGTTTTACAAAAGGTCGATCGTGCCAAACCAACCTGATCTCCTTCTTTGAGAAGGTAACAGATTTTCTAGACAAAGGAAATGCCGTGGATCTAATTTACCTCAATTTCAGTAAGGCATTTGACACGGTTCCACATGGGGAATTATTTGCTAAATTGGAAAAGATGGGAATCAATATGAAAATTGAAAGGTGGATAAGGAACTGGTTAAAGGGGAGACTACAACGGGTCATACTGAAAGGAGAACTGTCAGGCTGGAGGGAGGTTACTAGTGGAGTTCCTCAGGGATCGATTTTCGGACCAATCTTATTTAATCTCTTTATTACTGACATTGGTACAAAAGTGGGAATGTGCTAATAAAGTTTGCAGATGACACGAAGCTGGAAGGTATTGCCAATACAGAGAAGGACCAGGATATCATACAGGAAGGTCTGGATGACCTTGTAAACTTGAGTAATAGTAATAGGATGAAATTTAATAGTGAAAAATGCAAGGTCATGTATTTAGGGATTAATAACAAGAATTATCGTTATAAGCTGAGGAGGCATCAGTTGGAAGTAACAAAGGAGGAGAAGGACCTCGGAGTATTGGTTGATCACAGGATGACTATGAGCTGCCAATGTGATATGGCCGTGAAAAAAGCAAATGTGGTCTTGGGATGCATCAGGCGAGGTATTTCCAGTAGAGATAAGGAGGTGTTAGTACCGTTATACAAGGCACTGGTGAGACCTCATCTGGAATACTGTGTGTAGTTCTGGTCTCCCATGTTTAAGAAGGATGAATTCAAACTGGAACAGGTACAGAGAAGGGCTACTAAGATGATCAGAGGAATGGAAAACCTGTCTTATGAAAGGAGACTCAAAGAGCTTGGCTTGTTTAGCCTAACCAAAAGAAGGCTGAGGGGAGATATGATTGCTCTTTATAAATATATCAGAGGAATAAATACCAGGGAGGGAGAGGAATTATTTAAGTTCAGTACCAATGTGGACACAAGAACAAATGGATATAAACTGGCCATCAGGAAGTTTAGACTTGAAATTAGACAAAGGTTTCTAACCATCAGAGGAGTGAAGTTCTGGAACAGCTTTCCAAGCGGAGCAGTGGGGGCAAAAGACATATCTGGCTTCAAGACTAAGCTTGATAAGTTTATGGAGGGGATGGCATAATGGGATAGCCTAGTTTTGGCAATTAATTGGCATTTGACTATTAGCGGTAAATATGCCCAATGGCCTGTGATAGGATGTTAGATGGGGTGGAATCTGAGTTACTACAGAGAATTCTCTCCTGGGTGTCTGGCTGTTGAGTCTTGCCCACATGCTCAGGGTTTAGCTGATCGCCATATTTGGGGTCGGGAAGGAATTTTCCTCCAGGGCAGATTGGCAGAGGCCCTGGGTTTTTTTCGCCTTCCTCTGCAGCGTGGGGCACGAATCAGTTGCTGGAAGAGTCTCTGCACCTTGAAGTCTTTAAACCATGATTTGAGAACTTCAATAGTTCAGACATAGGTTTGATACAGGAGTGGGTGGGTGAGATTCTGTGGCCTACGTTGTGCAGAAGGTCAGAGTAGATGATCATAATGGTCCCTTCTGACCTTATAGTCTATGATTCTGTGATTCTATGAATATGGAGCCACCTTCACACCAGACTGCATGTCGCCTTCTTTACTATTTGAATAATCTTTGCTTTGAGGGGTAATCCTTAGAAGAATCCACTTCAAAGGGTGACTGGGCTATAAAAATAATTAAAAAAAACCACCCCAGGACATCTCTCCCTGTCTCTCTATCTCTCTCTTTTTCACCTAAGAAGACAAAGGAACCAGCCCTTCAACTTCGAGGGAGATTCTGACCTGTGAATTTGGTCAGCCATGCTGCTGGGAACTGGTGGGAAGGATTTTACCTTGAACCAAGTGTAGCTTGTTAAGTTTAAGCTCCTAGAAAGTGTTTTATCTTTATTTCTCTTGTAACTATTTCTGACTTAAATATCTGATGCTTGAATTCACTTAAACCCCTATCGTTTTATGTTAATTCATTTATTTTCTCTTTTTATCCAAGTGCTGTGTTTAAACTGAGCTGTTTGGTAACTTCAGTTATAGTAGTAGACTGCTGAATATTGAGCGTTCACAGAGGCAATGGACCTTTAATACCTGAACTTTCCAGGAGAGGGCTGAACAGTGCAGAACACATGTTTATGGGAAAATTCAGGACTGGGAGTGTGTTGGGGTCACCCTGCAAGTAGTAACCCAGGTTGGTGGAGGTCAGAGTGTGACTGGAGTGCGGCTCACAGACTGCAGGTGTTAGAGTTGCTGGACCACGACTGTAGTTCCACCAGACACTAAACGTGCTGTTAAGCTGTTTGTGAGCACCCCAGGTGGTAGCTACAACAGCACAGTATTGTGAGGCTCCCAGTGTAGCTAGGCAGAGGGTCACACAACCCCTCATGGATCTGGATTGCACCTTGGAATGTGAAACCCAGGTCTAACTCCATGTGAAACGGCTAGTGGAGTGCCTTCATAAACTTGAGCATAGTGGTTGGGAGACTCATGTGGGAGACTCAAGTTCAATTTCTCTCTCTGTCTGAGGGGGATTTCTCAGGTGACTGCCCTAAAAGCTGGACTTTGGGACCTGATTATCCACTGTTTGTGTGAGTTACACTTCTACAGTGTGGATCTATCTCATCCTCCCTGCCCCAATCCTTCTCTAGTGGCTGGACCACATCGAGGTATATGAATCTGCTGCTGGCTTTTAGCTAACAGTGGAATATTTTTGCTCAGGCAGTAGGGACTCATGTTTTCAGATCCAGAGGTCTTTAGTTCAGTCCCTGTTGCCGATGATCCACAAAGGGGATAATTTACGTCAGTGACATGTAGTTCTTAAAATGGTGCTGGAATGGGGAGATTCTTCCACTCACCCATTCCAGGCTTTCAATTCCACTTTGGGCTCACTTTGAACAAGTGCAAGTGACGACACAGGCTGCAAAGCAAGGGAGAATGAGGCTGAGAGTATCCACATTAGAATTTAGCTAGATAAGAGTTTTGCATTAGGTATTTGGACACCCACTTCCTATTAACTGAGCATCCAAATCCCTCTAGGGTCTTTGTAAATCTTGGCCTCAATCCCTATTTCCCTTCTCTGGACAAGGGATAGTAATATGCTCTTTCTTTCACCCTTCCTTTCTCTCTCTAGACTGGGATGTTTCAAAGAAGCCTAAAGGAGTTAGGAGCTCAGCTCCCATTCAAAGTCAACAAGAGTTGGGCACCTAAATCAGACAGGTCTCCTTAAAAATCACATTAACTGGAGAGGGTGCAGAGAAGAGCCACAATAATGATTTGAGGGATAGTAAAAAAAATCTCTTTTGGAGAGAAACTTAAGGAGTTCAATCTGTTTAGTTTACTAAAATCAAGACCAAGAGATTACTTGATTGCCATTTGCAAGCACATTCATGGGGAGAAAATACTGAGTAACGAAGGTCTCTTTAATCTGATGCAGAAAAGGCATAACAAGAACCTGTGGCTGGAAATTAAAGCCAGACAAATTCAAATTAGAAATAAGGCACAAATTTTAAATAGGGAGGGTGATTAACCATCAGAACAAACTACCAAGGGAAGTGGATTCCCCATCTCTTGATGTTTTAGAAATACATATGGTTATGTAACACATTTCTGAAAATGACAGGTTCACCAGGAAGAAATACATGGGTGTGTGAAGGGAGGGACTGAATTTTATGGATAGAAAGGCAGACAGGATGCCTTTTTGTATGCTTTTGAAACACAAATTTTCAGGTTCAATACAGGGTTAATTAGATGAAATCCTATGGTCTGTGTTACACAGGACAGATTTGATCTAATTATCCCTACTGGCCTCAACATTGATTAATCTATAAAGGACACTTTTGAAATCAAAGCATTAGACTATAAATGTGTTAGGGCAGAGACTGCTTGTTACTATCTGTGCGTTTGTACTGTGGATAGAACAATGGAGCCCTGATCTGAGCTGAAACTTCTAGGTGCTAAAATAATAATAATAATAATAAAGAGATTTGGTCCATTATTATTTAGTTGTTTTGCATGTACAAGGTGACTAATAAAAATGTTCTTAGCAATGAGGAACATCAGGGTTTGATTTCACCTTGGCCGGAGACAGAAGTTTCTTGCTAATGTCTTCTTCAAGGCTCCCTTCACCTCTTTGTTCCTCAGGGTATATATTACAGGGTTTAACAGTGGTGTCACGACTGTGTACATCAGGGAAATCATCTTATCAGTGTCTGGTGAATAGCTGGACCTGGGTTGCAAGTAGGTGAAAAGGGCTGTTCCAAAAAATAATGTCACCACCATCAGATGTGCAGAGCAGGTGGAGAAGGCCTTGTGACGGCTCTCAGCTGAGGGCATCTTTAGGATGGTGGAGATGATACGGACGTAGGAGACCAGAATCAGCAGGAACAGCCCCATGATGAACAGCATGGACACCCCAAACAGCGCCATCTCATTCATGGAGGTGTCTGCACAGGCCAGCTTCACCACAGGCAGGATGTCACAAAAGAAGTGGTGAATTTGTTGAGGGCCACAGAAGGGCAAAGTGGAGATCCAAGTGGTTTGTGCTGCTTCCACCAGGAAACCAGTGACCCAAGAGGCAGCGGCCAGGCAGACACAGACCCTGCTGCTCATGATCAGCGTGTATTGCAAGGGATGGCATATGGCAACATAGCGGTCATAAGCCATGGTCGCCAGGAGGCAGCATTCTGTGAGGCCCAGGGTGGTGAAGACATACATCTGGGCTGCACAACCCACGATGGAGATGCTTTTGTGCTCTACAAGGAGGTGCACCAACATTTGTGGGACCACGCTGGTTGTGTAACACATTTCCAAAAAGGACAAGTTCACCAGGAAGAAATACATGGGGGTGTGGAGGGAAGGACTGAGTTTTATCAGTAGAATAATAACTATGTTCCCAATGATGTTGAGGAGGTAGATCAATCGAAATACCAGAAACAGAAGAACCTGCAGCTCCTGGAGGTAGGAGAAAGCCACAAATGTGAATTTGGTGAGAACGGTTTGGCTTTCATTCAGTTCTTTTTTATATGGCATCTGTAGGAAAATTATGGACAAGAGGAAGAAAGAAGAAGTAGCAACAGATTTAGACAAAGTAGAAGAAGAACCTGTGGAAAATGCATGAAACTGAACAATAAGCACCAAAAATCAGATGAAAGTTGGACACTGAATTGGTTTCTCCTGCTCGCCTTTTCTGGTTAGTTGCTATGGCTGTAAAATGTTTATCATGAACAAATGACAGATGCAGAAGGAAATAACTGATCATTGATTGATTCTCTGCTATTTCAGTAGCCCGTGCCATGTGACCACCGCACTCAATATGTATTCTACAGCAAGGTCCAGACTAGAATATCCCAGTCCCTGGACCATTCATACCAATTAGTTGCTCTTTCACATTCCTTCTGTGTGTACTGTATCTAAAATGGATGATGCCTGTGTATTTATCCATTATATACAATGTGCAAAGTAGGTTGTTTGTTCTTGTAAATGAGAGAGAGGTAGTTGCTAATTATATTTCCTTACTTCTAAATTCAATACATCCTACCGCAGGTACACGGTGTACTCGGGTTATGTGTATGCTGCTGTAACCCACGGTAGGGGAGTGTATATTGTCTTCGTCCTTCTCTAGTGGCTAGTTCACATAAAAGCTTTATGAGTCTGCTGCTGCTCCTACCTTAACACTACAGGCTGTGGTTTTTCAAAGGAGCCTAAGAGAGTGAAACCACCAAATCCCACTGAATTTCCCGGCCTTAACTTGAGCATTAGGGGCCTATGCTTTGAGCTCTGCCCATGTGGTTCAGGTAGTAGATCATAAAACCCAAGGCTTCCAAGGGAGGTTGTGTAATCACTGTCATTGGAGGAAGCAGGCTAGACAAACACCAATCAGGGATGATCTAGGTTTACTTGGTCCTGCCTCAATGCGGGAGGTTGGACTTGATTACCTCTCTCTTGCAAGCCTATATTTCTATGATTCAATGAAAATCATTGACAGAGGAACTGTCTTTTATCCTGGATCAGTGCAATGCCTAGGACAGAGCCCTCCTCTTTGTGGGAGATTCAAATCACTACCGTGATTCGAGCGGAGGAAAATTTCCAAAGGTACCGTGGGAAGTTAGTCCTCCAACTCCCGTCAATGTTCAAGGAGAGTTGGGCCACTAATTCATTTGTATCTTTCAAAATCTTCCCATCTTGGGCCATTAGCTGGTGTAACTCAATGTTATTGCACTGAGGTCAATGGAACTACTGCAATTTACACCCGTTAAGGATCTTTCCCAATAGCTCAGGCCTGTAATTCCACTTGTATTGGTTCCTTTATGTTATTTCTCTTTCTTAACTGGAGTTCAGAGCAATTTTCTAGGTACTATATATTTTACTACTGTGTAACATATGTCGATACAGCCAGATTTCCAAAGGTAGCTTGGCCCCTAAAGATACAGATATGTCCCTAGTGGGATTTTTAAAAATCCCAAGCAGATAAAATGCGTAACTCTCATTTGATTTCAATGGGAGTTAGGTGCCTAATCTGTTTAGGTGTTTTTGACAATCTCACAGGGCACCTATCTGCATCTTTAGACCTTTGAAAATCTGTCCCACTGTGTATAAATATTTCACTGCTATGAAAGAGATGAGTAAAAATAAAAATTAGACTTAATGGGTCAGATCCTCAGCTGTTTGGGTCGGATGTTCAGCTGCTGTAAATTGGTATAGTGAAGTTAGTGGCACTAGGCTTTTTTACACCAGTTGAGGATCTGGTCCCAAGGTCTGACTCTTATTCTGGGCAGCATTCCACTATTAGTGACACTAGAGTAATTCCAGAGTAAATCCTGTTTCTTAAGACATTTAAGGCCAGAATCTGATCTCAGTGTAAACTCATGGATTCAAAGAGTTTAATGTCAGAAGGGTCCTGGTCTGATTTCCATTAAATCATAGGCCATTAAATATCACCCAGTTATCACTGTATTTAGTCTAATAACTTGGGTTTGACTACAGCATGTCTTCTATAGAGGAACCTGAAGAAATCAAGAAGTGGAGAATCCACCTCTTCTCTGGGTAGATTGTTCCAGTGGTTAAGAAACTTCTCTCAAAATTGTACCTAATTTCTAATTGTAATTTGTCTACCTTTGGTTTACAGCCATTGGTTCTTGTACCTTTCCTTGCTAGATTAATGAGGCTTTAGTACCCTCCTCCCCCATAAAAGCACACACCATATCAACTCACTGCTCAACCATCTTTTCAATAAGCTAATTAAATTAAGCACTTTAAGTCTTTCATTGTCAGGCATTTTCTCCAACCCTCACACATTTTTGTGGCTCCTTTCTGTTCCCTCTCCAATTTTTCAGCAGCCTTTTAAAAATGTGGACATGAGAACTGGATGCAGTATTCCAGTATCGGTCTTTCCAATGCCATACACAGAGGTAAAATCACTTCCTGCTCCTACTCCCAGGATTGTACTTTCAAAGATTGCCACAACATCACACTGGGAGCTCATGTTGAGTGGCTTGTATACTTTTAGGAGGTCCTGCTTTCCAGAATACAGTCCCCCATTCTGTAGGTATGGCCTCCTAAATCCGGAGTAAATCTTTTGGGCCAGATCCTCATCTAGAATCATAGAATATCAGGGTTGGGAGGGACATCAGGAGGTCATCCAGTCCAACCCCCTGCTCAAAGCAGGACCAATTCCCAACTAAATCATCCTAGCCAGGGCTTTGTCAAGCCGGGCCTTAAAAACCTCCAAGGAAGGAGATTCCACCATCTCCCTAGGTAACACATTCCAGTGCTTCACCACCCTCCTAGTGAAATAGTGTTTCCTAATATCCAACCTAGACCTCCCCCACTGCAACTTGAGACCATTGCTCCTTGTTCTGTCATCTGCCACCACTGAGAATTGCCGAGCTCCATCCTCTTTGGAACCCCCCTTCAGGTAGTTGAAAGCAGCTATCAAATCCCCCCTCATTCTTCTCTTCTGGAGACTAAACAATCCCAGTTCCCTCAGCCTCTCCTCATAAGTCATGTGCTCCAGACCCCTAATCATTTTTGTTGCCCTCCGCTGGACTCTTTCCAATTTTTCCACATCCTTCTTGTAGTGTGGGGCCCAAAACTGGACACAGTACTCCAGATGAGGCCTCATCAATATCGAATAAAGGGGAACGATCACGTTCCTCGATCTGCTGACAATGCCCCTACTTATATAGCCCAAAATGCTGTTATCCTTCTTGGCAACAAGAGCACACTGTTGACTCATATCCAGCTTCTCATCCACTGTGACCCCTAGGTCCTTTTCTGCAGAACTGCTACCTAGCCATTCGGTCCCTAGTCTGTAGCAGTGCATAGGATTCTTCCGTCCTAAGTGCAGGACTCTGCACTTGTCCTTGTTGAACCTCATCAGGTTTTTTTTGGCCCAGTCCTGTAATTTGTCTAGGTCCCTCTGTATCCAATCCCTATCCTCCAGTGTATCTACCATGCCTCCCAGTTTAGTGTCATCTGCAAACTTGCTGAGAGTGCAGTCCACGCCATCCTCCAGAGCATTAATAAAGATATTAAACAAAACCGGCCCCAGGACCGACCCTTGGGGCACTCCGCTTGAAACCGGCTGCCAACTAGACATGGAGCCATTGATCACTACCCGTTGAGCCCGACGATCTAGCCAGCTTTCTATCCACCTTACAGTCCATTCATCCAGCCCATACTTCTGTAACTTGGCGGCAAGAATAGTGTGGGAAACCATATCAAAAGCTTTGCTAAAGTCAAGGAATAACACATCCACTGCTTTCCCCTCATCCACAGAGCCAGTTATCTCATCATAGAAGGCAATTAGGTTAGTCAGGCACGACTTCCCCTTGGTGAATCCATGCTGACTGTTCATGATCACTTTATTCTCCTCTAAGTGTTTCATATTCTAGTTTAAGTCAACATAACTTCATTGACATAAATAAAGCTATGTTGATTTACATCGGATCTGATGCACTGACTTTAATGGAGCTACTGTAGGATTACTTCAGTGCAATTAAAAGAAGAATATGGCCAGTGATTCCTCATTACTTTCTGTCTTGCATTGCCATGTACATCTTTGCAAAGGGAAGATAAAATGCTTCCAGTGGCTGAAATGAGGGTAGAATTCTCACTTGTTCTTGTTTTCCACCCACTTTGCACAGATGTCAATGAGCACACGAGATGCAAGGAAAGGAGAAACAGGTCAGCAGGGCAAATTCCAGTGAACCTGCTGTGTGTGGAAGCTAGAAATGCTTAACCTACCTTCAAGTAAGAACAAGGAAGCCTCCCTCTTCTCTTTTCAAAGGACTACCGTGTTGACAGAACACTGAGTATATCTATGCTTTTGAGTAACCTTTGGGACTAGCTCCCTAAAGAATCACAGATTCTTTGTCTGAAGATTGTGGAGAGACAAGAAAATAAACAGTGAACCAAATCCAAAGCTGGTGTAAAACAACAAAACTTCATTGACGTTAATGAGCCAGATTCTTAACTTGTGTAAATCAGATTCAATGAAACCAGATCCCCATCCGCTGCAGCTCCATTGGAGTCAATGGGGCCAGAACCCCAACTGTGGTAAATTGGTGTCACATCATTAAAATCAATGGGCCAGCTTCCTAACTAGTGAAAATTAGTGGTAGCCTCAATGAAATCTCTGACATTCACCAGCTATGAAGCACTGTTAGAAATTGATTCTGTAACATTTCCTCCTAGGGGTAATCTTTAATCATGTTACTAGCTTGACATCTGTATGGCTGTTCAGTACAATGGCATCTCTCTCTCTCTCTTTCTGTCACTGGAAGAGAGGGACAATGGAGTAGGCAGTAGGTTCCAGAGTGAACGGACCAATCCAATTAATGGGAGGCAATTTGCATCATGATGGGTTAGTTGCAAATATCTCACAACAAAATGAATTTTATTTAGTAAAGTATGTTTCATACAAAGCTGGGTTCAGTCTTGCCTGGCTGAGACCTCTCAACCAGGCCCAGGGGATTCCATAGGATATGGTCCGGTAGAGCAGCTCTTTGAATGGTGTATTATATGGCAAAATGCTTTACAGCGTTAAACATGGGTTACGCAACTTACTGATGAATAACAGCATTCATAGATTTTAAGGCCAGAAGAGACTAGTCTGACCCCTTGCATATTACAGGGCACAGAATTTCACCAAGTTATTCCTATATTGAGCCCATTCATTTGGGTTTGACTGAACACATCCATTCTGGAGCTGAAGACTTCAGGAAATGGAGATCCACCACTTCCCTTGGGAGTTTGTTCCAGCCGTTAACCACCTCCACAGAGAAAAATATGGGCCTTATTTCTAATTTGAATTTGTTTGGCTTTAACTTCCAGCCATTGGTTCTTATTACTCCTTTCTCTGCTGGATTAAACAACCCTTAAATACTCAGTAGCCTCTCCCCATGAAGGTACACATGCACTTCGATCAAGTAACTTCTGGATCTTCATTTTAGAAAGTGAAAGAGATTGAGCTCTTTAATTCTCTTACTTTCTTCTTTTCCAGCCCGCAAATCATTTTGGTGACTCAGCTCTGCACTCTCTCCAGTTTTTTTCTAGATCCTTTTTTTTAAGTGGACACGAAAACTGGATGCAATAGTCCAGTCCTGGTCTCACCGCTGTTTTGTGTAGAAGTGCTATCAGCTCATTACTCCTGTTCTCTTCTCCCCTTGTTCTACATCCAAGCATCTCTTTGACCATTTTAGCCATGCCACCATGCTGGGTGCTCATGTTGAGCACCTTGTTCATGAAGACCCCAAATCCTCTGCAGAGTCTGTGCCCTGCAGAATACAGCCTTCTATTCTGTACGACTGGCTCACTCTTTGTTTCTATTTGTAGAGGAGGCTAAGGCCAGTGTCCTAGAGAGGGAACACGTGTTTTCAGGTGGGATCAGCGTAGCAATGGAAACTGAAGGCCCCGTTCTGGAACTCCCCCAGTACACAGAGTTAACTAGGCAATGAGATACGGGAAAAGAGTATCAGAGGGCAGGAACTGGAGAAAAGGAGAGATTGGGGAGCGGGGGGAGTAGGCCACTGCTGGATGAACGGACGGAGGGTGTATGAATCCAGAAGCACAGTTCTGTAAGGTGGGGGCTACAGAGGAAGGAGAGGGGGAGAGGGGGAGTAAGGAATTGCGGAGTGGGATGGGGGGACACTGGCTGGGATGGGGTGAGGGCTGGTATGGAAGAAGGCTCTTACACGGACAGTAGCCAGATTGGGTGATGGGACAGAAAGGAAGCTGGTGTAAAATATCTTGGTGAGAAAGTTGGGAGGGTAGATAGGTAGTTCCTCAGTTGATGTAAACTGACATCACTCCATTGAAATAATTTACAGCAGGAGAGAATCTGGCCCGGACAAAAACAGAGTCTCTCATGGTCAAAGGGGCCTAAGGGAATTAGGCACCAAGGACTAGCATCACAAAAGGACTTAGGCAACTCACTGCCACGTGAGGTGCCTAAATCCCATAAGCAGGCCCCACTGGGATTCACAAAGCCCCCACTCAGCTACCCTTGAAATCTGTAGGATCCTAAACTCACTCAACATCTGAATTTTTGCAGTGAAAGTTCCCTCAGCACCTATGTTTCTGCCTCTGGGCATGTGCACTGAATCCCCTTGCCAGGCATCCAGCTGCTGGAGCCCCAGAGTGACAGGGTAATATAGGGGTTCCTCTACCTTACTCACTTGTGAGGCCCGATCCTGTAAGCGTGCTCTGAGCTCGCCTGCCAGGTCAGGCTCCTCTGGGGAATCCCAGTGATTTTCTAGGCACCTAGAATTTAGTTGGGGTGATTCTCAGCATCCCCATGCCTAGGTCCCTTTGTGAAGCTAACCCCTAGTTCTTACGGCTGGTGCCAGGCAGACCCTCCGGGAGCCTGCCTCGCCCCAGGTGGCCCCATGGAGAAGCAGGGTGCAGCATTAGCCCTTCCTGTGTCAGCACACCAGGATCTGGGAGCTTAACTTCCTTGAGAGAGAGAAAGTTTTCACTAATATCAACCAAAATCTCCCTTGCTGCAGATCCAGCTCATTGGTTCTTGTCCTGCCTTCAGTGGACATGGAGAACCATGGATCTCTGTCCTCTTTAGAACAGCCCTTAGCATATTTGCAAACTGTTTTCAGGTCCCCTTCAGTTTTCTTTTCTCAAAACTAAACATGCCTAGTTGTTTTATCCTTTCCTCACAGGTCAGGTTTTCTATACATTTGCTCATTTTTGCTGTGCTCCTCTGGACTCTCTCCAATTTATCCACATCTTCCCTTAAATGCGGCACCCAGTACAGGACACAGGACTCCAGCTGAGGCCTCACCAGTGCTGAGTAGAGCAAGAAAATTTCCTCCCGTGGATTATGTACGACACTCCTGTTAATACGCCCCAGAATGATATTAGCCTTTTTTGTAACTGCCAGGACTGTGTCATATGTTCATAATTGCATTATGTCCCACTCTGTGGGCTGGACCCAGAAGAGAATAAGGGACCTGCTGGTAGCTAAAGGAGACCTGCTTTCACTCAACTAATAGAGGCCAGAAATTCCAGGCTGGAATTTTTAAAAGAGACTAAGGAAGTTTAAAGACCTTTGAAAATAAAGAACCATGGTTATAGTCCTCCTCTCTCCTGAGACAGCCAGTTTCCAGAGCCCTCACTTACAGCTGAGTGAATTATTACATGGCCAAATGTAAAAATCTTGGGGAAAAATTTTGATTCATTTCAACCTGAAACTGATTTTTTTTCTTGTCTATCTCCCTCCATTCAACCCTCACTCAGGCTTTGCGAATCCCAGTGATTTTCTAGGTGCCTAAAAGTTAGTTTCTTTATGAATCCAGCCCCCACCCCCAACTCCTATTTACTGTCAATGGGATTTAGAATCCCTTTGAAAGTTTCAGCCTGGGTTGCTACTGATATTTTAAACTAGTCATCACCAGTACATAGGGGAAAACAAATGAAGAGACAAACTTCATTAACAGCCTAACACCTGGGATGGGTTATATATAGAGAGAGACCATATATGCACAGATATATGCAGAAATAGAAAAGGACAATAGAACTAGATGTTAAAAATAACAAGAGGGTTATTGCAATGTAGTTATATCTGGCTAAAGTACTTATTTGGCCCCTATTACAGTATACCTGAGTGCCTTGTTATCTTTAACATATTTATCCTCACAACATCCCTGGGAGGTAGGGAAGTAAGGCCCCCCAAAGGGCAGATTTTTAAAGGTATTTAGGCACTCAGTGGCATTTTCACCTATGTGCCTAACTCCCATAAGTCACCAGCAGCAGGAACTTGAAGCCAACTCTTTTACATCATATCCTAGTGGCCGGGCCACCAGACTAGCCTTCTGCCCTTTGCTTTGTAGGATCACAGCGATGAAGGGTTGGAAGGGCCCTCAAGAAGTTGTCTAGCCCACCCTCTCATGCTGAGGCAGGACTAGTGCAAGGCAGTGCTGTCATACTGCCCGAACGAACATTTCAATCCAGGCAAGAAGGCTGGGAATTTCCATGGAGCAGAAGGGAGTTAAGTACCAAAATTCCATTGAAGCTAGTCTCCTAACTCCCTTAGGCTCCTTTTGAACACCCAGCTTGGGGGGTGGGTCTGCAGTCAGTCCGGCAAACCATTGTGGACTCCCCATACAAAGCAGACATACCTTACACTCCTTACTGGCAGGCTTGCCAATTTTCCTGTATTTGGTTCAGCCTTTTCTGCCTCCATTGATGTCATTTTAGGGCTCTCCCTTTGCCACACAGGGCTTTTCTCAGGGCCTCCTTCACCTCCTGGTTCCTGAGGCTGTATATGATGGGGTTGAGAAGCGGGGTGACCACACAGTAGAAGACTGCGACCACCTTGTCCAGCTGGAAGGAGAATTTCCTTGTGGGCTGGGTGTACATGAAGGTCACTGTGCCATAGAAGACAGCCACCACTGTCAGATGCGAGGCGCAGGTGGAGAAAGCTTTCTTGCGCCCGGCAGCTGAGGGGATGCCGAGGATGGTGGTGATGATGCTCCCGTAGGAGGCCAGGGTCAACACGAAGGAGCCCAGGATGACTGAGGAGCAGAGGAAGAAGCTGAGCATCTCATTGAGGCGGGTGTTGGCACAGGCCAGCCTCAGCACGGGCAAGATGTCGCAGAAGAAGTGATCCACCAAGTTGGGGCCGCAGAAAAGGAGCTGGGAGATGAGGATCCTGGCACCAAGGGCAGGAGGAAGCTGGTGATCCAGGACCAGATGGTGAGCTGGACGCATACCGTGCCACTCATGAGAGCTGTGTACCTCAAGGGGCGGCATATAGCCAAGTAGCGGTCATAAGCCATGGCTGCCAGGAGGAGACACTCAGTGGCACCCAGGGCTAGGAAGAAATAAAGCTGGGAGATGCAGCCGTTGAAGGAAATCACCTTCCTTTCCACCAACAGGTCAGCCAGCATCTTGGGCACTGTGACCGAGGTGTACCAGATCTCCAGGAAGGAGAAGTTGCCCAGGAAGTAGTACATGGGGGTGCGGAGGCTGGGATCAGTCCTAGTGAGAAAGATAATGACCATGTTTCCCATCATGGTCACCGTGTACATGAGCAAGACCAGCAAGAAAACTGGGACCCTGATCTTCTTCAGGCTGGGGAACCCAGCGGTGATGAATTCAGTCACAACGGACTGGTTTGCCCATTCCATCTTACACCAACTCTGTCATCTTCAGGAGAAATGAAGAGAGTGGCTGGTGTAAATGTGGTAGAGTTATTAATATTGTTCCAGGTCTGGGAAGGGAATAGGGTTGAGTTGGTTGGGAGTGAGTGGGAGCCAGGATTCCTGGGTTCTCTCCCAAGCTCTGGGAGGGAGTGGGGTCTAGTGGGTTAGAGCCAGGGGGCTGGGAATCAGGACTCCTGGGCTCCATCACCAGCTCTGTGAGGGGAGGAGAATCTAGTGGGTTATAATCTGTCAAAATTATTTTAAAAAAATCTAATTCTGCAAGGCCTATTCATAAGATCAGGCCTTCCAAACACAACTTATTTATCACAAGCTTTCATTGTATGTTTATGGACCGAAATGAAAGACTCCATGGAGTACAGTTTGAGAACTACTCCAATGTAGCTAGGCTGGGAAGGATTAGAGTTTTTAGGTAAACATCAATTTTACTGTATAAACACAAACCAACAAAAATATTTCCATCTATAATAATAAAAATTTACGGACAGGAAAAGTAAAAAAAGAAAATGCTGCTTGAGAACTTAACAGATTTTGATTTAAAGATATTTACTTCATACATTTTGACATGTGATGTTGACAATTTGTGTTTTAATGATTATAAAGCTTTAACTTTTTGAATCTCAGTGTGATGTTGCATCCTGTAATGCTTTATGGAAATATGCTTATGACAGTAAATATGACATAATTGGATGTTTTATGCTACATATGCCATGTAACATATCTCTGTAAAGGTTATGATCTACTGAATATATTCATCCTATCTGTATGCATGTATCATTTTTGTATTCTAAGTTATGAATATTGGCTGTATACTTATTTGACTTTAAGTAGCCTTAGTAAAGCATTTGGTCAGCTTCTTGAGAAAGGAATGTGCGAATTAAGTGCCCAATCAAGAAACACTTAACTGACAATGGATCTTGAAAGACTCCAATTGACATAAGAAGTCATCCTGGAGACATTCAAGATAGCATGTGGGCAATGGCTGCTGTCTGTAAAAACTGAGTCATGCATGGACATGTGACTTGCCCATGTGACTCCAAAACTCCATCGTGGAGCTGGATTTTGCATAGGAGAGAGGAGGGGGTCTCCACCCACAAGAGAAAGTCTATTTAAGCCCCTGGAGACCCCTGCATTTTGTCTTCAGCTGGCTCAAGAGATAGCCTCTCCACCCCCAAAGGATACCTGAAAGAAACTGGGACAAAGAACAGTAACCATGGGGGTGTGAGTGATTGCTGGACCCAGAGTAGGAGGAGACTAGTCTGTAAAATAAGCTTACTGGAACATCTCTGAGGGTGAGATTTCATCTGTAATCATTGTCTTACTTTATTTGGTGTAGACTTGCATGTTTTATTTTATTTTGCTTGGTAATTCACTTTTTTCTGTCTGTTATTACTTGGAACCACTTAAATCCTACTTTTTGTATTTAATACAATCACTTTTTACTTATTAATTAACCCAGAGTATGTATTAATACCTGGGGGGCAAACAGCTGTGCATATCTCACTATCAGTGTTATAGAAGGCGAACAATTTATGAGTTTACCTTGTATAGGCTTTATACAGGGTAAAAGGGATTTATTTAGGGTTTGGACCCCATTGGGAGCTGGGCATCTGAGTGTTAGAGACAGGAACACTTCTTAAACTGTTTTCAGTTAAGCTTGCAGCTTTTAGGGGACATGGTTCAGACCTGGGTCTGGGTTTGAGACAGGCAAGCATCTGTGGCTCAAACCAGGCAGGGCACTAAAGTCCTAAGCTGGCAGGGAAAACAGACTCAGAGTTAGTCAAAGCACATCAGGTGGCAGTCCCCAAGGGGGTTTCTGTGATCCAACCCATCACACTCAGCTTCTACTGCCATTCAATGATTATTGTCTGACCCACCCTAATTTCCCACAACTGTGAAAATTTAAATCAATAAAAACTGGGGGGCGGGGGAATGCTTAAAGATAAACATCAGTATTTCTCATCACAGTTATATAAAAATAAAAATTGAATTCCTCCAAGCCTAAATATTCATTCACCTTCATTCTGGTCTTCTTAAGTGATTATCCCTACCCCCTCCACCCCACTCCTCCATTCAAGACCTGATGCCATATCCCTTACCAAGGAAAAGTTCCCAAAAGAATTTTAGCTGGGTGAGGACTTTTAAATTTCTTCATAGGAATGTAGCAGTACTTACATACTCACACTAAAGTTCCACGACTGCTTCAAGATAGACAACTTGAACCCGGTGCTGTGCTTCACAATCTGCCCTGGGAAACAAATGAAAACTCTTTAGGAACCGGTATTGAGGGAATATCTAGATGACCTCCTCAGGCAGGGAGAGATGGACAGAAATGTAAAAGGAGACAGCATGGGATTTTTGCAACATGTTCTCAGCAGTTTAAAGAAACAAATGGCAACACTTTCACATAGGAATTGATATTCTATTGTCGTCTAAGCGATTTATAGGGAGTGCACCTTTTTCAGATCAACAGCATCCCTGGAGACACAATCCCTAAAGCTTTGTATATGGAAGCTTAAATAAAATAAACAAGGTGGTTTGATTCTACCAGCTATACATTGGACAGAAAGCTCTTTGAGGCTTTTGCTTCTGTTTTTGTACAGCACCTAGTAGAGTGGTGTCCTGGCTCCTAGGGGCTACCATCATCATCATCATCATCATCATCAAATGTTATGTCAGGCATCACCATAGTCTTCCAATTTCTTCTCCTTAGCATGTGCGCAAATTTTGACTCTTGGGAAGACATACAGGGTTGTCAGTGTTGGGTAATGCAAGGTTTGGCATGAAGGCAACTTTAGGAGAGAAAGAAATGCATGAGCAGGAGAGTTTGCTCTGTGCATTGGGCACAAAGTCAGTTCTTGAGATGGAGTTGCTCCCTGGGAATTGGATATTGCTCTTGGACCAAGATTCCTGGGAGAAGGAATGGCCCTGCATGCTGCTTCCCCACATCTGTTCCAGAACTGGTGCATGTGTGTAAATAAAGCATAGAATCCTAGAATCATAGAAGATTAGGGTTGGAAGATACCTCAGGAGGTCACCTAGTCCAACCCCCTCCTCAAAGTAGGACCAACACCAACTAAATCATCCCAGACAGGGCTTTGTCAAGCCGGGCCTTAAAAACCTCTAAGGATGATGATTCCACCCCCTCCCTAGGTAACCCATTCCAGTGCTTCACCACCCTCCTAGTGAAATAGGGTTTCCTAATATCCAACCTAGACCCCCCCCCCACTGCAACTTGAGACCATTGCTCTTTGTTCTGTCATCTGCCACCGCTGAGAACAGCTGAGCTCCATCCTCTTTGGAACCCCACTTCAGGTAGATGAAGACTGCTATCAGTTGGGGGCATTCTCCTCTCTTGGGGCCTGCTGAAGTCAGCATCCCAGCACCGTTCCAGGCAGTGCATCACTGTAGGAAACAGGGGTGGAGGGTTCAGTTTGGAACACGCTGGTCCATGCT
This sequence comes from Terrapene triunguis, assembly GCF_002925995.2. Classification (NCBI taxonomy): domain Eukaryota; kingdom Metazoa; phylum Chordata; order Testudines; family Emydidae; genus Terrapene; species Terrapene triunguis. The sequence continues at coordinate 844,302 of NW_020664963.1, read as the reverse complement.
GTCACAGTGCTGTTTCTGGTGGAAGTTATATGGCTTAGATGTGATACAATAATGCAAACCCATCTGTTGCCACCAAGTTTTCTCTTGTGCTGTTCACAGGTGTAGCGGTGTGCACTAGCTAGTGGCAGTATTTTGTAATAGTTTTTTCCAGCAGGGGGCAACAATGTTACATCTACACTGGAATAAAAGCCCTGCAGAATTTACTGGTATAAATCACCAGCTGGCCTGGGTCAGCTGACTCAGGCTCCCGGGGCTTGCCTTGTGGGGCTAAAAATTGTGGTGTAGATGTTTGGGCTGGGGCTGGAGCCTGGGCTCTGGGACCCTATCAATGTGTAGACATCCCAGAACCTGAACGTCTACACAGAAAGTTTACAGTTCCACAACCTAAGCTCCGCAAGCCTGAGTCAGCTGAGCTGGGCCAGCCACGGGTGTTCACTGTAGATGTAGACACAGTTCCCACTTTGCATCAGGTGTTCTCACCTTCCTGCTTTAATCATCTGTTTAACAGTGTTATGTTGGCTTGCCTAGGGTTGGCAACCCTCCAGCATTGTCCTGGAGTCTCCAGGAATTAAAGATTAATCTTTAATTAAAGATCTTGTCATTGAGTGAAACCTCCAGGAATATGTCCAACCCAAATTGGCAATCCTACCTTTGCCCATAAGAGGTGGCTGCATTTCAGGGCTCGGATCCAGAGACCACCAAGTACATTACTATTTCACATTCAGTTTGATGCATTACTAAAGCGCTTTGTGGTCCTGTGTGCTGGAACCCACGGCAATAGTAACCACACCAGTGAGACGTGACTGTAGTGTTTAGGGTGAAGCAAGTACAGATACGTTCATGTGAATTTCAGAGACAAACGTACATGATCTCTGGATTCCAAATAGGCCCAGAAGAGCAGGGAGGGGATTATCTGTTGTTTTTTAGAGACACAAAGTACAGCAACAACTCGGCAGGGAAATGTTGAGTGGCGACAGCTAAAGGACATTGCACCATCTTTGTTGTTCTACATGAAACGTCCTGGGAGTACTGTGGGAAGGGAAAGATTCTGCTCCCCCCAGAATGCCCTTCTTCTCCAGATGAACAGCTGCAGCTCCCATTGAAGTCAATGAAGCTTCAGCACCAGGGCCCATATGAACACTGGACTGATGACCAGGGACAATGCAAGGTCCAGGAATGTCTCTTGCCCTGGCCACACTCACAAATGCAGGGCAAACAGCTCAGCTACATTGTTGGAATAATTAATACTCTTGATATTAATTACTCTTCTTAGCTGTTCTGAGGATGTTCATTGCCTTTGCCAACAGGGATTTACACTGCTCTGTGCTAACAATGGCAGGAACTGAAAAATTCAATCCCTTGACACCATTTATGACCATTCCTTGACTGCCCCCCCTCATCTCCACCTGCCTCCCAAAGGAAAGTGAGGTGCTCAAGGGATAAGTAGCCTCTGCAGGTGGCTGACGTGAAAATATACGGCCAGCTCCAGAGACTTAGAGACCCAAAGCCTCCTGGGCATTAATTAGATGTTAATCATACTGAGCTGGCTAATGGAGTCTGGTGTAGCTCCACTGAACTGAATAGAATAATTTCAACCAAAGAGAAGTGGTGGAAGACATGGATGGTAATACTGAAATAATGAAACTATAATAATACTGTTCTTAGGGAAATATTGTAATGTGAAATTAGAGGAGCACCCCCTCCCTCTGCTGCCTCCCCCAGGTGCCTATTATACAGTATAGCCGTCCCTTCCCCCACCCCCACCCTCTGCTGCCCCAGTATCGATTATATAGTATAGCCTCCCCTTCCCCCTCCCTCTGCTGCCCCTAGTGCCCATTATACAGTATAGCCACCCCTTCCCCACCCCTCATCTTCTGCTTCTCCTAGTGCCCATTATACAGTATAACTGCCCCTTCCCCCCCCCCTCTGCTGCCCCCCGTGCCCATTATACAGTATAACCACCCCTTCCCCCCACCCTCTGCTGCCCCCAGTGCCCATTATACAGTATAACTGCCCCTTCCCCCACCCTCTGCTGCCCCTAGTGCCCATTATACAGTATAGCCACCCCTTACCCCCACCCTCTGCTGCCCCCAGTGCCCATTATACAGTATAGCCGCCCCTTTCCCCCACCCTCTGCTGTCCCTAGTGCCAATTATACAGTATAGCCACCCCTTCCCCACGCCTCATCTTCTGCTTCTCCTAGTACCCATTATACAGTATAGCCGTCCCTTCCCTGCCCCCACCCTCTGCTTCTCCTAGTGCCCATTATACAGTATAGCTGCCTCTTCCCATCTTTTCCCATTTGCTTCCCCATATATAATGCAGTGTAACTGCCCCTTTCCCCTCCTCACTCATGGGGGTCTCACAGCCCTGGCTCCATCCCCCACCCGAACAGCTACACCACTATTTTATTGTCTCACAGCCTGAGATCCAAGAGCCTGAGCCAGCTGACCCGGGCCAACTGCGGACTTGTCACAAATCTTTTATTCCAGTGTAGACATATCCACAAAATCAAGATGCAGGATTTGTTGTGTCTAAACCATCCAAGACAGGTGACTGTCCAGCCTCCTTTTGAAAACCTCCAGTGAAGGAGTTTCCAGGACCTCCTGAGGCATCTGTTCTATTGTCCTACTGTTCTTACAGTTAGGAAGTTTTTCCTGAGATTTAATCTAAATCTGTTATGCTGTAGTTTGAACATATTGCCCCTTGTCTTGGCCTCTGTAGCAAGAGAGAACACTTTTTCTCCATCTTTTTATGGCAGCCTTTCAAGTATTTGAAGACCGATATCATATCCCCCCTTACTCTCCTCTTTTCCAAACTAAACATACAATTCCTTCAGCCTTTGCTCATACAGCTTGCATTCCATCCCTTTGTTCATCTTTGTCACTCACCTCTGGATCCTTTCCAGTTTCTCTACATCCTTTCTATACATTCGTGACCAAAACTGGACAGAGTACTCTAGTTGAGGCCTAGCAAGCACCAAGTAGAGCGGTACTATCACCTCCCATAATTTGCATGCTATGACTCTGTTAATGCAACCCAAAATTGCATTTGCTTTTTTTGGAACAGCGTCACATTGCTGACTCATTTTGAGGTTGTGATCCACCACAGCTCCTAGATCCTTTTCAGCAGTGCTGCCGCCAAGCCAGTTACCCCCCGGTCTGTATTTGGGCATTTGTTTTTTTCTTCCCTAAGTGCAGCACCATACATTTGTCTTTGTTAAATTTCATTTTGTTGCCTAGAGTCCAATTCTACAATTTACCAAGATCCCTCTGAATTTTAGCTCTATCCTCCAAAGTGTTTGCACCCCTCCCCACCAGCTTTGTGTCCTATGCAAATGTGATCAGTATATTCTCTATTCCTACGTCCTGTTCATTAATAAAGATGATAAACAACACCGGACCCAGAACAGATCCCTGTGGAACCCCACCTGAGACCTCCCTCCAATCTGATACAATTCCATTAATAGCTTCTTTTTGTTTACAGTTTTTAACCAATTATCTATCCATTGAATGGTAGTTCCCCCAAGACCACCTTTCTCCAGATTACTTATGAGAATATCATGTGGGACTGTGTCAAGAGCCAAAAGTTAGACCCTGAGCATGTGAACAAGAACCAGCCAGCCCAGCACCTGAGTGAGAGAATGCTCGGTGCGATCTCAGAGCCCTGGCTTTCTCCATCCAATGTCCCATCTCCAGTCATGGCCATCCCTGATGCTTCAAAGGAAGGAGACTAAAAATAAAAAACCTTCTCCCAGAATACATTGCAGGAAAAAAATTCCTTCCTGACCTCTGCAGGTGCCTGACTGAAACCCTGAAGAATGAGCTTTTAGGAACATAAGACATACCTTGGAACTAAGCCGTACTGTAATGGTAAGTTTATTGGATGGAATGTCTCCATGCCCACAGCCACTAACATGCCCCTTCACACAAGGACAGATCCCGCCTCTGCCTTCATCCCCATTATCTCACGCATCATACTGGGGGAAGAGAAGGCTCTAAACCCAGTGAAAGTATCAGCTGAAAGCTGAGATGACATCCCACCAGTCTCTTCACAGGTTTCCTACTCTAGGCGGGTTTGTTTGACTGGGGAAAAGGTCCACAAGTCAGTCCAGGAGGCAGAAATTTAGTAGGAGGATACCATGGTGTCTCATTCCCCTCTCACTCACCCCACTGTAAATCAGGAGTTGCTCCACTGAGGTCAATAGTGGTATTGAATCACTGTAAGTGAGAGGAAAATCTGGCCCTTAGATGCCACCCACCGACCCACCCGTAGTGAGCCGTTGCAGACTTGCGTAAATCTGGAGTAATTACAGTGAGATTAGCACAGCTATTCTTGATTTTGGGGCTGTTCCAACACTCATTGATTTAGATGGATGGATGAGCTTTGGCTTCAGCAGACACTGGATTGGGTCTTTACAGAGCAACTGAGCTCAGAATCCACCCCTCTGTATTCTCCATTGGTTTGACAGCTAATTAACTGTTAGATCCTCCTATGATGATCGGATGGTGCTTTAGGGACGAGGGACCCAAGGGGAAGTTAGAAGAAAAAGTGTTATATGCTCCCCATTTCTGTCACTTCAAATTAGGTGTAGCAAGGCCTGTAATCGAAATTCAACATTGTGTGAATACATGTTTTTTTCCCCTAACCTATCTGATTTGTTACTGATGATATTACATGTTTCTTGAAGAAATTCCTTGCTCTGAACTATTTTTATAGGTGTATCTTTGTGAAACACAAAACACTGCCTCAAAATATCTGATCTGTTCAATTTTCAAAAAAGTAAGTATTCACTTGGCAACATTTTCTAAAAATGTCATTTTTTTTTATCCAGTGCAACAGCCATTGAATATAAGGGACAGTTTCCTTTTGATTTAAATAGGAAACGTCTACCTTCTCTATTCACAAAAGTTGCTCCACTTAAATTATGCCTGCATACTGTCGCTCTAAGTGAGGCAAAGTGATGTCTATTGTTTCTCTCTGAAGTTCACCATTGCGAGAATGCAAGACTTTTCCTAACCTTTCTGATCAATTCCTGATGTTATTACATGCTTGTTGATGTTAAAACTCCTCATTGTCTTTGAATTATTATTAATATTATTATTTAGGTGCATCTTTGGGAGACGAACAACACTGCAGCAAGATAGCTGATCTGTAGAAATTGTGGAAAGCGTAAGTGTTCACTAGACCTCATTTCCTAGATGTCTTCTTTTTTGGTCCAATCCAATGGCCATTGAAGTAAATGGACAGTTTCCTTTTGATTTGAATGGGAAATTTAGACTTTGTCTACACTGGTATAATTAAAGCAGTTCAACTCCAAGTGTGGATGCAGTTATAGCAGTATAAATGTGCTTACACCATTACTGTATATATTGTATATATACCTGCTATTGCCATGCAGGAAGGGGAATAAGATTTACTGGTATAAATCCCCATTATTCTGGTATAGCTGCACCCATATTAGGGGCTGTACAGCTATGACTGTATCAGTTAAAAATAGACCTCTAATCAACATACTTATACTATCCCTATAATTTTGTGTAGACCAGGATTTAAAGAATATTGATTATTGGAGAGAGTCAAAGAACTTCTAGAGAGACAGAAGGTGGGTGAGGTAATATCCTTTATTGGACCAACTTCTCTTGGTGAAAGGGACATGCTTTTGAGCTTTACAGAGCTCTTCCTCTGGTCTGGAGAAGGTAACTAGAGTGTCCAAGCTAAATACAAGGTGGGACAGATTGTTAAACGTAAGGCGTTCACACAAGCTTTAAGAGACCACTAGAACCAAAGAGGGCAATTAATGTTTAGCAGGCAGTGGGGTGTGCTACAAATTGTTGTAAAGAGCTGTAAAGCCAGTGTCTCTGTTCAGCCCATGGCTTCTAGTGTGAAGCAGAGTTATGAATTTAAGTTCTTAGGCTCAACACCCCACACGACACATCTTTCAAGATCCATGGGTCCTACATATGCCTATCACAACATGTGGTGTACTCCTCCAGTGCATCAAATGCCCCAATAAAAACTATGTGGGTGAAACCAGGCAATCACTACGCTCTTGCATGAACTCACACAGAAAAATGATAAAAGACAAAAACACCACATCGCCTGTGGGTGAACACTTTTCACAAAGGGATCACTCCATTTTCAACCCATCAGTCCTCATCCTCAACAGATGCAAAAGGTGTGCCTGGGTACTTAAATTAGCAACTCTGCTTTTTGATATTTCTAGTTCCGTTTAATCTAAACTATGGTGCAATGTGTGTTTTATCTCTCTATAAAGACTTATGGCCACTTTTTAAAAGGTATTTAGGGACCTACTTTTCAAAGGCATCTAGGACAGGTGCTAGGCACCAAGGTGCTTTTTTAAAAATCCCACTAGGCACCTAAATACTTTTTAAAAATTTGCCTTTAGCCAATGAAGGTTGGGATTTTTGAAGCAGTTTCAGCGAGTTAGGCACCTAAATCATATTGAGAGGTTCCTTCAACAGTCCCAAAGTAAACCAGGGTCATTAAAATGAGAATCAATCCCATGAAGCATTCCTGCATTCCTGATCATGATTTTATTAGCACTTTTCTCCCCCTTTGCAGAGTCTAAGCAGAACTGAATTGTAGATGGTTGGATGGAATGTTAGAAGATATAACAAAAAGATACTTACTGTGCTTTCCCATAAACTAGAAGTGTCTGAAAACGAAATCGCCAAATACAAACATTCCCAATCCCAACTCTGTCACAAAGGACTTGATCCAGCACTCCACTATTGCAGTTTTGCACTGGGGATTTCAATGGAATTACAGGGGTATATAGCTGAAGAGGTTCAGCACTCAGTCACATTGCCGTAGTACCTACACCTGTGAGTAGTGCAGCTGCAATCAATGGGTTACTCAAGGGCAAATGTGCTGTGAGAGAAAGAATCTGGACTTCAGGGAAAGATGTGGGATCAGATTCTAGCCACAGTCAAACCAGTGTAAAGCTGGAGTAATTCCACTGAAATTGACAGCGTTCCTCCAGATTTACCTGATATACCTGAGGGCAGAGTTTATGCCTTAGAGAATTTAACCTATTTTGCAAGCAGATAACTATGTTCTTAAGTAGATTAGTTATTCAGAATTATTCTTCACATAATTGCTATCAATCATTCAGAGCACATGAATCTGCTCTTATTTACACTGCTATAAATCAGGAATAGCTTCACTGAAGTCACTGAAGTAAATGAGATCACCACTGTTGTGGATAAAAGCCCGATTCTAATCTTATACCAAATTAAGTTCGCAGCAATCTGTCTATCTAGGTACTCATTATAAAGAATCAGATGTGTTGATTGGTTTTCATTTGACAGAGTGATATCCATTCTTTTCATTACCTAACTGAAAGAATGTAATGCTTCAAATCTATCTATCTATCTATCTATCTATCTATCTATCTATCTCTATACACGCCCCCCTCTCTTTCTTTCTCTCTCTGTTGTTAAATGTTTCACTGCATGTGTGTGCTTTTTTTGTGTGTGCTGCCCCACCTCTGCGCAGACAGCTGGCACAGCAGACGTCGAGTGAACCGCCCAATGACCACAAGATCCGTTAAGATACGAAAGCACCAGGCCAGGTTTATTGTCACCAAAGCACGGTAATAACATCTGGCAGACTGTATGAGGATACTAAGACATGTATGCCCGTGACAATGGACACAGCTCAGTGAATGGAGGGACTTTCCATTCCCCCCTTGGCTGGACAAAACAATCAGATTAGTTACTGCCCCCTGACCTGGCTAGTTATTACTCCTCACCTTATACATGTTGGTTCAATTAAAACATTTTTATTACATACTGTTATCCTGACCTTGTCTTTTAGGAGGAGTCAGTATGTTCCTGTTATCCTTGGGGAATGTTTTTGTACCATCTTTGATATCAGAATGTTCTCATACCACTAAATATTGGAATGTGTTTGAGTGAGTACTCTATGCTTAGCACTTCTTAGAAATATGTATTTCTGCAATATCAGCCCTGTTCTTGCCAAATTCTGTAAACAGGTCCTGCCTGATACCAGGCCTCTATTACAAGGGCTTATGTCTCAGGCTCTCTTCCTCCTCCTCCTCCTCCTCTCTCTCTCTCTCTCTCTCTCTCTCCACCCCACCTTCCTGCCACTTTAATTAATCATGTGTTTAATTCTAATAAGCCATTGTGTATTTTTCTTTGTTTTAACCCCACAGATCTGACACTATCTAGCTATGGGGGTTTGGAACACAACAATAGTAACCCACTTCATCATCCTGGGCTTCCCAAGCCTCCAGAAGCTGCAGCTCTTGCTCTTTTTTGTGGGCTTGATCATTTACCTCATGACCTTGTCTGGACATATCGTCATCATCACGATAGTACGTCTCGACCTCCGCCTCCACACCCCCATGTACTTCTTCCTCAGCAACTTCTCCTTCCTGGAGATCTGGTACACCTCCAACATTGTTCCCAAGATGCTGCAGGTTTTCCTGGCCACAGACAGGTCCATCTCATATGCCGGCTGCATCGCCCAGCTGTACTTCTTCATCACCTTGGGTACTGCCGAGTGCTTCATCCTGGCCATCATGGCCTATGATCGCTACTTAGCCATCTGCAACCCGCTGCGCTACCCGATCCTCATGAACAACAGGGTTTGTGTTCGTCTGGCCATATGCTCTTGGGTAGGTGCCTTTGTTGTCAATGTTCCACCTCTGGTCTCCCTCTGCAAGCTGCCATTCTGTGGGCCTAACGAGATCAACCATTTCTTCTGCGATGCCCCACCCTTGCTGAAACTTTCCTGCAGGGACCCCCGCGAGGCTGAGACAGTCAATTTCATTGTGGCCACCAGCATCATTGTCAGCTCCTTCCTCTTGATCGTGGTCTCGTATGTTCTCATCATCGTGACGATCCTGAAGATCCCTTCGGCTCTGGGGTGCTGGAAAGCTTTCTCCACCTGTGGCTCCCATTTGGCCGTGGTGGCCATCTTCTATGGCACCCTGATGTTCATGTATGTGCGGCCGACCTCCAGCTACTCCAACGACTCGGTCAACTTCAACAAGCTGGTGTCCATGTTCTACACGGTGGTGACGCCCATGCTCAACCCCATTATATACTGTCTGAGGAACAAGGAGGTTAAAGAAGCTCTGAGGAAAGCAGTGATGGGAAGGTGTGTGCTGCTGCCCAAGGCTGGGAGCATTTCTAATGGGGGCTGGTAATAGAGGGGAAGGTGAAGCTGAGTATGGCAGGGAGTACGTGTGTGTGTGTGATGTTAAATAAGTATTCCTCTAAGTCAATATGTTTCATTCCTTTTAACTTAACTAATTTTCTATGTGCTTTCTCTCTCTTTCACTCTCACTCTCGCTCTCATATGCAGGAAACCAGGCTAGATGATCATAAATGATTATCTGGCATTAAAAAATCTATCTATCTATCTATCTATCTATCTATCTATCATCACCAAGCAAACATCCTCCCCCCCGCCCGAAACACACACAGTCTCTTTCTAACCTGTTTTCTATAGTGTCCAAGGGACATATCTTTAAAGGTATTTAGACAAATAGTGGGATATTCAAAAGCACTTCGGTGCCTAAAAGTAATTTATTTTAATTAGGCCTTGTCTACACTACAGGGTAATTTGATGTATGTTACGTAACTTGTATAACTTAAGTCGACATAGTTTACATTGACTTACCGAAGTGTCTATGTCGGTGGGAGAGGCTCTCTCGTCGACATCGCTTCTGCCTCTCATTGAGGTGGTGTGCTGAAGTTGATGGGAGAGCGCTCTCCCAGTGACTTATCGCATCTTCACCCGACCCGCTAAATCAACACCGCTGCATCAATCGCAGCACCGCCAATTTAGCCCCATAGAGAAGACAAGCCCTTAATGTTAGATGCCTAGGTGCATTTGAAAATCCCATGAGCTCCTAAATGTCTTTAAAAATCTGAACTTGTATCTATTCGATTGTCTGCCAGTCGATTGTCTGCCACCATAATCTATCCACTATCCTTTCATAGACAGTGACTCTCTCTCTTTCTCTCTCTCTCTCTCTCTCAGTCCATCCAGGGTCTTGTACTACACCCATGATACCTGAACAGCTTCCTGCTGGACCATTCTCTTCTCCTCCATTATTATACCATATTGCATAGTTTAAACAGGTATATATACAAGCAGATGTTTTAACTATTGTAAAAGTCATTTGCAATTATAAATGTAAATGAATAGATATATCTGTCATCTAGCCAATCTCTCTCTCTCTCTCTTTCTAATGTATCTATGAACGTATCATCTGAGAATCCTGCATAAAACCCTGGCCCCATTAAGACCTATTGGTGCATGATTTTACCTGGACTAAGTTATTGATCTGCCGTCTGAGCTGGGAGTGTGGTTCCCCTAGCTGGAGTTTAAAGAGCAGTATAGCCGTAGTAGCACTGCTAGTGGCAGCAGGGGCACGGCTGAGCTGTTCCAAGTACAAAACCTGCCTGTGGAACAGCTTCAACAAGAGAGACGGAGGGAAACCCACAGCAGAATATCCCATAGGCCTCTGGCTAGGACAGCCACCCCAGAGGTGGCGGGGTTCCTCATCTACTCCTTTCTCCCCTCAGACAGAGTGCGGACTTCACTTGATCCAGAGGCACCCCCCTACCCCTGCCTTGGCATCTCCCATTGGCTAGGTTAGATAGCTCCCTGCCTAGCGTGCTGGCTAGTGTGAATCCCAGTCTGAGGCAGCTATCTCTCCGCATTCATTAGAGAGGGAGCTGAGGCGCCTAACCCAGGCTTTGGGGATCCCAGTGATTTCCTAGGTCCCTACAAGCTAAGTGCTGTCAATCAGTATCAAAACACCTAAGTCCCTTTGGGAATCTATCCCCATGTATCATTATCAGAGCAGCAGCCTCTAACCCCAGTTTAATTCAACCGCGGAAGGAGAGCACACATTTCAGAGAGCAGTTCTCCAGGCCCGAGGCGGCCATTGCTGTGAGTGGCTGTAACTCTACAGAGTTCCAAAGAGTTGTGTCTGTTAACACCAGAGATAAATGCGCCCCCTTCTTGCCCTCCAGAAAGCACCCTAGATCTACAAGTCTTGTCTTAAACAAAGAAAAAACACCTATCTGTTTTCTTTTATTGAGCAGGTTTGTAACTGGCTGAAGTTTTCAATTTCTTTATTAATTTCTGCTGGTGAAGAATAGGTAGCAAGCCACGTGATGAACTAGCTGGCGCAGAGTGATCCAGATACATGACTGGCTTGCAGACAGCCTCCCAGCAATAACTTTGAGTGATGCATGTTCATTTTTTTCCTAGCTGCAAGCCGTAACTAATGTGTTTATGGACATTCAGTGATGATAACTATTTGAGTCACAAGCAGGAAAAAAACTGATCTTGTAAAGAGTTCAGTGTATTGGGGATCATGGATTCTGGGTTCAATTCTCATCTCTAGCACAGAGTCACGGGTGTTACCTTAATAGGTCACTTCAGGCCCAGTTTATAAAGATATTTAGGCACCTAGTGGGAATTTCAAAAGCATTTCAATGGCAATTAGGTGCCTAGGTGCTTTAGAAAATACCACGAGGTGCCTAAATACCCGTAAAATATCTGGCCCTTTGTGCCTCAGTTTCCCCTTGAAAAATGAGGATGAAGATGATGATAAAATTCCAACTGCCTAAAGGTGATGAGAGGCTCAGAGCTTGGCTACACTTGAAAAGTTCCTGTGGCACACTTGCAGTGCTGTAGCTGTGCTGCGGAAGCTCTTCAGTGTAACCCTACCTACGCCAACCCTGAGAGGTGGGAGCTAGGTTGATGGAAGAATTCTTCCCTCCGCCTAGCACTGTCTACATGAGGACTCAGATCAGCTTAATTATGCCACTCAAGGGTATGTTTTTTCCCCCCACATCCCTGAGTGAAGTAGTTATGTGACCTAATTATCGAGTGTAGACTAGGCTTGTATCATTTAATTCTTGGGATTCAGGTATTACAGTGACCAGTGCTGTATAAGTGCCAAGATAAATGAGTGGTAACGTTTAGGATAATTACTGAATCAGAAATACCTGTAATTAGTTAAGAACAAGAAACTCCATTAATCAAATCTCTAATGTAATAAATGTCTATTTCATGACTCTTCCGGGAATAAATTATTAATCTTCAAATCCGATAACAGCAGCCTCCTTTGTCCCAAATGAAAGTAAAGTGGTGGGACTTTAATACCTACAAAAGACCACATCCTGAGCCAAAGATCATTATATAAAAATGGATTTGGTTGCTTGGAATCATGAGGACACAAAGTTCCTGTGGTTACATACAGGAAATGCAGGTAAGATAGGACATTGCAGAGATCTGGATTCTGAAAGTCATGCAGTCTAGCCTGATATCATTTGCAGCCATTTCATAGAAACTGGGGGAGTTTGATTATATTTTATATTCATAACATTCTAATATACCTTAAATAATAATAATCCAAGTACATATGACAAGGAGGAGGGAGAAAATTGTTCTTCTTAATCTCTGAGGATAGGACAAGAGGCAATGGGCTTAAATTGCAGCAAGGGCAGTTTAGGTTGGACATTAGGAAAAACTTCCTAACTGTCAGGGTGGTTAAGCACTGGAGTAAATTGTCTGGGGAGGTTGTGGAATCTCCATCATTGGAGATGTTTAAGAGCAGGTTAGACAAACACCTGTCAGGGATGGTCTAGGTAATATTTAGTCCTGCCATGAGTGCAGGGGACAGGACCAGATGACCTCTTGAGGTCCCTTCCAGTCCTTTGATTCTATGATTCTTTATCAGGACAATATGACAGTATTTTTCAAAGTACAAAACACTTGAACAGATGCACTTGAAATTAAGTAGGGAAGATGGGAAGGGAACCAAAATAATATATCATTTTAAAGTGTTGCTTGCAGTAGTTCTGTAACCAGCTTGGTGCCAGGATATGAATGAGAAAAGGTGGGTGAGGTAATAGTTTGTATTGAACCAACTTCAATGGAATAGATGAGCTCTGGAGCTAAAAAGAGCTCTTCTTCAGGTCTGGACAAACTAATCAGAATGTCCCAGCTAAATACAATGTGAGTCAGATTGATAAAGGTAAGGGGTTACCATATTGCAGGAAACCAATTAGAGTGAAGTGGGCAATTAACACCTGTGCAGGCATTGGACAAAAGAGGTTACAAATTGGGACACTCTGATTGCTTTTTCCAGACAGGAAGAAGAGAGCTGTGTAGCTGGTGAGCTCACCCACCTTGTATCTCTCATTTAAAAAAAAAAATTTGAAATAAAATCTGTTGTTTCTCATCAAAATTTGTAAAATTCTCATCCTCCCTTAATCTTCATGCTGTTGATCATCTCAGACATATTTCTGACACCCAAGACTGTTTTGCTGATATTTTATTTTTGCTTAGATTTTTTTTAAACCAAAGACTCCTTGCAAAACTCTCTCTCCTTACAAAACTCTCTTTTCTACTGGCGTTGCTCCGATACATGCTCCAAGGTGCTTCGTGCCAATGTTATGGTATAAGAACATAGACAGAGAGATGTTTGAAGCATAACTCGTTTGGAGCCCAGTTCTGTCTTCCATTGTGAGGCACTCAAGAACCAGATCCAGGCATTGTAATTTTACTCGACTAAGGTCTGGAGGATCAGTAATCCACACTACACACAAGAGTACTGACAGATTTTGATACGGTCTCCCACAGTATTCTTGCCAGCAAGTTAAAGAAGTATGAGCTGGATGATTCGACTATAAGGTGGTTAGAAAGCTGGCTAGATTGTCAGGCTCAACAAATAGTGATAAATGGCTCCATGTCTAGTTGGCAGCCGGTAACAAGCGGACTAACCCAAGGGTCAGTCCTGGGGCCGGTTTTGTTCAATATCTTAATTAACAATCTGGAAGATGGCGTGGACTGCACTCTCAGCAAGATGGCAGATGACACTAAACTGGGAGGAGTGGTAGATATGCTGGAGGGTAGGGATAGGATACAGAGGGACCTAGACAAATTAGAGGATTGGGCCAAAAGAAATCTGATGAGGTTCAATAAGGACAAGTGCAGAGTCCTGCACTTAGGATGGAAGAATCCCATGCACTGCTACAGACTAGGGACCGAGTGGCTAGGAAGCAGTTCTGCAGAAAAGATTGTGGTGGACGAGAAGCTGGATATGAGTCAACAGTGTGCCCTTGTTGCCAAGAAGGCTAGCAGTATTTTGAGCTGTATAAGTAGGAGCATTGCCAGCAGATCGAGGGACGTGATCTTTCCCCTCTATTCAGCATTGGTGAGGCCTCATCTGGAGTACTGTGTCCAGTTTTGGGCTCCACACTACAAGAAGGATGTGGAAAAAATGGAAAGAGTCCAGGAGAAGGCAACAAAAATTATTAGGGGACTGGAGCACATGACCTATGAGGAGAGGCTAAGGGAATTGGTATTGTTTAGTCTGCAGAAGAGAAGAATGAGGGGGGATTTGATAGCTGCTTTCAACTATTGGAAATGGGGTTCCAAAGAGGATGGATCTAGACTGTTCTCAGTGGTATCAGGTGACAGAACAAGGAGTAATGGTCTCAAGTTGCAGTGGGGGAGGTTTAGGTTGGATATTAGGGAAAACTTTTTCACTAGGAGGGTGGTGAAGCACTGGAATGGGTTACCTAGGGAAGTGGTGGAATCTCCTTCCTTAGAGGTTTTCAAGGTCAGGCTTGACAAAGCCCTGGCTGGGATGATTTAGTTGGGGATTGGTCCTGCTTTGAGCAGGGAATTGGACTAGATGACCTCCTGAAGTCCCTTCCAACCCTGATATTCTATGATTCTATGAAAGTCAGTGGATCGGTGAAACACACCATCCAGTATTTTGGTGTGGTGGGATTTTAGCTTGGATTTTCATTTCATGGCTACTTCTGTGTAAATCTTCTGTAAACACAAACATCCACTCCTAAGACCCACATCTCACAAACACAAGCACACTGCACATAGACGCACAAACACACACAACAAAACAATGAGAGCCAAATCCCCAGCTGGGGAAAGTCAATAGAGCTACAGTGATTTATTCCACCTGAGGATCGGCCTGTGATGTGTGTTTGTGCATGTGTTTCGCTTTATGAAGGTATGTATTTTGTTTTTCTTTGTACATATGGATTTGTGAGTGTGCATGATGGTGTGCTTGTACATTTGAGTGTGTTTGTGTACATATGTTATTTTGAGCATGTCTGTGCCATGGGTGTTTACACATACGAAACAGAAAAAACATGCAAGACATCCTTGAAAGTCATAAATACTCATATAAAACCATACCCAATTTTGTAATGTTTATTGAGATCAGTGGATTAAAAGTGCTGTAAAAGACAAGTACTATTATTGAACAGGAAATTTTTGATTTTCTAAAAAAAAAAAAAAAAAAGTTCCAGTAGTGGGTTAAACTTTTAACAATAGAATAACTCACTGTGGCCTTAATTTTAATTTATGCCAAAACCATGGGTTTGGATGTTTAACACAAGGTATTGTATAATGTTTTTGGCTGGGACTAATGCTGGGGGATGAGTGGAAGTGGAGAAAAAATATAGTTTGGGGGGGAAAAGGAGTTAATGAGACAATGAAAAATGAATGCATAGAGACAGGGAGAAATGAAGAATGCAGAGAGAAAAAAGCCATAGGTTGGAAAAGCAAGGAGAGATTGACGCTGAATGAAAAATGTAGAGTGACAGAGACAGAGAGAAACATCTGCTTTGGAAGTTTAGTGTCCATGGTACTAGAGTATAGACAGGACCCAGCTTCTCATTATAGAAAGAGGATTCTTTCCTGAGGCTGTTGGAAACAGACAGATTTTGCGGTTCTCTAGTCCCCAGACTGTCACGAAAAAACTTCCTCTGCTCCGTTTTTGCCAGTCTTCTCTAAAAGCAAGGCAGATTTTGTCATACTTTCAAAGCTATCATTTTTTACTCAGTTTAAGTTAATGCATAACAAGTTCATCCAGAGTTTATTAAAACCCCTTGGCAATAACAGGAACTGTAGGTAAAATGGGAGCTTTTGAAAACATTACCATACATAATTACTAAAGAAACCTCTGGTTTATTGATAGTATCTAGTAAGTTATATGGCTAATTTTTTTCTACTATTGATTTCAAAAGACTTTTAAAATGTGGGGTTCTTATCATTTTCCTGTTTTACATATGGAGTGGGGAAAGTGGAGGTTACCTGGATTTTTGAAGTTTCAAGAGACCATTGTGATGTCCAGCATATCACAAGCCATAGAATTCCACCTGATAATTTCTGAATCTATTCCAAAAAATGTGTTGCTGTGGTAGAGTATATCATTCAGAGAGACATCCAGTCTTGATTGGAGGTTTTACAGTGCTGGAGAATCCACCAACTCATCTGTCAAATTGCTCCACTGTTTAATTATCCCTGGTGTTAAAGGTAAAAGGCCAATATTTCAAAGAATGGCCACCAAATGGCAGTGGGATCCCTTAGAGTGGATGAGACCACTCACCATGAGTAAAGGTGGTAGAACCAGGCTCACAACTTGTGAGGTTCATGGGACTGGTAAGTTCATCCAGCCCTATTTATTTTTGCCATGATCTCCATGCTGTGAATGGTACTCCATAAAAAATTCAAAACAAATTCATTTTTCCTTCTCTCTTCTTCATCACTTACAACAAAAAATATGACCTGCATGAATAATAGTGGCAAGAACTTCCTATGCTTTATCTATATATCTATTCCACAACTGAGTCTGTGGATGAGGGGATGGGTCTGTGGATGAGGGGAAAGCAGTGGATGTGTTATTCCTTGACTTTAGCAAAGCTTTTGATACAGTCTCCCACAGTATTCTTGCCAGCAAGTTAAAGAAGTATGGGCTGGATGAATAGACTATAAGGTAGATAGAAAGCTGGCTAGATCGTCGGGCTCAACGGGTAGTGATCAACGGCTCCATGTCTAGTTGGCAGCCGATTTCAAGTGGAGTGCCCCAGGAGTCGGTCCTGGGGCCGGTTTTGTTCAATATCTTCATTAATGATCTGGAGGATGGCATGGACTGCACTCTTAGCAAGTTGGCAGATGACACTAAACTGGGAGGAGTGGTAGATACGCTGGAGGGTAGGGACAGGATACAGAGGAACCTAGACAAATTAGAGGATTGGGCCAAAAGAAACCTAATGAGGTTCAACAAGGACAAGTGCAGAGTCCTGCACTTAGGACGGAAGAATCCCATGCACTGTTACAGACTAGGGACCGAATGGCTAGGAAGCAGTTCTGCAGAAAAGGACCTAGGGGTTACAGTGGACGAGAAGCTGGATACGAGTCAACAGTGTGCCCTTGTTGCCAAGAAGGCTAATGGCATTTTGGGCTGTATAAGTAGGGGCATTGCCAGAAGAACGAGGGATGTGATCGTTCCCCTCTGTTCGACATTGGTGAGGCCTTATCTGGAGTACTGTGTCCAGTTTTGGGCCCCACACTACAAGAAGGATGTGGAAAAATTGGAAAGAGTCCAGCGGAGGGCAACAAAAATGATTAGGGGGCTGGAGCACATGACTTATGAGAAGAGGCTGAGGGAACTGGGATTGTTTAGTCTGCAGAAGAGAAGAATGAGGGGGGATTTGATAGCTGCTTTCAACTACCTGAAAGGGGGTTCCAAAGAGGATGGATCTAGAGTGTTCTCAGTGGTACCTGATGATAGAACAAGGAGTAATTGTCTCAAGTTGCAGTTGGGGAGGTTTAGGTTGGATATTAGGAAAAACTTTTTCACTAGGAGGGTTGTGAAGCACTGGAATGGGTTACCTAGGGAGGTGGTGGAATCTCC
The DNA here is from genome assembly GCF_002925995.2 of Terrapene triunguis. Taxonomy (NCBI): domain Eukaryota; kingdom Metazoa; phylum Chordata; order Testudines; family Emydidae; genus Terrapene; species Terrapene triunguis. Next base: position 826,553 of record NW_020664963.1, on the reverse strand, counting down.
TTCCTTAGAGGTTTTTAAGGTCAGGCTTGACAAAGCCCTGGCTGGGATGATTTAGTTGGGAATTGGTCCTGCTTTGAGCAGGGGGTTGGACTAAATGACCTCCTAAGGTCCCTTCCAACCCCGATATTCTATGATTCTATGATTCTATGAACTATACTCTTACTCTCTCTCTCTCTCTCAGCAATATCAAAAGGGAAATATGGTGGCATTTCTGAAAGCAAGATTCCTTCTGAAAATAATCTTAGATAATTTCAGATTGCTGAATACTGGTGTGTGTGTGTGTGTGTGCAGGTAGATAGATAGATTGAAAAATCATAGAATCATAGAAGATTAGGGTTTGAAGAGACCTCAGGAGGTCATCTAGTCCAACCCTCTACTCAAAGCAGGACTAACCCCAACTAAATCATCCCAGCCAGTGGTTTGTCAAGATGGTCCTTAAAAACCGCTAAGGATAAAGATTCCACCACTTCTCTAGGTAACCCATTCCAGAGCTTCATCAGCCTCCTAGTGAAATAGTTTTTCCTAATATTCAACCTAGACCTCCCCCACTGCAACTTGAGACCATTGCTTCTTGTTCTGTCATCTTTTGTTCTTTTGCGAACAGGGGCTGCTAACAGGGAGTTTCGCCAGGGAGTTCTCCAGGTGAAGGAGGAGCAATACAGCACCCTTTTGGGGTAAGTGACTGTCTGTAGTGTGTGTTTGTTTGTGTTGGGGGTTACTTGCTGTGTGCTGAGCTTGTGTTTGTCAGTCTGTTTGTTTGTTTGGTTGTTTGAAGGACCGTGTGCTGTGGCTGGCAGTTGGAAGCTGTGAGCTTCAAAGGAAGGTTTGAAACTTAGAAGCCTCTGGTAATTGGCTGAGCCTTAATCAGTGGGCGGGGCATTCATACAGGCCAGGGCTTTATAAAGCAGCGCACAAGTGACCAGGGAGCTTTTGCGAACAGGGGCTGCTAACAGGGAGTTTCGCA
>NW_020664963.1:791641-820589 GCF_002925995.2 Terrapene triunguis | reverse complement strand
AAGCTATCAGATTGGTTTGACATGATTTGTTCTTTACAAATCCATGCGGGCTATTCCCTATCACCTTACCACCTTCCAAGGGTTTGTAGATGATTTCCTTAATTACTTGGTCCATTATCTTCCCTGGCACAGAAGTTAAACTAACTGGTTTGTAGTTTCCTGGGTTGTTTTTATTTCCCTTTTTATAGATGGGCCAGATTTTCCAGGGCAAGATTGAAGATTGAAGTCCCCCATTAGAACCAGGGCCTGTGATCTGGAAACTTCAGTTATTTGTCCGAAGAAAGTCTTGTCTACCTCATCCTCCTGGTCTGGTGGTCTATAGCAGACACCAACCATGACATCACCCTTGTTGCTCTCACCTCTAAACTTAACCCAAAGACTCTCAACAGGCTTTTCTCCGGTTTCATACTGGAACTCTGAGTAATCATACTGCTCTCTTACATACTGTGCAACTCCTCCACCTTTTCTCCCTCACCTGTCCTTCCTGAACAGTTTATACCCATTCATGACAGTGGTCCAGTCATGTGAGTTACCCCCCCAAGTCTCTGTTATTCCAATCATAGATAGATAGATAGATAGATAGATGATGTTGTATATGGTCCAAATCCTAGTGTCCCTGCATCTCTTTTAATTCAGGGAATCTCTCTGATCTACATTGGCTTAAAAGAGAGGAGACATAAGAACATAAGAATGGCCCTACTGGGTCAGACCAAAGGTCCATCTAGCCCAGTATCCCGTCTTCCAACAGTGGCCAGTGCCAGGTGCCCCAGAGGGAATGAACAGAACAGGTAATCATGAAGTGATCCATCCCGTGTCGCTCATTCCCAGCTTCTGGCAAACAGAGGCTAGGGACACCATTCCTGCCCTTCCTGGCTAATAGCCATTGATTGACCTATCCTCCATGAATTTATCTAGTTCTTTTTTGAACCCTGGTATGGTCTTGGCCTTCACAACATCCTCTGGCAAGGAGTTCCAGAGGTTGACTGTGCGTTGTTGCATTGTATGAATAAATACTTCCTTTTATTTCTTTTAAACCTGCTGCCTATTATTTCATTTGGTGACCCCTAGTTCTTGTGTTATGAGAAGTAGTAAACAACACTTCCTTATCTACTTTCTCTACACCAGTCATGATTTTATAGACCTCAATCATATCCCCCCTTAGCCTTCTCTTTTCCAAGCTGAAAAGTCCCAGTCTTATTAATCTCTCCTCATATGGAAGCCGTTCCATACCGCTAATAATTTGTGTTGCCTTTTTCTGAAGCTTTTCCAATTCCAATATATCTTTTTTGAGATGGGGCTACCACATCTGCACACAATATTCAAGATGTGGGTGTACCATGGATTTATATAGAGGCAACATGATATTTTCTGTCCTATTATCAATCCCTTTCTTAATTATTCCCAGCATTCTGTTTGCTTTTTTGACTGCCATTGCACATTGAGTGGATGTTTTCAGAGAACTATCCACAATGACTCCAAGATCTCTTTCTTGAGTGGTAACAGCTAATTTAGACCCCATAATTTTATATGTATTCTTGGGATTATGCTTTCCAATGTTAATCAACATTAATTAATAATGTTTATCAACATTAAATTTCACCTGCCATTTTGTTGCCCAGTCACTCAGTTTTTAGAAATCCTTTTGTAGCTCTTTGCAGTCTGCCTGGGTCTTAACTATCTTTAGTAATTTTGTATCATCTGCAAATTTTGCCACCTTACTGTTTACCCCTTTTTCCAGATCATTTATGAATATGTTGAATAGGACTGGTCCCAAAATAGACAGCTGGGGGATACCACTATTTATCTCTCTCCATTCTGAAAATCGACCATTTATACCTACCCTTTGTTTCCTATCTTTTAACCAGTTACCAATCCATGAGATTGCCTTCCCTCTTATCCCGTGGCAGCTTACTTTGCGTAAGAACCTTTGGTGAGGGACCTTGTCAAAGGCTTTCTGAAAATCTAAGTACACTATATCCACTGGATCCCCTTGGTCCACATGCTTATTGACCCCCTCAAAGAATTCTAGTAGATTGCTGAGGAATGATTTCCCTTTACTAAAACTATGTTGACTCTTCCTCAACAAATTATGTTCATCTATATATCTGACAATATTGTTCTTTATTATAGTTTCAACCAGTTTGCCCGGTACTGAAGTCAGGCTTTCAGGCCTGTAATTGCCGGGATCACCTCTGGAGCCCTTTTTAAAAATTGGCGTCACATTTGCTATCCTTCAGTCATATGGTACAGAAGCTGATTGAAATGATAGGTTACAGACTACTGTTAGTAGTTCTGCAATTTCATATTTGAGTTCCTTCAGATAAGCTTCAGTGAAGACTCAGAAAAATCAAATATAGGCTGCAAGATTGGGAGACAATTTATTTATTTATTATCTTAGATAGTTAAAAAATGTACAAGAGATATAGTTATTCCTGCTGCCAAGTATCAGCCAATCCCAAAGTGATAAGGATTATGAAGAAGCAGGCAGGTTATTCCCTTAATGTCCATTACATTTTCTTTCACCTTTCTCTGAAGTCCTGGTACTGGCCACTGTCACAAGGTACTGGGCTAGATGGACCAGTGGTCTGATCCAGTCTGGCTGTTCTATAATCCTGTATAGATTGGATGAGTAATTTTCAACCAATGAGTTATTCATGAGTGTTTCCCTTCAACAGCCTGCTATCCTTACTCATGGTGTCTGGCTGGTCATCAAAGCTACATAATATCATCCTCTCTCTACCAAGGCACCAGTAAGGTCTGCATATACCTACCACACAAACCTTAATGATGCCATGATCATTTAGTATGTTTACGCTGGTCCACCCTTCCCCTTCTCTCAATTATTCGATAAACCCACTTCACTGCCAGCAGTCATCATGCTATTCATGCTAGGTGAATTTAACCACCTAGGTAGAAACCCAGTGCACCACTTACTTTCCAATAAACCTTCAAATAGGTATTTGGTTGTCCATAGATCTTGTGTTAGTCGTTTGAACAAGGACACACTGGATCCATTGCTGTACACTTTATCACCTTTGACTCAGAGTTTCAAGATTATCTAGAGGGGTTATATACCTAATGATCATTGGAATTCAATTGTTGGGGAGTGGGCACATAATGCGGTTAGGCTCCTTTGAAAACCCCTGTCCTCACAACTGTTAATGTTTGTGTTATTTTTCTCTTTACAGATTAGCATTTTGCTCAACAAACGAGCATGGAAAATCAAACCACTGTGACTGAGTTTATTCTTATGGGACTCTCCAGTGACCCAAAGCTCCAGATTTTCCTCTTCCTGGTGTTTTTGGTTATTTACCTAATCACCCTGCTGGGGAACATGCTGATCATGCTGGTGATAAGGGCTGACCCTCACCTACACACCCCCATGTATTTTTTCTTGAGTAACTTGTCCTTTGTAGATATCTGCTATTCCTCCATTACTGTCCCGAAGATGCTGGTGAACTTCCTATCACAGCAGAAAACTATTTCTATCGACAGCTGCCTCATCCAGATGTTCTTCTTTCTGGCATCAGGAACGACAGAGATCTTCATGCTCTCAGCCATGGCTTATGATCGCTATGAAGCAATATGCCACCCCTTGAATTACATACAAAACATAAGCAAATGGGTCTGTATCCAGCTTGCCGAAGGGGCATGGACAATTGGATTTACTGTTGCACTGGTAAACACCTTTCTTGTCCTAAGAGTGCACTTCTGTAAATTCAACAAAATCAACCATTTTTGTTGTGAAATCCCTTCTGTTCTGCATATCTCCTGTAGTGACAGCTTGGCCAATGAGGTGGTAGTTCTCACATCCAGCGTTATTGTAGGACTGGGTTCGTCATCAGTTATCATTGTCTCTTACATTCTCATCATCTCCACCATCCTCAGAATCCGCTTCACCGAGCGGCGTCACAAAGTCTTTTCCACCTGTGGATCCCACCTGACTGTGGTTCTATTATTCTATGTAACAGGATTTTTTAAGTACCTGAGACCAGCCTCAGGATCATCCTTTGAAAAGCTAGTTACTGTGCAGTACAGCATCTTAACCCCTATGCTAAACCCCATCATTTACAGCCTGAAAAACAAAGAGGTAAAGACCGCCCTGCAGAAAGTCCTAGGGAAAGGCCTATGTTTTCCAAGCACAATTGTTCCAAAATAATTGTTTAATAAAGGTGCATCCATGTATGCCAGTAAACCCCTGGTTCTGTTTATCTTTATGTGTATTGCAGAATGAAAATTAGAATTTTCTTCCCATGGGAAATTCTAGTATTTCAACATTTGTTTTTTGCCCTGAAAACAAACACACACACACACACACACACATCTATATCTATATCGACATAGATAGAAATAGAGATAGAGATAGAGATAGAAATAGTGAAATGAAAAGTTCTGAAAATTTTCAATTTGGAAATGATAAGATATTTTACTTTGGCCTTTTTCAATTGAAAGAAAACATTTCAGTGTTCCTGATTTGAAATATTTTGGTCCCCTTTGTTGGGGGACTGACTTTTAAACAAAGTGGTTTGAGTCAATTCAGCATTAATCTGTATTTCCTTATGGCCATGCGCAGCCTCAGGGGAGCTGTAGTTTGGGTTCCTGATGCCCCTATTCTCTGTTAGGGTATGTCTACACAGCAACTAGACACCCATGGTTGGCCAGTGCCAGCCGACTTGGGTTCATGGGGGCTGTTGCATTGCTGTGCAGACATCTGGGTTCTAGAACCCTGCGGGGTGGGAGGGTCACAAAGCTTGGGCTCCAGACCGAGCCCCCAAATCTATACAGCAGTGAATCAGCCCAGCAGCCTGCATGCTATGAACCCAAGTCAGCTGGCAAGGGTCAGCCGCAGGATTTTCTTTATCATACCCTTATAGGCCAGGTTCCCTGGCCAGATTACATTTTTCATTTGCAGTGACGTGACTCCCGTGGAGCATGATGATGGGTGATGAAACAAAAAACACTGTTAGCACTTGTGAGAAGAAGGAGAATAATAATAAGAAGTGGTGGTGGTGTTAGAGACTCGGATTTTCAGAGGGAGTTAGACACACAAATATCTTGAAATCAAATGGGAATTTAAATACAAACTCTCTGATGCTCATTTGAAAAGGTCTGTCTCAGCCAAAGAGTCAAAAGTATTAACATGACCCTGTAACCGTGCAACATTAAAGAGTGTTAAACACAGTTTGGGATTCGGTAATACAGAGACCTCAGCCTGTTTAGTATCATGGAAAACACACCATTAAATATCTTTTAAACTTTTTATTAACGATAAAGGGAAAAAAAGAAAAAACATTAAAGCATTTGAAATGTAAAGTATTAAGTCAGACTGTCATTCCGACGACATCCTTTGTTCCCTTTCCTGTTAGCGGGAGAGGTTTTTTTAAAGGAAACACCCCTTGTTCAACAGTCTCTTAGGGCTGGTCTACACTTCCCCCCCAATTCGAACTAAGGTACGCAACTTCAGCTACGTGAATAACGTAGCTGAAGTCGACATACCTTAGTTCGAACTTACCGCGGTTCAGACGCGGTCCACACGCGGCAGGCAGGCTCCCCCGTCGACTTCGCGGTACTCCTCTCGTTGAGCTGGAGTACCGCAGTCGACGGGGATCACTTCCTGGTTCGATTTATTGCGTCCAGACCAGACGCGATAAATCGAACTCGGAACTTCGATCCGCAGCCGTCGAACTAACCGGTAAGTGTAGACTAGCCCTTAGATGATATTCAACATGGGAAGAACTGTCCTTCTTGGGGCAAAGAGAAGAAGTGAGTTGAGATGGGTTGAAGCTGTCGTTGTTGTAAAAGACCTTTCCCGTCTGCTAGAAAACCAAACAAGACAAGCACACACAAAAAAGGAAAGAAAAGAATAACAAAGATATAAAATGCAGCTTCTGTCTCTGGTGTTGACTCTCACTTGCAATCTCACTGTTGGAAAAACATGGGCAGAGCACCTGGTCTTACCAGCCACTCTGAGACTTGGCAAACTTGAATGAGCATTGGGCTGTTCCGGTCATTGCATTTAGATCCCTCTCTGGTCACACGCTTACAGCAGTGTTGCAAATAAAAAAACCCAAACCCCACAGTTTTGGTTGTCTGAGCCAGGCTCTTTTTAACCAGAAGGACAAAAGAGAGAACTAGGTAAGAGAAAAAATAAGGTAGGAAGGAAAAGGACACACTGGGAGAGGAGGGTAATAGAGTCTCATATCCATGGTGGTGTTTGATATTTAGCCAGAGCCATTGGAGGTGGCAGTGTCATCTGGCTCAATCTCTCTGACCCGATCTGGTCAGGATATCTCTCAAAATTAGGATGAAGAAGGTCCAGGGTCCCAGGACAAGTTGGGGGTGGCAACTATGGTGGTGAAACTTGCTCCTTCCCCTTCTTCACTCAGCTGGTTGCCAGCTTTCCCCCAAACGACTCTTCTTGTAGGGAACGGAAGAGGGAGTGATGGGTGGAATAGCTCAACCCTACGTTATTGTGCTCACCAGTTAGGCCTAATTTCGGACACACCGATTTTGGTTCATCAATTGCTGCTCCCACTCTTCTCTTATTTACCAGGCGTGATCTTAGCACAGTCCTTGAATTATATTGGGCAGACTTTTTGTTGAGACTCATTCAGCCTTTCTTTTTCCCTTTTCCCATCAACATTTGTTGTTATAGGTTACTGTGACTCCTTATAAACTTTCACTGGCTTTTCACAGTTAAGGTCTTAATTAGGGTAAATTTATGGACCCAGTTACCACAAGAATACACAGACAAGAGTTTAAAGGAGTGTGTGAAAGTTGCTATTATTATCCCTAGGATTAACCTACATTTTCAGAGGTACCTACAAGATATTGCTCCCCGATTTGTATTAATATCACAGATCAGGGGTCGGCAACCTGCGGCACACGTGCCAAAGGCGGCACGCAAGCCGATTTTTACTGGCACGCTGCTGCCAGCCGGGGTCCCGGCCACCGCCCCCACTCAGCCCGCCGCCGGCCTGGGTGAACGGAACCCCAGGCTGGCAGTGGGCTGAGTGGGGCCGGCAGCCGGGACCCCGGCTGGCAGGAGCCAGCAGACCGAACCCCAGACCGGCGGCGGGCTGAGCCACTCAGCCCGCTGCCAGTCTGGGGTTCTGTCCACTGGTGTAGTGTATTAAATTTCTCCCTGTGCTACTTGCAGAGCACCAGGACTGGCAACCTAAGTAGTACACCATAAGTAGCACATTCCTACAGGGAGAAATTTAATACACTACACCCCGGTAGGGAAGACTGTGCCTCCCCATACAGCCTGCCCCCTCCCACTTCCCGCCTCCTGACTGCCCCCCTCAGAACCTCCAACCCATCCAACCCCCCCGCTCCTTGTCCCTTGACCACCCCCTCCTGGGACCCCCCATCCCCTGACTGCCCCCCTCAGAACCCCCCACCCATCCAACCCCCTCTGCTCCCTGTCCCCTGACTGCCCTGACCCCTATCCACACCACGACCCCTGACAGGCCCCCCTGGGACTCCCACGCCTATCCAATCCCCCCTGTTCCCCATCCCCTTATATGGTGACCAGACAGCAAGTGTGAAAAATTGGGACAAGGGGTGGGGGGTAATAGGAGCCCATATAAGAAAAAGACCCAAAAATCGAGACTGTCCCTATAAAATCGGGACATCTGGTCACCCTATCCCCTTACCATTCTGCTCAGAGCATCAGGACTGGCAGCCTTAAGTAGTACACCGTAAGTAGCACATTCCTATGGGGAGCAATTTAATACACTACACCTGGCCCCACTCAGCCTGCTGAGGTCTGGAGTTCTCAAAATATGTTCTCACACCCCTTATCAAAAATTACACTACAATTAGCCTAAAAACTTGAAAACTTAAAAACTTTGTATATTACATTAATCGTTAAAAAATGTATAATGTTAATAAATACATAGGTTTGATGAAACAAAATAGTTGTACTTAAGTGCCTGTGCTTAATTTGTGTTTTCGATGATTTACCTTCTAAAAAAATCTTGCATGTCTCGCACCCCCAGAAAGGGCATCCCAGGTTAAGAACCACTGCACTAAACTGATAAGATCTGCATTTTAATTTAATTTTAAATGAAGCTTCTTAAACATTTTAAAAACCTTGTTTACTTTACATACAACAATAGTTTAGTTATATAATATAGACTTATAGAGAGAGACCTTCTAAAAAGGTTAAAATGTATTACTGGCATGCGAAACCTTAAATTAGAGTGAATAAATGAAGACTCGGCACACCACTTCGGAAAGGTTGCTGACCCCTGTCATAGAGCAATGAAGATCATGTGGTGAGCTCCCATTAATGTAGGCTTGGATTTTTTTAAAAGATTCTCAAAGATTTAGGCACAGAAATCTTTGATGAAAATCTCATCACTAGCCAGTTTAATATTCATGGGCATTGTGGACCTACATCAGTTAAGTAGCTTTGAGAACTTCAGTGTAGGTGACTCACTAGATGACTCAAGAAATGTAGAGAAGAGCCAGAAATTGAACTCAGATCTCATTAGTCGCAATCCAAAAGACCATCCTTCTTCTGTAGGAATAAATACATTGAAATAAATTAAAGTAAATAAATACATATGTTCTCAGTCTATATAATATAGGATCACAATATAGAAGCATCACTGGCCAATGTTTCTTCTATACGTCTTTATTATACACCAAATGGATAACATTAAAACTATTTGAGGAACTTGAATTTTCTTGGCATTTTCCCCAGAGCTGTTTTCACTTCTTTGTTTTTCAGGCTGTAGATGATGGGGTTTAACATGGGGGTCAAGATGCTGTACTGGATGGAAATTAGTCTGTCTGGCATTGATGCAGAATCTGTGTTTGGTTTCATGTACAGAAAAAAACCTGTCAGGTACAATAAACCCACCACAATGAGGTGGGAGCTGCAAGTGGAGAAGACTTTATGCCTGCTCACCACAGACCGTATCTTCAGGACGGTGGAGATGATGTGAATGTAGGAGACCAGGGTGAGGAGGAAAGAGCTCAATCCAAATACCACAAGGGTTGCAAAAAGCACCACTTTATTGATGGTAGCGTCAGTGCAGGAGAGTTGTAGCAGGGGAGGGAGCTCACAGCTGAAATGACTGATTGCATTGGGCCCACAGAAATGAAGGTTAAGCACAGGAACAGTATTTATCAGGGCATGCAAGAAACCCAAAGCCCATGTACTCAGCACCACCTGGACACAGATACGTTTGTTCATTATGTCCAGGTAATGTAGTGGGTCACAAATGGCTGTGTATCGGTCATAAGCCATGACTGAGAGAGTGAAAATTTCAACTCCAACAAACAGAGTAAAAAAGAATATCTGAGTAATGCAGCCATTAAAGGAAATTTTCTTCTGCTCTGCTAGGAAGTTCTCCAGCATCTTAGGCACCGTGACTGAGGAATAGCAGATATCGACAAAGGATAAATGGGACAAGAAGAAGTACATGGGGGTGTGAAGCTGAGGATCAGCCTTTATCACCCCCATGATCACCATATTCCCGGCAAAGGTGATGAGATAAATCACTAGAAATACCAGGAAGAGGAACGGCTGGAGCTGTGGATCATCAGACAGTCCCAAGAGAATGAAGTCGGTCATCGTGGTTCGATTGTCCTTTGCCATTAATCCAGGAAACCCTTCCTCTGTAAGAGCAGAAACAGAATTTGTTTAAATGAAATTGCGATTCTCCTGTGATAAATAGATAGTGAAACAGAGAGATGATCTAAGTGATAGGATAACTGTGAAGTCATCTTTACTAAATCATTATTAACTCTCCATCGTCACACTTATCTTTGCTGTTTGGTCCCAATTGCACAGGACTTTGCATTTAGTATTTCCATCGCAGAGCTTTCTTCCCTTTTGCTGGGAGCTCTGCTTGCCTCTCTCCTGAAAACACTTTTCTCCCCCCAAGACCATGCAGGGCCCTGGTGTGCTCTCATTAACATTGGTGCAGTGTATAGCCCCAAGCATAGAACTGGATCCAGATACTTTAGCATAAATCCTCCCTTTCCAGCCTATTGTAAATACCCTTCCAACAATAAATACGGCACAGAAAATAGTTGAGAAATCCTCAAGGAACATAAAATTCTTTACCCCCCCCCCCCCCCAAATCTTCATATTTTAGTCCCTGTAATCACTTCTCTCTACACCCCTCAGTGGTTGATACCATCTCCGATTCTGCCTCCCTTTTGACTAGAACATAAAATAAGTATTAACCAGGGGTAACTCTCTTGGTATCAAAGGGCCTGATTCTCCTCTTACCATAGCGTCAATGAGGAATAATTCCACTGGATTTGATGGGGAAGATTTGCCCCTCACTTGAGTTTTGATGCTGTAAAGCTTTTGTAAGTGAGAGGGGAATCAAACCTAAAGATTTTGTGTTTTTACCTGATGCCAAACATGGTGATGAAAGGGGGAATGTTCTGTAATAGTTTTACGAGCACTGGTGTTGTCACCCATTAGGTGAAGAAGGGTTAAAATCCTTCCCCTGGAACAGGGGGCAAGGCATGAAGTGTATAGGTCATGTCCCTGCTTGGAGGGGTATGAATGGGCCATCGAGGGCCGGCTGGAATCAACATATAGCACTGGAGGACATGGAAAAGACATGGGGAAACCCAGCGACTGAACAGAAACACTTAACAAAAGGGAGGCATAGATGGGCTGAACGTGTGAACACAGGGTGGCGTAGCCGCGGCGGGACAATTGCCTGGCGGTGTCAGGAGCCTGCACTAAGACCCGGGTTCCCAGCCGTGCACACAGCAGCTCTCATTTGGGGCTGAGAGTCAATGGGACACAGACGGATTATGCAGGAGCATGACATTGTGGAGCCATGGCACCTGCCAGTCTGAACTCTGCTTTAACCATTGCTTCACTATGCGATGTCAAATGCTTCCTGGCTCTGTCTTCCAGCTGTCTCCAGAGCCCTACCCTCTTTTGGAAGAGGCTGCTCCGGGCTGCTGCAAAGACTCACTGCCTTGCATTGATCCCTGAAGGGGTAAAGTGTCTCTCAGGGCCTTGATTTCAGTTGGACTCGCTGCAGTGAGCTCACAGTGAGAAACGGGAGTGCTGGAGCCCAAAGACCCAGTCTCAGCAGCATCAAGGCTGTGTGGCTGACCCTTCTGGAAAACTGTGACCCTTTGGGGTCTGGATACTCCCAGGAGACTGTTCAAAAGCCAGGGCACAGCACAGAACTGTAATCCCAAGGCAGCATGCTCCTATATTATTAGCATTGTTATTATATGGTTATTCCATATTGTATGACAGACGCTACTGAGTCCCTCCTCATTGCCTGCAGACTTCTCTCCTCTTATTACTATATTAATGCTTCTGCAGCAGCAACTGCTGGCTCTCCCATCATTATGGTTGCCGTAGTTTCTTGCTAGACAACACTGAACATCTTCCAGAGGTGGTCTTGCCCTGAGACATTCACAGATTCCCACAATTCTGCTGTCACCTGCAACTCCAAGTCCCTGGACCATTTCAATGCCTACCTGCCTGGAAACAAAGGAACAAAAGGAGCTCAGAGAAGTGGCCATTAAGGCCGCAATTAAGGAAAGTATCCTTAGGTCAGCACTTAAGCATGTGATTAAGTTAAGCATGCGATTAAGTTAAGCATGCAATTATGTGCTGTTCTGAATAGTGGCCTGGAGGAGGAAGATTAGATAGATAGATAAGGTGGGTGAGGGGATATCTTTTATTGGACCAACTTCTGTTGGTGAAAGAGACAAGGTTTCTCATTTACCCATAGTTCTTCTTCAGGGCTGGGGAAAGTATAGACAGATCAAATTTGTGGCATGCAGAATCCCACTTTGATCTATGATTCAACTGTGACTTCTTCAACTTTGAGCTGCAATTCAAGACCTCGGGCTAATCTAATAATTGAAACTGATACCAGCGAAGAAACTGAGTCAGTTGGGTGTCAGGAAAGTGGCTGCGAAAGCAGGGAAACACACTGTTTGGGCCTCATGATAAATTCAGTGCAGGATCTCAAACAAGGGACATGGCTATGGAGCAGATGGGTGAAAGAGAAATAAAGAATCTTAATATTTACAGGCTATAGCATTCAATGAAGGCTCAAGAGAGTTGTGAGGAGGAGTGAGGGATTTGAAATAAAAAGTGGACGAACGTGAAAGACAGTGGGAAAAAATCATAAAAGAATTCACAGAACTATAAAAATTACTGATCTTAAGTTTTATCAGAGGGACACTTTTTGGGTCTTTAATGAAATTGGTTGATTGAAATAAATTAGCCTCTTGGTTATAAATGTTCACCTTCATATGTACTCTCAATGCTGTTTGATTCACCACCTCTCAGCATCAGGGATATTTTAACACATTGACCTGAAATAAATAATACAGCCAAACTCACCCGAGGACTGCGTGGGAATGAGAGAAACCATGAGACGGTAGTACTTGTCCTCTGGAGTTCTGGTGGCACAGATGAGAATGTATCTATCTATCTAACTATCTATTTCGTCCGATATTTAAGGAAATTGCCTGTTTTTTATGCTGATCAGCCAAATCCTTTTTGGCATAGGAGGAATTGGGTAGAACTGAATCTAAGTTATATCCAGACCTTCTTTCTCTTTCCTCGACTGAGCACAAAGAGATGGCCTTTATCTGACTTCAAATTTCTAATGAGTTCTGGGAGGAGGGTGTTTACCTTTGGGACCTGTTCCCTGAAGTCTGTGTTTACATCACATTCCTTTGCCATCACATAAAGTTTATCCTATGTTTAGTATGTTTGCAGGTGTGGGTGGGGGCCAGGGTCAGGGAATCTGATTGCTGGGAGCGTCTGCTAAATTTTAAAAAGATTTAGAACTGGTGTTCAATCCAGGAGTCTGGATTATCACCAGTGTACTATGGAGTTGCTCCATGTTTTCAGAAAGGGAAATTCATGGATACTCATCCCCCCAACACCTGTTTACTTCCACAAGCATTTTGATGGGATGGCAAATGACTGCAGTGGAAAGTGCAAATGAATGGGAAATGTAGGGGAATCACAATCATGTTTTATTATGGAAAGGACACATCTGACATGCTTATCACCTCCCTGCCCAAACTCCCCATCCCTGACCCCCAGATTTCCCCAACACAAGTAGACCCCTTAATTACACTTTAGTGCTGCAATTTGGACACATCTCACCGTATTGTTTCCTGCTGTCCATTTCCTCTATTGGGTGTACTTTACTTTTTAGTAGGATCAAATCTCCTTTCGTTGCCTGCAGCCCCTTTCCCCTAATCCCACCCATGGTCATTTTCCAGGTTGATTGTCCTTGGGTTTTTCAAAGGGGTCTAAGGGTGTTAGGTACTCAGTGCCATTGAACATCAATAGGAGTTTGGCACCTAACTTCATTAGGCTCTTTTTAAAAATCCCACAATGGAGTTGATGCATTTTCTAAAGAACCTAAGGAAGCCCATGTGATGACCCACGGCTTGAACCCAGGCCTGGGAGTCCCCACACAGCTGCCACCCAATGCCTACTGAAATCTGGCGGGCTGAGAAGCTACTAACACTATAATCCCAGCCAAGATGCCACACACAGGAGCTCTGATTGGAAGATCGACCAGCTCAACCGATTGGTCCAACTACACCACAGGCTCTCTGCCGGGTTCTGTGGCCCCCTGGGTGTCCACAAGCAGATTTCAGGGAGCCCACCAAGGACCGGGCTTCAGATCTGGGTGGAGGGGCTCGGGCTTCAGCCTGTATCCAGCATAAGGCATTGTTGAGAGAATGACAACTCCACAGCTAAGCAGATGAGGAACACTTGGCCAAAAAAAAAAAAAAAGTCAATTTTTGCACATGGTTTTGACAGGAAACTTCTAAATGAAATGAAAGAACAGTTCTATTTCATTTTGCTTTAATTGCCATTTTTACATTTAAAAAAAAATAACAAATGTTGAATTACATAGGGGAGGCTAATTCAGGGCAGATAGTCCAGTTGGTTGAGCATTGGCCTGCTAAACCGAGGGTTGTGAATTCAATCCTTGAGGGGGCAATTTAGGGATCTAGGACAACCCCCTGCTCAAAGCAGGACCAATTCCCACCTAAATCATCCCAGCCAGGGCTTTGTCAAGCCTGACATTAAAAACCTCTAAGGAAGGAGATTCCATCACCTCCCTAGGTAACCCATTCCAGTGCTTCACCACCCTCCTAGTGAAAAAGTTTTTCCTAATATCCAACCTAAACCTCCACCACTGCAACTTGAGACCATTACTCCTTGTTCTGTCATCTGGTACCACTGAGAATAGTCTAGATCCATCCCCTTTGGAACTCCCTTTCAGGTAGATGAAGACTGCTATCAAATCCCCCCTCATTCTACTCTTCTTCAGACTAAACAATCCCAGTTCCCTTAGCCTCTCCTCATATGTCATGTGCTCCAGTCCCCTAATCATTTTTGTTGCCCTCCGCTGGACTCTTTCCAATTTTTCCACAGCCTTCTTGTAGTGTGGGGCACAAAACTGGACAGAGTACTCCAGATGAGGCCTTACCAATGTCGAATAGAGGGGAACGATCACGTCCCTCAATCTGCTGGCAATGCCCCTACTTATACAGCCCAAAATGCATTATCCTCCTTGGCAACAAGAGCACACTGTCGACTCATATCCAGCTTCTCGTCCACTGTAACCCCTAGGTCCTTTTCTGCAGAACTGCTGCCTAGACATTTGGTTCCTAGTCTGTAGCAGTGCATGGGATTCTTCCATCCTAAGTGCAGGACTCTGCACTTGTCCTTGTTGAACCTCATCAGATTTCTTTTGGCCCAATCCTCTAATTTGTCTAGGTCCCTCTGTATCCTATCTCTACCCTCCAGCGTATCTACCACTCCTCCGAGTTTAGTGTCATCTGCCAACTTGCTGAGAGTGCAGTCCACGCCATCCTCCAGATCATTAATGAAGATATTGAACAAAATTGGCCCCAGGACCTACCCTTGGGGCACTCCACTTGATACCGGCTGCCAACTAGACATGGAGCCATTGATCACTACCCATTGAGCCTGACGATCTAGCCAGCTTTCTATCCACCTTATAGTCCATTCATCCAGCCTATACTTCTTTAACTTGCCGGCAAGAATAGTGTGGGAGACCGTATCAAAAGCTTTGCTAAAGTCAAGGAATAACACATCCACTGCTTTCCCCTCATCCACAGACCCAGTTATCTCCTCATAGAAGGCAATTAGGTTAGTCAGGCATGACTTGCCCTTGGTGAATCCATACTGACTGTTCCTGATCACTTTCCTCTCCTCTAAGTGCTTCAGAATTGATTCCTTGAGGACCTGCTCCATGGTTTTTCCAGGGACTGAGGTGAGACTGACTGGCCTGTAGTTCCCTTTTTTAAAGATGGACACTACATTGGCCTTTTTCCAGTCATCTGGGATCTCCCCAAATCACCATGAGTTTTCAAAGATAATGGCCAATGGCTCTGCAATCACATCCGCCAACTCCTTTAGCACCCTCGGATGCAGCACATCCAGCCTCATGGATTTGTGCTCATCCGGCTTTTCTAAATAGTCCCGAACCACTTCTTTCTCCACAGAAGGCTGGTCCCTTCCTACGCATGCTGTGCTGCCCAGTGCAGCAGTCTGGGAGCTGACCTTGTTCGTGAAGACAGAGGCAAAAAAAACATTGAGTACATTAGCTTTTTCCACATCCTCTGTCACTAGGTTGCCTCCCCCATTCATTAAGGGGCCCACACTTTCCTTGACTTTCTTCTTGTTGCTAACATACCTGAAGAAACCCTTCTTGTTACTCTTAACATCTCTTGCTAGCTGCAACTCCAAGTGTGATTTGGCCTTCCTGATTTCACTCCTGCATGACTGCGCAATATTTTTATACTCCTCCCTGGTCATTTGTCCAATCTTCCACTTCTTGTAAGCTTCTTTTTTGTGTTTAAGATCAGCAAGGATTTCTCTATTAAGCCAAGCTGGTCGCCTGCCATATTTACTATTCTTTCTACACATCGGGATGGTTTTTTCCTGCAACCTCAGTAAGGATTCTTTAAAATACAGCCAGCTCTCCCGGACTCCTTTCCCCCTCATGTTATTCTCCCAGGGGATCCTGCCCATCAGTTCCCTGAGGGAGTCAAAGTCTGCTTTTCTGAAGTCCAGGGTCCGTATTCTGCTGCTCTCCTCTCTTCCTTGTGTCAGAATCCTAACAAAGAAGATTAATGGGTGGCTTGATTACAGTCTATAAGTATATACATGGGAACAAATATTTAATAATGGGCTCTTCAATCTAGCACAGAAAGGTCTAACACACTCCAATGGCTGGAAGTTGAACCTGTACAATTTCAGACTGGAAATAAATGTTTAACAGTGAGGGTAATTAAACCTTGTGACAATTTACCAAGGTTTATAGTGGAGTCTCCACCACTGACAATTTTAAATTAGGATTAAATTTAATTTTAGGGTGTTTTCCTAAAAGATCTGCTCTAGGAATTATTTGGGGGCAGTTCTCTGGCCTATGTTATCCAGGAGGTCAGACTAGATGATCACAATGGTCCCTTCTAGTCTCTGAATCTATGAATTTCAGCTATCTAGTGGACCTGGATTTAGTGGATCTAGATGGGTGGAAAATTATGGTGACCCAGTGGCGATTTAGGCCTGTAGTTTGTTGAGAGCAGTCTTACAAACCATGTCCAGGAATTGCTCACTAAAGAGAGAGTTTTTAAAAGGATCCTATAAAAATAGTACATATTTATTCTTCCTGTACCTGGTTCTGGTCCATTGAAGTCTATTGCAGCTTACCATTGGCTTTATTGGAGGCAGAATCTAGACCCCTGTAATATCTCTCAGTAGTTTAAGTCCCTGTACTGCTGTGCATTTGCAGTTAAGTGACTAGGTATAGTTATTTATCTGAAGGATTTTAGCACCTGTTTTAAACGAAAATCATATCACCATGCAACCTGAAACATGGAACCGCCAAAGGTACCACCATAATATGTGTGGTGTAGGGGGCATTTCCCAGTCTGAACCTGATCTTGGTGTGGATTTCAGCTGCAGCCATGTGAGTAACTGATTTTCTGGTTCACTGGCCAAACTGAAAACATGGGTGGGGGGAAGGTGAAGGAGGATGGTTCAGGTCAATCTGAAACAATGTTTTTATTTATTTTTTCAGGAAACCGATTAACATTTTCATTTTGGGTCAAATTTTATTTCATGTATGAAGTTTTAAAACTTTTTAAAATAAAATTAAAGTAAAGCTTGAAGCAAAAATCAAAACATTTCATTTCAAAAATGTCAAAATGTAATCTTTTGATTTTATATTTATACTTTATTTTATTTTCCAGAAAACCTGCAGGTACTGGTGAATTTTCTTTTCTCAAACATTCCCCCCAAGTTAGATCTAATTTCATGGCTGTTTCCTGGATCCAAAATGCGGCTGGTTTAAAAAAAAAATCAGACTGGAAAATCCATGCTGTCCAAATCCTTATCTAGGTACAGATCTGAATTTTGTGACTGGCCCAATTTTTTCTAGGACTAGGTTCTGATCCCTTTACTCACAAAGAGTGCCACCTCAACAACAGCATGCAAGTAGAATGATCAGAGTGATGTTTGACAAATGCCATGATCATTGTAATTTTCTGCATTTGTCACCTAATTATAGTTCAGCACTTCAACTGGTGGAAAGCAGTGTAGGGTGATGAACTTTGATAGAATGACACCATCTTACTTCAGCTAGGAATGTATCTAGATATTTACCCACATCTCATTTACCTATTTTATGTATTAACTGCCCCAAAACTTCCTTAACACAGAAGTAACATTGCCCAGGGCTTACTCATGTCCTTCCAGAATGATGAAAGTGGCTAAACTTAACCCTTTGAAAACCAGGTAATGCAGAGTAAAGGTAATGCAAACTGAAACTGCTGAAAAATTGGAAAAACAAAATTAAGGCATGTAGTCCCAGGTATGGGCCAAAAAAAAGTTGGAAGTGTTACGGAATCCCCAGGCGATGCTTTGGAACTGCTCCCCACAAAGCCAGTCAGGACTTTGGGGAGCCTCCTCTCCCTTGGAGCAGACTGTCTTCAGGGCAAGAAGCTCACACGGCTTCACCTTCCTGGGTCTGACCTTGGAGCATTCAGCATATGCCCCTCCATGTGCTTCCCACAGCGAGTCCACCCAGGCGGGGTCCTGGGGAAGCCAGAGGGTCCTGCACGCACCCCCACTTTGCAGTCAGACGTGACTCTTAGCCAGCAGGTAAAACAGAGGTTTATTAGATGACAGGAACACGTTCTAAAACAGAGCTTGTAGGTACAGAGAACGGGACCCCTCAGCCAGGTCCATTCTGGGACCCAGCGAGCCAGACAACCCCGTCTGCACTCACTTTCCATCCCCAGCCAGCCCAAACTGAAACCCACTCCAGCCCCTCCTCTCTGGCCTTTGTCTCTTTCCCAGGCCAGGAGGTCAGCTGATCTCTTTGTTCTCCCACACCTTTAGCATCCCCTTGCAGGGGGGAAGGGCCCCGGCCATTAGTTGCCAGGAGACAGCGTGTCGGACAGAAACTGAGGCACCCACACAGTATTCAGAGGAAACATTAAGAACAGTCCCACTTTGTCACAGGAAGAATCAGAAAAAAAATCAATGACATTATTTATTAGGGGGTAATTATCTCAAGAATCCCTTGTTTAAGTGACCTCACATTTGGATCACTAAGCCTACACTGGCCATCCATGAAGCAAAGCAATTTTCAAGATAATCCGAGTAAGCATGCAGGTAATCTGTTAAACAGCAAGTGTGTCCACTTTAAGTCTACCACAGCTACCACGCTACTATAGTATACTAGATCCTACATTTTCAGTCTGGTTTCAGGTGCCTTGTTGTTTTGGGTGCCCAACTTCAGGCATGTTTTCAGAAAGTTCTTAATGGTCATCATCAAAACCAGGACCATTTAATGAGTCTCAACCAGAACAGCCAGAAATTAAGGCACTGAAAATTACTCGTCAGGTTTGAAAAGGTCTATCATTTATTGCTGAATCTCTGTTATAGTGGTGCAAGGAGGCATGCTAGAGGAGAAGAGGTCTAGAGCCATGGGAGTTTTTTAATGGAATGAAGAGACACAGGACAATGAGTGAAGAGGTAGGAAGGTAGGGTTATGTACTCTTGAAACTTAACCCTTGCTCCTCAGGAATGTTTTTCTCAGGGCCTCTTTCACGTCCTTGTTCCTCAGTGTGTATATTATCAGATTCAGCAGTGGGGTTATCACAGAGTAAAAAAAAGACACCACTTTACTGACATCAGATTCATACTTCACTGCAGAGTTGACGTACATGAAAATGAGGGTCCCAAAATAGATGGTGACCCCCGAGAGGTGCGAGGCTCAGGTGGAAAATGTCTTCTTGTGGATGATGGCTGACGACATCCTCGATATGGTGGCTATGATTTGGAAGTAAGAGGCCATGGTGAAGAGGACGGCAGACATGATAATGACAGTGCCGAAGGCATAGCCTACTGCCTGGATGGTGTAGGTGTTGGTGCACGAGAGCTTAAAGAGCTGATCGTCATCACAGAAGAAATGGTTCATCGTGCTGGAGGTGCAGAAGGAAATCCTGGCTAGCATGAAGGATGGGAAAGTGGGGCAGGCGAACCCCATAAGCCAACATGCCATGGCCAAGTACTGGCAAATCATAGGGTTGCAGATGGTGGAGTAAGACAGTGGGTTGCAGATGGCCAAGTATCTATCATAAGCCATGACTGTCAGGAGGAACAGCTCAATGCCAGCAAAGGAGAAGAAGAAGTAATACTGGGCAATGCAGCTGGAGGCAGAGATAGTCCTCCTATCTGCTAAGAAGTTGGCCAACAGCTTGGGCACTGTGACGGTGGTGTTTCAGACCTTCACCAGTGGGAGGCTGCAGATGAAGAAGGACATGGCAGTGTGGAGGCAGGAATCCGTCAGGACGATGATGATGATGAGCAGGTTACCCATGGGTGAGAAGATGTAAATGATTCGGAACAGCACGAAGAGCAAGACTTGGAACTGCGGCAGGCTGGTAAACTTCAGGAAGATGAACTCAGTGACCAGTGTCCGGTTCTACCTCTCCACGGGACTGGCTGGATCAGGGGTGGCCAACCTGTGTCTCTGGAGCCACATGTGGCTCTTCAAAAGTTAATATGTGGCTCCTTGTATAGGCACCGACTCTGGGGCTCAGCTACAGGTGCCAACTTTCCAATGTGCTGGGGGGTGCTCACTGCTCAACCCCTGCCACAGGCCCTGCCCCCACTCCCCCCTCCCCTGAGCCTTCAGTGCCCTTGCACCGCCCCCTCCCCTCCCCAGAGCCTCCTGCATGCCACGAAACAGCTGATCGGGAGGTGCAGGGAGGGAGGGGGAGGTGCTGAATGGCGGGGCTGCCGGTGGGTGGGAGGCACTGGGAGTCGTGGGGGGGGGGAGCTGATGGGGGGCTGCTGACGTATTACTGTGGCTCTTTGGCAATGTACATTGGTAAATTCTGGCTCCTTCTCAGGCTCAGGTTGGCCACCCTTGGGCTAGATAAACATTTATTAATAATTCTGTAAATAAACAGGCATATCAGCTACTCCATAACCAAGTGGCCAAATCATATGAGTTATATCAGGGATGATTTAACTGTTAGGAATATCTACTAGCTGGCTGGCTAGCTAATCAATATCTTTCATTAAAAACCCTTTTTGATGAAAAATGGCTTTTTCATCAAAATGAAATTTCTTTGGGAAACGCCTATTTTTTACTAAATTTTCCAGATATTAATGAAAAAATTAAAAACTTGTAACTGGAAAAAAATGTTCTCAGGTATTCTTTCTTTCTTTCTTAAAAAAATATTTTGAGGAAATGAACGCTTTGCTGGTTTCCATCAAAGTTTTCCACAGTAACTAAACTATTTCTTGACCAGTTCCATAATCTCTATCTCTCACTGTCCTTAAATTTCATCCTTAAATTTCTAATGTCTTTACTATGGGTTAAATTGTACCATCACCTTGAAGTAGAATTCTCCACTTAAGTTGAGTTCTACTGAAAATCTGATAGTATGGAATTCACCTAGAAGTGTAAGAAGAAACAGTCATAGGCAGTATGCAAACTTTCTCAGAATAAAGCTCTTCAAAGATCAGATGAGTGACTGAAATAAACTAACACTTTCATTCCCAGAATCCTGGCGATCAAGGAATTTTAAAATGCTATCCTTTGTTATAGAAATTGTTTATAGAGCCGATGTTAACATTGATTGGGAAACTGTTCTATACTGTAAAAAGCTGCATCCTACCAGACACCCAGAGGGGGGCATGGATCAGCGTTCATGTCACACTCCCTTTCAGTACCTGGCCTGGGGAAGCTAATAATCCAACCAGTGGACCAAATTTGGGGATGAATCCTGGCCTCATGCCACCTGAGGCATGTTATGCATATGCTAAGAAGAAGACACCCAGACTGTAAGTTGTCTCAGGCATGGGAGCTGGATTCTCAATGGGATTTAGACACCTAATAGCCACTTTTACTGAAATTCACAAAAGACCCACTCTGAAACCCCTGAACACTGTAGGCACCCAAACGCATAGCACCTAACTTTCCACTGTAAAATCTCCCTATATTTCTGCCTGTAGTCATGTGCCTGCTTGAACTCCATACAAACTGACCAGGAGGGAGAGGACTTTCCTGGTGACCTTTAGCCCAGAGATTAGTGAGCTCACCTGCACATAGGAGATGCCTGGTTGAAGTCCCACCTCTGCCTAAGGAGGAGAAGGGATTTGAAGAGGGATGTGGCATCTCTCAGTTAACAACATCCATAGTGGGTCAGACCAAAAGTCCATCTAGCCCAGTGTCCTGTCTTCTGACAGTAGCCAATGCTAGGTGCCCCAAAATAAGAAACAAGGCCCCAGTGAAATTTGAACTCACGACCACTGGTTTACAAGACCAGTGCTTTAACCCCTGAGCTATGGAGGCAATTTTATAGCAATGTCAGGGATTTGAGAATCCAATTTCTGTTGGTGGATTTGACAAGCCTTAGTTTTCCAAAAATCAAATCAATCCCTCTTTCTGGGGTATATCTGGAGTCAATGGGATTCATTCTCATCTCATGCACTCTGGTGTAAATCAGGAGTGATTTTATTGGAGTCATCTGGGCTTATTCCTTTCTCTCTGACCCCAGTGGAAATCAGGAGAACTCCATTGGAGTGAATGGAGCTGATTCTCTTCTCATTCACCCTGGTGTAAATCAGGAGTGACTCCTAAGGCTGGTCGAAGTTTTTTAACAAACACTTTTTCATCAAAAATAGTTTTATAGATTTTTTTTTACAAAAGCTTGAATATTACAGCATTTTTAAGTGAAAAAAATTAAAACAACATAAAACAAGGTTTTTTGTTTTTGTTTTTTAAGCCTGCCAAAAGAAAGTGTTTTTGAAAACAGAATAATATGAGGGCTTTGATTTTTGGTTTTCAGAATTTTGTTTTGTTTTTTCACTCTCTCCTCCTCTTTTCCACTCAAAATGTAGGAAAATAAAAAAGGGAGACAAAGTGTATGTCAGGAGGAGTTGATTTTTTTTTACCATTTTCCATACTTTTTTTTTTTTTTTTGCTTTTCTTGTTTTTTCCTCTTTTACCAAGGAGAGAAAGCGCTGCGGGGAAATCTGAAAACAGAGATATAAGTTTGTTTGCTTTTCAAAACAGAAACAAACGAAAAAATTAAAATTGTAATTTGAAATAAAAAATATTCATCTCATACCATTTTTCTTGGTGGGGGGTCTAAAATACAATTTTTTTGCAAACAATTAATTGTTTGTAATCTTTGGTGGACATAAAATAAGATTATTCAACCAGCTTGAATAACTCCATTGGAGTCAGTGGAGTTTCACGTGTGTAAAATAAGCATAAGTGCGAAGATTAGGGTTAGAAGGGATGTTCACAGTGACATTTATGGACCCCCTACACACACCCTGGGAGCAGTGTGCTGCTGGATGCATAGAAACAGAAGCCTGGAGAAAGATCTGCTTTGTCTTAAGCAATGATCTTGTTCAAATAGCTTCTCCCCACACCACTAGCCCTATGCTGGAGATGGATTAGAAGTTACCAGCCAGTACACACATCCTTTCTTGAAGGGTTCCTTTACACTGCGATTGAGGGTGCCATTTTGCAGCTCCAGTAGGCATCCCAGAGTTAGCGTTCATTTAGCTACCACTCTCAAAATACCAGCACAGATCTGGTGGCATAAGCTTCAATATGGGCTAGTAACATGAGTGTGTACAAGGAGGGGTACTGAAGGTGGCCCTCAGGAGTTCCTAATTCAACCCCTGGTATGACACCTGAAATGGCATTTATCACCCAAGGGGGGATTTGAACTGCTGTGGTCTTCAGGTGCTCGGTAGAGATTCCTCTGCTAAGAGAAAACGTGTAAGCCCCTCAGCAGTCTACTTTACCTGCCCCCCCCGCCCATGTGTCCAGTCTACAGAGGCTGAGAAAGTGTTATATGTTCTGGCTAGAAGCTAGTGGCTCATTAGCTCAAGGTGTAATGACTCAGGTGTTCCTCTGGGGAAGTCTCAAATTCCCTCTCTGCTGGTGGGCAAGAGGGGACTGAGTTACAGAGTGCTGGGAGCCTAGAGACGGGGGTAATTAGACAATCAGGCTGGCTGAGATAAGGATCTAATTGTCCCATCAGTACAAGGCTGATAAAAAGGCAGGAAGTCCCAAAAGGGAGGAGATAGAAGGGACCAGGGCTAGCTGAGCTCAATTACATGGAGGCCTCAAGGGGGGAGGCTTCAGTTCCCCTCTGGCCCTGAGGGAGAGGGCCTGTGGGTGCTGTAGATAGATTGTTGCATGGTGGTTGTGGAAATGGTGGAGGGAACTTAAAATCACAGGGTACAGTGAAGGCACAACCAGTGGAGTCTGTGCAGTTTCTGCAGGGAAGAAGGCGGGAGAGAAGCCATGCTTCGTGACAGGCTGACCCATCAACAATACAGCTTTGCATGGTCCCATATGGAGAGATGCTGTGGTGACCTGATCCACTGATGTCCCCTGTGACACTGCACCCGACATTTGTCATAGTAATATTATTAAGATATGATCATGGCATAATTATGATGCATTTTGTACAAGATAAGTCATGTGAGGTGTCATTGGAAAAGTTATGAATTGTTGAATATGATTATCCTATTTCTATGCATGTATCATTTTTGTATCTGAAGTTATAAATACTGACTATGTATTTGTACTTCAAATGTACTTACAAATTTGTAATGCCCACTAGACAAGATGCTTTCAGTCTAGACAGCTGGCTGGCAAGGGCCTGTTCAGGGCAATGAGCCATTAGAGAAAACATTAGGCCTTAGGAGAAGCTTATCTCCCACCTGGTGAACCTTCCTGAGAACACTCCAGACAGCCTGTAAGTGTAATGGCTGCTATTACTCTACAAGGACATGTGTCCAGGCCACATGACTCTGGACTCCATCTTGGGATATCAGTATTTTTCCACAAACCGGTCTGGGGACCAAGTTTTGAAGCAAAGGGTTCTCATCGTATGCAAAAGCTATATAAGGCAGGGAGTGACATCATCTATTGTTCTTCACTCCCCACACAGCAGCACTCCTGAAAACACCTGAGGAACAAAGACTGAACTGGGGGACGTGCTGGACCCAGGCTAAAGGGATTTCTAGCCTGTGTATGAAACACCTGGGGATTCCAAGCTGTAAAGCAAATGCAGCTTGCCGCTCAAGAATCTACAAGTCTGCCTGTACCATCAGTTAGGGTGAGACTCTGCTAATTCATATCCAATCTATCTAGTATATTACGCTCAGTTTGCATTTTTGTTTATTTACTAGGTAATCTGCTTTGAGCTGTTTGCTATCACTTATAATCACTTAAAATCCATCTTTTGTGGTTAATACATTTATTTTATGTTTTAATCTAAACCAGTGAGTTTGGAGTGAAGTGTGTGGGAATCTTGGCTCAGAGGGGCTGTTGCATTTTCTTTCTACATTAAGGGGGAGCCGAACTGGATAATAAATTCATACTGGTCAGAGTTTGGATCAAGGCAGGATGGTACAGCTCTGGGGTCCTAGACCAGGAAGCTGGTGGTTACCTTGGCTACCTCTCTCTATTGTTGGTTCATATGCAGTGGCTGGTCAGAGACCCTGCATATAACTGCAGCTGGGTGTATTCCTACCTGTGCGAATGCTGGTGGAAGTATAAGACCGGGAGCATGTCTGCAGCTTGTCACAGCAGCACAGTGTGAAAGGGAGCCCAAGCTGGTGAGTCAGGGGGCTCAGTGGTACCCCAGGTCCAGGTGGCACACCGGGGGGAACCCGTCACATCTCCCTTCCCAGATGACCTGATATACAACATAGCTAGGAGACCATACAAATCTACGCGTGTCGTGAGCAGATAATCTAACAGCCTTCGACAGCACAGCATCCATTCCTGCCGAATGCCCATGGGGAAGAGTAGCCATAACCCTAAATAGAAAACTAAGAGTGTCAAGGAAGTGTTCTAACCCGAGAACCTCAAAGAGACACCCCCAAACACTGCAATAAAATGTACATGGTGCAACCAAGAGATGGTTAAAGCTACCTAGGAAATAAATGGCAGATGGGGAAGATTAACTTGGGAACAGATTGCCATGGAGAGAACAAAGTCAATGGGGCTACACTGATTTTCTCTCTCTGAGGATCAGAATCTTGGTACCCGTGTATAAATCAAATCAAATCATGTCTTTCCTAGAACTTTACTTAAGGCTGCAAAATGTAGGAGGCTAAAAGTTTTGATTATTTATTGAGTGAAAATAAATGTGACACATGAGAAACTGCAGGGAACCTGGGGATTATCTCAGCCATTAACCTCAGCTATTATTCTGGAATAAATTGTGCATCTTTCAATGAGATAAAGGGAGCCTCTTAATCCCTTAGCAAGGGTATATCAGGGCTTTGTGAATGTTAGTTGTAACATCAGTGAAGTCCCTTCAGTGATTTGTTCATTCAGGGTAATGCTCATTCCATGTCCTGTAACAATGGATTTGTAAGACAGAAGATGCTTTTACTTATATGATTCCAAAAGCTACAGGTCAGGGTGAAAACTTCACATCAGCAGCGATCCTCATATGGAGTCCAGGTGAGTTTCAGTCTTTTAAATCAGCTCTACTCTTTTCCTTTTTCAAAGACATTTTACTAATGAGCAATTGGAGTTCCACACCAGCAGTGTGGGTTTCTTTCCTGGCTCTTCCATTGGTCTGATGTGGCACCATACCTGCTCTGTACCTCACAGTCCCCATTTGTAAATTGGGGGATGGTGATATTTATCCTGTTTGCTCAGGTACCCGGAGGTCCACTGATGAAAAGTGCTAGCTCAGAGATAGGGTTGATGAAGATCATCGTCAATTTGCACATGAGAGAATCAAGTCATATAAAACTCCCATCTCCAATGACCCAAGTAGATCTGGTTTTTAAAATACCTAACCCCCCAAACTTTGTCTTCGCTGCCAATAGATAGATAGATAGGTATTTTGAGATGGATGTCTCTATTTAAAAACCTAGTGGAGACAAGTCACAGGTAGATTTTATCATTGTGTAGCTAGTCAAAGTCAACCCTTTTCTCCTCCACCTGTACTGCCACCTGGTGTTCACCTCTACTAACTATGCCAAAGTACGGTGTAAAATGTAAATCAGGAGTAACTCTGTCAGTATCAATAATGTTACACTGGTTTGGGGAATTTTTCCCAAATTGTCCACAGTGCCTGGAGAAGCCGATATGAAAATAACAAGGAGGCCTGTATTCACAGCTTCTTCCCTGTGCTTGGCATTCTCCTTCAGCTCCTAGATAGACATGACCCAACCTTGCTGTCTCATGTTCTCTCTGAGCACCAAGCTTGTTCACTGCAGCTCCAGACTCTCAGTCAGTCTGTCCATCAGTTAGCCTCCAGCATGCTGACCGTGCCCCCCTCCCTCTTTGTCGGGGGCAATTCTAACACATCAATGTCTTTTGACCTTCTCAGCCATGGCCAAACAGCCCTGTCCCAGGGTAGAGACTGAGTGCATCCCTCTACATGGGTATAAACCTGGTAACTGAGTTTGAGGAGACATTCTCTATCTGTGCCATTGTTGTACCCTTCCTTAGCACCCCTGCACCCTCTCTTACACCCTCCTTACACTGAACTTTATGCATCAGGTAGGTAATACCAAACTGACCAGGAAACACAGTAATACATAATATTAATAACGTGAATAGAAAGCTGGCTAGATTGTCGGGCTCAATGGGTAGTGATCAACAGCTCGATGTCTAGTTGGCAGATGGTATCAAGCAGAGTGCCTCGGGATCGGTCCTGGGGCCGGTTTTGTTCAACATCTTTATTAATGATCTGGATGATGGGATTAATTGCACCCTCAGCAAGTTCGCAGATGACACTAAGATGAGGGGAGAGGTAGATATGATGGTGGGTAGGGATAGGGTCCAGACTGAACTAGACAAATTGGAGGATTCGGCCCAAAGAAATCTGATGAGGTTCAACAAGGACAAGTGCAGAGTTCTGCACTTAGGAAGGAAGAATCCCATGCACAGCTACAGGCTGGGGACTGACTGGCTAAGCAGCAGTTCTGCAGAAAAGGACCTGGGGATTACAGTGGAGGAGAAGCTGGATATGAGTCAGCAGTGTGCCCTTGTTGCCAAGAAGGCCAATGGCATATTGGGCTGTATAAGTAGGGGCATTGCCAGCAGATCGAGGGACGTGATTATTCCCCTCTATTCGGCACTGGTGAGGCCTCATCTGGAGTACTGTGTCCAGTTTTGGGCCCCACACTACAAGAAGGCTGTGGAAAAATTGGAAAGAGTCCAGCGGAGGGCAACAAAAATGATTAGGGGGCTGGAGCACATGACTTATGAGGAGAGGCTGAGGGAACTGGGATTGTTTAGTCTGCAGAAGAGAAGAATGAGGGGGGATTTGATAGCTGCTTTCAACGACCTAAAAGGGGGTTCCAAAGAGGATGGATCTAGACTGTTCTCAGTGGTACCTGATGACAGTGTTTAGTGGTCCTACTTCTTCTTTCTTTGTTTTCTTCTTATTTATAAGGCTATAGAACCTTTTACTATTGGTTTTATTTCCCTTTGCAAGGTCCAACTCTACATGGCTTTTGGCCTTTCTCACTTTATCCCTACATGTTCTGACCTCAATAAGGTAGCTTTCCTTGCTGATCCCTCGCATCTTCTACTCCTTGTAGGCTTTCTGCTTTTTCTTAATCACCTCTCTGAGATGCTTGCTTATTCAGCTTGGTCTACAACTCCTGCCTATGATTTTTTTCCCCTTTCTTGGGATGCAGGCTTCTGATAGTTTCTGCATCTTTGACTGAAGTAATTCCAGGCAGGGCCGGCTCTAACTTTTTTGCTGCCCCAGGCAAAAAAGAAGAGTGCTGCCCCGCTGTAACACACACACACACCCCAGCGCCGCGCCGCTGACCCCCCCCCCCACCCCCCCGCCGCCCAAACCCCTGCCACCACCCCCCAAGCGCTGCGCCGCACCAGACGGGACGCTGAAACCCCCACTCTCCCCTCCCCCAAGCACCGCGTTGGGCCGCCCAAACTCCCAAGCGCCTTGCTGGGCCGCCCAAACCCTCAGTGCACCGCGCCAGGCCGGCCAAACCCCCACCTCCACCGAGCGCTGGGCCGGGCCGGGCTGGGCCGCCCAAACCCCCGAGCGCCACGCCAGGTTGCCCAAACCCCCGCTCCCTCCGAGCGCCACACTGGCCCGGGCCGCCCAAACCCCCGAGCGCCTCGCTGGGCCTCCCAAACCCGTGCTGGGCCAGCCAAACCCCCACCCCCCCGAGCGCCACGACGGGCCGGGCCAGGCCGGGCCGCCCACACCCCCGAGTGCCTCGCTGGGCCGCCCAAACCCTCGGTGCGCCGCGCCGCACTGGGCCGGCCAAACCCCCACCCCCTGCGAGCACTGCACCGGGCCGGGCCGCCCAAACCCCCGCCACCCCACCCCCCCGAGTGCTGGGCTGGGCCAGGCCGCCCAAACCCCG
>NW_020664963.1:784218-791541 GCF_002925995.2 Terrapene triunguis | reverse complement strand
CCCCCCCCCCCCCCCCCCCCCCCGAGTGCTGGGCTGGGCCAGGCCGCCCAAACCCCGGAGCGCCGCGCTGCGCCACCCAAACCCCCGCACCCCCTGAGCGCCAGGCCTCCCAAACCCCCCCAGCACCGCCGAAACACCCCTCCCACGCTGCCCGACCGAAACAAAACAAAAAACAAAAAAACACCACGAGCGCCCCCCGCCACCCCAACATTGGCCGCCCCTTCTAAGGGGCCACCCCAAGCATGTGCTTGGTCGTCTGGTGCCTGGAGCCGGCCCTGATTCCAGGCCTTCTCCACTTTAGATCCACAAGTTCTTCAGTCCAATCCACTTCCCTAACTAATTTCCTTAATTTTTTAAAGTTAGCCCTTTTGAAATAAAAAATTGTAGTCACAGATCTATTTTTGTTTATCCTTCCATTTAGTTTAAACTGAATTAGCTCATGATCGCTCGAACCAAGGTTGTCCCCTACAACCATTTCTTCTATGAGGTCCTCACTACTCACCAAAACCAAATCTAAAATGGCATCCCCTCTTGTTGGTTCAGCAACTACTTGGTGAAGGAATCCATCAGCTACCACATCTAGGAAAGTCTGAGCCTATGATTATTACTAGCACTTGTCCTCCAGTCTATATCTGGGAAGTTAAAGTCTCCCATGATCACACAATTCCCATTAGTATTTACTTCATTAAAAACATTAAAATGGTCTCTATCCATATCCAGATCAGATCCTGGTGGTCTATAGCACACGCCAAGCACTATCTCAGGGGAGGCTCTAGTAGCTTTCTTCCCCAATATGATTTTTGCTCAGACAGACTCTGTCTTATCCATTCCATCCCTTCTTATTTCTTTACAGTCTACCTCATCATTAATATACAATGCTACTCCACTACCTTTGCTTTTATTTCTGTCTTTCCTAAACAGCACATACCCTTCAATACCTGTGCTCCAGTCATGACTACTATTCCACCATGTTTCTATTATCCCTATAATATCCGGTTTCACTTCCTGCACCAGTAACTCTAGTTCCTCTATTTTGTTACCTAGGCTCCTCACACTGGTGTACAAACATCTTAATTTTTGCTGTTTGGCTTCGCTCACATTCTTTACCCGATTAGGCCCAAACATTCTACCACCAGTATCACCTATTAGAATGGTATCTACACTACGCTTCCTCCGTATGTCCATTCTCCTACCCATGGCTGTATCCTTTCTTACTTTGTTTTCTTCCCTCTCAATGTTAATATCTGGCGTGGAGATTACCTGGACATCTTCCAACCATCTCCCCACAATTCCTAGTTTAAAGCTCTCTTAATCAGTTGTGCCAGCCTCCATCCTAGAAGTTTATTTCCCTCCCTACTCAGGTGAAGTCCATCCCGAGAGAACAGTCCTCTGTCCATGAATGCCTCCCAGTGACCATACATCCCAAAGCCCTCCTTATAGCACCACTGCCTGAGCCATCTGTTGATCATCATAATCTTGTCACTCCTTTGTTGCCCTTCTATAGGAACAAGCAGAATCCCACTGAAGATCACCTGAGCCTCGATTTCCTTAAGCGTCTTCCCCAGCCTGGCATAGTCTCCCTTGATATGTTCCAGCGAAAATCTAGCCGTATCATTCGTTCCCACATGAAGGACAATCAGCGGATTCTTTTCCGCTCCCGTTAGGATCCTCTTCGCCTCAAGTCCACGTCCTGTATCTTTGCACCCAGCAGACAGCACACTCTTCTGTTCTCTGGATCAGCCCTGGTTACAGGCCTGTCTATTCTTCTCAGTAAGGAGTCCCCAATCACGTAGACCTGCCTTTTCCTGGTGATTGTGTGATTCTCCGGTTTATCCCCTGTTCCCTCTGGCTGCAAGTCCTCTTCATTCCTATTCTCCCTTGCAATCCTCCACAACCCATCCCGTATCCTCCTGGGGCTCATATTTGGTGTTGTTATGTCCATTGACTCTTCCCCTCTTCTTACAAGACTAGCTGCTCTTCTCTTCTTCCTTGCCCTCTCACCTTCAGTGGCTACCTGCTGTGCCCCTTCTTCATTTTCCAACACCACAAACCTGTTCCTGAGCTCTATTTCTCCTTCACTAGCCTGTCTTTTCCTCTTCCTGGTTCTCTTAGTCACATACTTCCACTTTCCTCACCCAGCAGTCTCCCCTCAGAGTTCTTTGGTCCTGATTCCATCTGCAAGTCTGAGCTTTTCCATTCAGATTCCTCATGCCTTTGCTCCATAATCCGCTCGAACCCCCTTCTAAACTCAACCAGAGTTTCCACCTGCATCTCCCATCCTTGGATCTTTTCTTCCATCAGTTCTATCAGGCGGCACTTCATGCAGACAAAACTCTTTTCAGGTACGCCCTCCAGGATCATGTACATACCGCAACTTCCATATCCAGTCATATTCATTGTGTCTTCCACCGCTCGGGTCACTACCACTGTTGCCTCTGTATCTGTCATAGGTTTCCCACCTAAATCCTGTAAATCTGGAAAACACAAACCAAACCACACCACCACCACCACCCACAGAAAAACAAACCCCCAACAAGCACCAAAACACTGCTAGAACACTGCACACTCCCTTCACTAGCCTCTATGATCCTCTGCCTGCCTCTCTTGGTCTTCCCCCCAAACTCCTCCAACAGAACTCTCACTCAAACTCCCCTATTTACAGCTCTGTTTGCTGGCTCCTGTGCCGCTGCAGCTGTCTATGCCGCTGCTTGACTGGTTGGCTACCTTTATAGGGCCCCTAGTCAAAGAAGCCCCGCCCCCTAATCAGGGCTCAGCTTCTCTTCCAGCACACTGCCCCTACCAGCCTCCACACATACAAATATATTTTAGTCCAGAACAGTATTAGCTCCCAGTTCCTAACTCTTGTCACTAGGATGTATTTTCTCCCTGAGACAATAATGGACTCCAACGGCATGTCTACACTGCATTGTAAACCCAGGTCTGTGGGATCTGGGCTGGTGGACTCCGTGTTCCCAAGCCCACACTTAAGCATCCACATGGCATTGTAATCCTGGGTTGACCTGGGTCTCACAGCCACGATAATGCATCTATACTGCACTGCCCAGACCTTCTGATTTGGGTCTGCAGCCTGAGCTGCGTCCACACTGCAAAATGACAGGGATTGGACCCACATTGCAGTGGGACTCAGGCACAGACCCACTCCCCTACCAGGGTCTGCAGGCCTGAGTCCTGAGGGCTTGCTGACCCAAATCAAAGTGAGTTGTGTGTGGATGGTATGGGAGACTTGGGCTTAACCCTGAATCCAAGCCTGGGGTAGCTATGCAGTGTACACTTACTCCTAATACCTAGAACACATTTATCTGTCTATGGCAGATTCCTATATAACCTTCCTCATGGTATTATCTGAGCACCTCACAGTCTTCAATATCTTTGTATTCACCACACTTCTGTGGGATAGGGAGTTACTGTTATACCTGATACACAGTAAGAGATGAAGGGCCAAACTTTTAAAGGTATTCAGAGAAGTTTAGGCCTAATGTTGCAGATAGTGAGATTTTCAAAAGTGCCTGGTGATCAGATTTTTAAAGATATTTAGGTGCCCAGGTGCTTTTAAAAATCCCACTATTTCCTAGATTGTTAAATCTCATTGCTTTCAAATGAAGCTTTAGAAAACGCAACCAGGCACCTACCCTCAACTTCAGGCACCAAAATACCTTTCAAAATCTGGCTGCACATCACATGGGGGTCATATGGTAGAGCTGGGAATGGCCCTTAGGTCTCCCAAACATCAAGCTAGCTCTGTAATGCCCCAACCATCCTTCCTGCCTTACAACACCACCTACAAATTCACTCTATATTATGAGCACTTTGTGAGCTGGGACTGGATAGAGCGGGTTGGGTCAGATTTCCATCTTTTGCCTCCCTGTCCTGCAAAGCAAACTCCCTTTGAGTCTGCATTCCACTTAAGATATTACATGTTGGTCCAAGTACATTTATGCACATAGGGCCCCATCAGTTGCATAAGTAGTGGTGGAATGTAGTAGGTTTACAAATTCTGTTCTGTGCCAGGCTGCATAAGGGATCTCAGGTGGCAGCCAGGGGTGTGGCAAGGGTGGAGGTAGAGTCAAATGGTAGTCTGGTCCTTTCTCACCCACCCACCGCAAAGTGCATGTGTGAAACCTGAGGAGAATGAAGATGAAAGTCTGGGAGACAGACCTCCATATTGATCTTTAAAGACACTAGCTCATGCCTTAATATTCAGGCTGGGTACTGCTGAGTCCTTTCCAACTCAAAGGTTGTTGTCACAGTTCAGGGCAAATGTGCCTGTGTTCTCCCTCCATAGTCCCTTGAGGGCACCCCCTCTAGGCATCTGGCTGTTACCTTTCTTGGGCAGAGATCCAGATTTCTATCCCTCTTGACCAGGGATTTTTCCAGGCTGCATAGTTCCCTGCCTACCCTGTGATATCCCCAGCAAGCCAGACTGCCTAAGCAGGTCTGCTTCTATGCTTTGCTTTCTCTCCAAAGGCTTATGAAGAACATAATTGACAGCAGTTAAAAGGTACCCACATCCCTTTCCAAACAAATACATTTATTCTTCAGGTGAAAGCATTACTGAGAAAACACATACAAAAATCCAATTTCCTATATGTATGCTAAAAGCTTACCAGAGGTCATCCATCGGGGGGAGGGATAGCTCAGTGGTTTGAGCGTTGGCCTGCTAAACCCAGGGTTGTGAGTTCAATCCTTGAGGGGGCCATTTGGGGATTTAGTTGGGGATTAATCCTGCTTTGCGCAGGGGGTTGGACTAGATGATCTCCTGAGGTCCCTTCCAACCCTAATAATCTATGATTCTATCCATCTTATGGAGCCTCAGTAGGCCAAAGTCCTTTCACCCCCTGTCAGGAAGGATTGAGGGCCCCCAAAACTGAAGGTCCTGTCTCTTTTCTGGATCAGAAGGAAGGCCCTGAGTCGATTTAAACTTAGGTTATTTGTCCAAAAGTCCTTTCTTGGTGTGTTAGGCTCTGAAGAATCCAGTTGGAACCAGTATACATAAGCCTTTCCAGGTGGGAGTACCTCTCTAGAGGTGTTACAACCTGAGTGAATTTGCCTAATTAGCACCCCACCCCATTCTTAGTTCCTCCAGGGCTGATGTCACCCTCCCACATGGAATTACAGACAGTGCCTGGTCCACAACGATGCAGGAACTTACTACAGTAAGATCTCCCAAACATATTTCAGGAAATTGTCATCTCTATCACAGATATCATTAAAGAAAAAAATTAAGTACTTCTAAATGTAACGACATGAGTATGCATTCTCAGTTCATTGTATGAGCTCAGGCTATTGAACACTCAGTTCTTCTGTGCATCTTTACTAGCTTGTTAAGGAACATCACTAACATGACTTGAGCATATTTTCCCCAGAGCCATTTTCACTTCTTTGTTTTTCAGGCTGTAAATGATGAGGTTTAACATGGGAGTTAAGATGCTGTATTGGATGGAGAAGAATTCATCAAGAACCATGGGGGATGCTGCCCTGGGTTTCATATACGGAAGAGAGACGTCAGGTACAATAAACACACCATAGTGAGGTGGGAGCTGCAGGTGGAGAAAGCTTTACGCCTGTCTTCCACGGAGAATATCCTCAGGATGGTGGAGATGATGTGAATGTAAGAGACCAAAATGGGGATGAAGGAGCTCAATCCAAATATCACAATGGACGTAAGAAGAACCACTTCATTGGTGAAGGTCTGGTGCAGGACACAGCTAGCAGTGAAGGGAGCTCACAGCTGAAATGATTGACTTCATTGGGTCTGCAAAAGTTTACGCTGAATAGAAAAAGAGTGTTGACGAGTGCAAACAAAAAAACTCATTTTCAATGCACCAGCCACCAGGTGACTGCAGACTCACTTGTTCATGATGTTCACATAGTGCAGTGGGTCACATATGGTAGCGTGCTGGTCATAATCCATCGCTGAAAGCATGAATCCTTCAGTACCACCTGACAGTATAATAAGAAAAAGCTGTGCAAAGCAGCCATAGACAGAAATAGTTTTTTGCTTTGATAGGAAGTTCTCCAGCATCTTGGGGATGGTGACAGAGGAATAGAAGACATCAAGGAAGAAGAGGTGGAAGAGGAAGAAGTACATGGGTGTGTTAAGCTGAGAATCAGTCCTTATTGCCGGCATGATCACCACATTCCCCAGCAGGGTAAATAAGTAAATAACCGGGAAGAGGAAAATCTTGAGCGGTGGAAAGTCCCAAGAGAATAAACTCACTCACATTGTTTTGACTTTTTATTGACTGTTATTCATAAAGTGATGAGCTGTGAGAAATATAATAGGGGAAAAATAAAATTACATTAATTGACATTCTGAGAGGGGTGAATGTGACAACACACATGCATGTGCTATCATAGGGAACTGGACGTTTCAGCATGGATGGTAATAATTTACAATGACAATTCAGCTGTGTAGTTCTCAGAGCTTTCCATACTGTGCCACTTCCTAAGATGCAACTTTCATTCTGGACACCTCCCAACTAATGGTCACAATCCCTGGTCCCTGAGATTCCCTGAATTGGGTAGAACCCTTGTATTGTGGTTGCTTCTTGGAGCCTCAGTCTTGGACCAGCATCCTATGATGCAAGCTGCTGTACAAAGGCAGAACAAAAAGACAGTCCCTGCCCAAAGAAGCATACATGTGTGTGCTGTATCTTTGTTGTTGAATAACACATCCACTGCTTTCCCCTCATCCACAGAGTCACTTATCTCCTCATAGAAGGCAATTAGGTTAGTCAGGCATGACTTGCCCTTGGTGAATCCATGCTGACTGTTCCTGATCACTTTCCTCTCCTCTAAGTGCTTCAGAATTGATTCCTTGAGGACCTGCTTCATGATTTTTCCAGGGACTGAGGTGAGGCTGACTGGCCTGTAGTTCCCCGGATCCTCCTTCTTCCCTTTTTTAAAGATGGGCACTACATTAGCCTTTTTCCAGTCATCTGGGACCTCCCCCGATCGCCATGAGTTTTCAAAGATAATGGCCAATGGCTCTGCAATCACATCCACCAACTCCTTTAGCACCCTCGGATGCAGCACATCCGGCCCCATAGACTTGTGCTCGTCCAGTTTTTCTAAATAGTCCCGAACCACTTCTTTCTCCACAGAGTGCTGGTCACCTCCTCCCCATGCTGTGATGCCCAGTGCAGTAGTCTGGGAGCTGACCTTGTTCATGAAGACATAGGCAAAAAAAACATTGAGTACATTAGCTTTTTCCACATCCTCTGTCACTAGGTTGCCTCCCGCATTCAGTAAGGGGCCACACTTTCCTTGACTTTCTTCTTGTTGCTAACATACCTGAAGAAA
>NW_020664963.1:768892-783818 GCF_002925995.2 Terrapene triunguis | reverse complement strand
TCCCTGGTCATTTGTCCAATCTTCCACTTCTTGTAAGCTTCTTTTTTTGCGTTTAAGGTCAGCAAAGATTTCACTGTTAAGCCAAGCTGGTCGCCTGCCATATTTACTGTTCTTTCTACACATTGGGATGTTTTTTTTCCTGCAACCTCATTAAGGATTCTTTAAAATACAGCCAACTTTCCTGGACTCCTTTGCCCCTCATGTTATTCTCCCAGGGGATCCTGCCCATCAGTTCCCTGAGGGAGTCAAAGTCTGCTTTTCTGAAGTCCAGGGTCCATATTCTGCTGCTCTCCTTTCTTCCTTGTGTCAGGATCCTGAACTCGACCATCTCATGGTCACTGCCTCCCAGGTTCCCATCCACTTTTGCTTCTCCTACTAATTCTTCCCAGTTTGTGAGTAGCAGGTCTAGAAGAGCTCTGCCCCTAGTTGGTTCCTCCAGCACTTGCACCAGGAAATTGTCCCCTACACTTTCCAAAACCTTCCTGGATTGTCTGTGCACCACTGTATTGCTCTCCCAGCAGATATCAGGGTGATTAAAGTCTCCCATGAGAACCAGGGCCTGCGATATAGTAACTTCTGCTAGTTGCCGGAAGAAAGCCTCATCCACCTCATCCCCCTGGTCTGGTGGTCTATAGCAGACTCCCACCACAACATCACCCTTGTTGCTCACACTTCTAAACTTAATCCAGAGACTCTCAGGTATTTCTGCAGTTTCATACCGGAGCTCTGAGCAGTCATACTTCTCTCTTACATACAATGCAACTCCCCCACCTTTTCTGCCCTGCCTGTCCTTCCTGAACAGTTTATATCCATCCATGACAGTACTCCAGTGATGTGAGTTATCCCACCAAGTCTCTGTTATTCCAATGACATCATAGTTCCTTGACTCTGACAGGACTTCCAGTTCTCCCTGCTTGTTTCCCAGGCTTCTTGCATTTGTGTATAGGCACTTAAGATAACTCGCTGATTGTCCCACTTTCTCAGTCTGAGACAGGAGACCTCCCCTCTTGCACTCTCCTGCTCGTGCTTCCTCCCGGTATCCCATTTCCCCACTTACCTCAGGGCTTTGGTCTCCTTCCCCCAGTGAACCTAGTTTAAAGCCCTCCTCACTAGGTTAGCCATCTTTGCAAGCAGGGTGGCTAACCTAGCGAGGAGGGCTTTAAACTAGGTTCACCAGGGGAAGGAGACCAAAGCCCTGAGGTAAGTGGGGAAATGGGATACCGGGAGGAAGCACGAGCAGGAGAGTGCAAGAGGGGAGGACTCCTGTCTCAGACTGAGAAAGTGGTTTAGCCTAACCAAAAGAAGGCTGAAGGGAGATATGATTGTTCTCTATAAATATATCAGAGAAATAAATACCAAGGAGGGAGAGGAATTATTTAAGCTCAGTACCAATGTGGACACAAGAACAAATGGATATAAACTGGCCATCAGGAAGTTTAGACTTGAAATTAGACGAAGGTTTCTAACCATCATAGGAGTGAAGTTCTGGAACAGCCTTCCAAGGGGAGCAGTGGGGGCAAAAGATATATCTGGCTTCAAGACTAAGCTTGATAAGTTTATGGAGGGGATGGTATAATGGGATAGCCTAATTTTGGCAATTAATTGGTTTTTGACTATTAGCGGTAAATATGCCTAATGGCTTGTGATGGGATGTTAGATGAGGTGGGATCTGAGTTACTACAGAGAATTCTTTCCTGGGTGTCTGGCAGGTGAGTCTTGCCCCCATGCTCAGGGTTTAGCTGATCGCCATATTTGGGGTCGGGAAGGAATTTTCCTCCAGGGCAGATTGGCAGAGGCCCTGGGGTTTTTCGCCTTCCTCTGCAACGTGGGGCATGGGTCACTTGCTGGAAGATTCTCTGCACCTTGAGATCTTTAAACCATGATTTGAGGACTTCAATAGCTCAGACACAGGTTTGATACGGGATTGGGTGGGTGAGATTCTGTGGCCTGCGTTGTGCAGGAGGTCAAGACCAATGCTCTAACCCCTGAGCTATGGAGCCAACACATGTAAAACACTGGTAAAACATCTATTGACTTAAAAAGGCCAAGATTACACCATAGATGTCTGCATTTGTTCTCCTATATTATTTTACCCATCATCATAACCTACTGACTCCGAGCCCGTCCCAGCAATCTGTGGAAAGTACAAGTTATACACACTGTACAAAGTGGAATTGAGTTTAACCTTATTGAATTACGTTTAAGTATTTTCAGAGTTCACTGTATTAAAAATGAAAAGGTTTATGTGCTGTTGTGAGATTGTCTATAACTTCTCGAGGAAATGTGACTCATGTAAATCTTTGGAGGTGTTATGAGCTTGAAAGGAATCCTTGAAATCATGTGCTAGACAACCACAGTTATGTGGGATGCTAGGAAATACCTGGGAGGAGGGGAAGGCAAATTCCTTCCCCTGGAACCATCCTTTTAAAGCTGCATCCTAAGGAGAAACCCATTATCTGATGATCACCTGTCACATGAGGACCAGACCAGAGACCCAAATGGGATAAAACTGACACTCAGATTCATGGGTGTGCTTGCTCTGAGAGAACAGCTGTCATGAACTTGTAACCACTGGGGGGAAAAAAACAAAAAAACAAAACCTGTGTGAGTACTGAAAGACTGATCACCGGCCAGGTCCCTTGTTGGAGTTGGGATAATCTCTGGTAGACTTATTAGCAT
The DNA here is from genome assembly GCF_002925995.2 of Terrapene triunguis. Taxonomy (NCBI): domain Eukaryota; kingdom Metazoa; phylum Chordata; order Testudines; family Emydidae; genus Terrapene; species Terrapene triunguis. The sequence goes on along the minus strand of NW_020664963.1, from coordinate 781,139 downwards.
GCATGTGTGATGTTCTATACTGTGGGGAGCATCCTGGAAACCCCATATTCCTCATTTTTATATAATCGTGATCTTACATACAAAGCATGCCTTGTAAGGTATCGGGGAAAGATTATGATCTGCTGAAAGTCATTTCTCTGTCCATATAGGTGTATCATTGAAGTTATGAGAATTGTGTTGTATGGTGGTCACTAAAACATGCTTTAACTTGGGATATCAGCCAGATATTAGCTCCTCAGAGGCAACAGCAAGGAAAGTAACCAGCACCCGGGTGGGATATCAATCAACCCATCAACAACCATTGTCCAGCAAGGGAGCTACAACACAATGACTCACCTGCATGAGGCCACACCAGGAGAATTTCTTAACCTTCCCTGGAGACTCAGCAATGCCCACCCAGACATGCCTGGACTTGTGTTTTCAAGCACATGGACTGAGGGTATAAAACCAAACACAGGGGGCCAATGTTGGACCTTTCTCCTTCCCCCACCTATGCTGCAAGCAACAAGGACACTTTGAAGACTCCAACAGAGGAGACTGGCCCAGGTTTCAAGGGTGAAATCTGTATACTATGGACTGCAATATCCAGTGGAGTGAGAAAAACAGCTTAATCTACATGTTGCCCAGTCTAACAGGGTTGAGAGTTTAGACTGCATGGCTATATTTTATTTTATTTTGGTAACTAACTCTGATTTTTTCTGTATCACTTAATATCACTTAAACTCTATTTTTTGTAGTCAGTAAACTTCTTTTACTGTTTACCTTTACCAGTGAGTTTGCCTGAAGTGAGTGGCAAATGTGCTCAGGTTTGCAAAGGCTGGTGTATACCCACTTTCCATTGATGAAGTGGTGAACCAACTAATAAATTTGCACTGCTCGTCTTGAGCAGTGAAAGACGGTATATTTCTGAGGTACAATGCTGGGAGCTAAGGGATTTGGCTCTGGTGCCTTTCTCTGTGTGATTCATGAGTGGCTCTGGGAGCATTCATGCAATCTAGCTGGTTGTGGGGTCTCCACATGCGGTTGTGCTGAGTGATAACAGCACCTGGAGGAGTTTGCTGCTGGTCACTAGCAAGGCATTGTGAGAGTCAGCCAGGCTGGAGAGAGTTAAAGGGGCACAGCAGTCCCACGGTCCCAGGCTGCACCCCGGGGATCCCATCACAGCATGTAAGTTCTGTTATTGTTTTAAGATGTTTTCTCTGTAATGTTTTCACCTATATAATAACTGTGCTTGCTTATAGAGAGTTCTGTGCTGACTGAACTGTGGGCAATTACTCTGCGTATGGCCTCAGAGGAGAAGAGGAAATCCTCCAAAGCAGGCCTGTTGAGGCAGTCCATATTGCTGGGGAATTCGCAATTAGGCAGGGAACAGTGTGGCCTGGAATAACCCTGGTCAGGAGAGAGAGAGACATGTGTCTCCACCCAAGAGAGGTGAAGCTGGGAAGCTGGGAGCCTAGAGCAGGTGACCTTGTTGGACCATAATGGGGAAACACAGATGCAGTTGCCCTCAACTGTGATAGACTACACAAAGTTACTCAAGTGTTACAGTGTTTGCAGAATCAGGTCCTAAGAAAGCAAACACAATTAATTCAGAGGGTGTAGAAGAAGGAGACAGCCAAATACACAGAATTTTTCAACTATAAATATCCAGTTATTTCCACCGGGTCCTGTTCTAAAATGGTGATCAGGACATGAAAGTGCATGAGGACAGACACTGGGATAGATAGATGGATTTTAAACACCAGGCTACAATTTTATTAAAATTTAACATTGGAGAGTATCTATCTATCTATCTATCTATCTATCTATCACATTCTCTCTGCAATGGCTTATGACTGATATAGGTATATATGCCACTTCACTTCTTACATTACATGGAGATCATGAACAGAGCTGCCTGTATTCAGATGGTCATTGGTGCTTGGGTCATTTGGCTTCTGAAGGCACTGGTGAATGTCCTCTTCTTGAATTGTTTAGACTTCTTTGGCCAAACAGAATCAGTCAGATAAGCTGCGAGATCCCTCCCTGGCCATATCTGTCTCCCACAGACCCCTTCCTCAATGATACAGTGGTCCTCATCTCTAATGTTATCATAGGAATGAGCTCATTTCTGATCATCCTCGTCTGTTATGTTTACATCATCTCATCCATCCTGAAAATCCAGGCAACATAGGGAAGATGCAAATCCTTCCCCACTTGTGGATCACATCTCACTGTGGTCACTTCATTCTTTTTATCTGCTTTATGTAGGTACTTGAATCTGGCCTTATTGTCTCTGGTGCATCCAGATGAGGATATGAAATCTTTGCTAGTGAACTTTGCAGATGACACAAAGATAAGTGATGTGGTAAATAATGAAAAGGAGAGGAGAGAGATCTGAATCACCTGGTTAAATGGTCACAGTCCTACAAAATGTGTTTTAACACTGCAAAATGCAACATAACCCATCTGGGAACCAAGAATGCAGGCTGTTACCAACAGGATGGGAGAGTCTCTTTGAAAGAAGTGAATCAGAGACAGACTTACGGGGTCAACCTAGATGATCAGCTCAATAAATTCACTGGCTAGTTATGGCAAAAAAAAAATAAAAAATGGGAGGGACTTAGGTTCCATTCCCAAAAGGGCAGCTGTGGTAGAGGTGAAGGTGCCTTCTTTATAATACTTAGCTCAGTGGTTAGGACGCTTACTTGGTTATCATTAGTGGCAATACAGCATCATTCATAATGCACTGGGACAGAGTGAATATGCAAATAACTCTAGCCTGATAGTTGGGGCATGAAAGGTGAATGCAGTGCCAATGACTATTTATACAACAGGGAACACCTGTGCCAAGAGAAACTCAGTTTACTCCCCTACCAGACTAGCTTAGTAGCTAAGGTGCTCTTTTGCAATATGAAAGACCACAGTGCTAATCCTTTCTCTTTAGGAAGCATAGGCTATAAGTCCCTGCAGGAGGAGAACCTATGACCATAGGTACTGGGGGTTACTGAAGCATCCACAGCACCACTGTAAGCTCAGGGGTGTGTGGGGTGGGGGTGTGGGGGGTGTGGAGGGCCCTGTGGAATGAGGCTGTGCAGGAAGTACTGCCCAGCAGGGCCTGATTGGTGGCCCCTCGCAGCCCACTGATTGGCTGATACTAGTATTTAAACCAGTAAGCCATGATTGGGGGTGGGGAGGGGTTATTTGGGCATTAATGCTTGTGTTGGCCTGCTCTGGATTTTGCTTACCATGGGCCCTAGACTCTGGCTTCTGGCCTTGGTTTGTCCGTGACTTTGCTATTTGCTTGCTGTTTATAACCTGACACCAACTTCTTGATCTCTTGACCTGGCACAACCCCGACTCTGCTATTTACCTGCTGCCTGCAACTTGGTGCCTGGCCCTGGCATTCTGACCTGGCTCGCTCCCAGCCCTGCTACTCATTGCCTGGCCAGTTCACGCAGGCTGCCTGTCCCAACCCTGACATAGAGGGGTGGATTAAACCTGGGCCTTCCACGTCCCAGGGGAGTGCCCTAACCCTGCATGCACCTGAAGAAGTGAGGTTTTTTACCCACGAAAGCTTATGCCCAAATAAATCTGTTAGTCTTTAAGGTGCCACCAGACTCCTTGTTGTTTTTGTGGATACAGACTAACATGGCTACCCCTCTGATACTTGCCCTAACCCTGGGACTAAAGGTCACAAGGAGAGCACTGTTGTTTGCTGAAAGGTGCCTAAATCCCCTAACCCCTGCAAAATTGCCCAAAACTATTTGGCAAATGTTTGTAAAATTGGTGACTAGTTTGGGATGAATAACATTGCCTTTCCCCCCAAATAAACTATTTAGCCAACAAATTTTGCCCCACTCTGAATAGGGGTATCTGGGTGAGACTTAATGGCCTGTATTATACAACAGGAGATCAGCCTAGCTAATCTAGTTGTCCCTTCTGGCCCTAAACACTACAAAACCTATGAAAGCATGACATTTCCCAACACTCTTCATATGATTAAATAACTTCATTAAACTAATGAGTGTAATGTTCACTTCGCGGGGCCGTTGGTTCCCTCCCACCCTTTGTCTGTCTTGTCTATTTCCATTATAAGTAGGCTTGACAGAATTTGATTTATTTTCTAACACTTCAGCAGATAATATTGAAGCTTATTTTTAATCCTTTTTTTCCAACTTTAATTTTTTTTTTTTTTTTTACATTTTCACAGTTGCAGGAAACAATGTGGGAGGTCAGACATTGGGGAGGAGTGAGAATAATTATTTAATGACAGTAGACATTGAAATTCAAAAAGTTAAAGCTCTATAAACATTAAAACACAAGTGATCAACATCACATATCAAAATATAGAGTAAATAGCCTGAAATCAAACTCTGTTCTCAAGCAGCATTTTTCTTATTTTGCTTCTCTGTAAATTTTGATTATTAATGATGGAAATATTTGTTGTTGGTTTGTGTGTGTTCGGTGAAATCGGCATTACCAATAAAATTTAAATTCTTTTGAGCCTAATCATAAGCTCTTTTGGGCATGGGTTATTTCTCACTGTGTTTCTACAGCACCCTGCACAACGGGGCTTTGGTCTTGACTGGCGTATCTGGGTGCCATAGTAATGCAAAATGATGATATAAACATGCCTGTTAATTTTCATTCCAAGGTACCATCAAGTCTGAATGAATTGTATTCTAATTTTCCTCTAGTAAAACTTGAATCAGGAGCCCTGGGTTTAATTCCTGGATCTTCCACTGACAGGCTGTGTGACCTTGGGCAGCTCATTTCCCTGCTCTGTGCCTCAGTTTCCCTCCCCCCTTTGTCTGCCCTCTCTGCTTAGATTGTAAGCTGTTGGGTGCAGGGACTGTTTCTTGTACTAGGGTATACTACAAGGGTACCCTGATCTCAGTTAGGGCCTCTGGGTGCTATACTAATGTATGGGCTGGAGTTGGCTTAGACTACTTTGAAAACCACTCACTAGATGACAATCAATAATAGAAGGTGGTGATAATACTAGTAATGTGATGATCCATGTGTTTTATGTTGTTCATATTCATCATTGTCATTTCACAGAGGAGCTGCCCGGTTCTGAATGTGTTTTTGTAAGATCTGCTCTCGTCGAAGCACAGCTATCTGCATTAGAAGCAGGAATTAAGTGAGGTCGTCCCATGGCCTGTGTTAAACGGGAAAGTAGGCTAGAAGATCACAGTGGTCCTGTCTGGCCGTAAAATCCGTGAATTATTGTCTCCTTCCATCCATTCCCTACAATGCTGCTTCCTTCTTATTTCTTACTCTTTGCTGCCCTCTAGTGATCACATGAAGCCAACAGCATTTCTTTGATATGCGCCCTATTCTCAGTCTCTTGCTTTTACTTTGATAGCATGATCATGATCCAGATCAATGCTTCCTGTTTGTCAGTGAAAATGGCATATGGCCCATCTGCAACTGCTATTAGCAAACCACTCCAATGGCTGGACATGGGGCACTAGATGGGGAGTGCTCGGAGTTACTACAGAGATTCTATCCCAGGGGCCTGGCTGGTGGGTCTTGCCCACATGCTCAGAGTCTAACTGATCCCCATATTTGGGATCGGGAAGGAATTTCCCCCCAGGTCAGATTGGCAGAGACCCTGGGGGTTTATTGCCTTTCTTTGCAGCATGGGGCATGGATCACTTGCTGGTTTGAACTAGACAAATGTTGGATTCTTTGTAACTTGAAGTCTTTAAATCAAGAATTGAGGACTTCAGTAACTCAGCCAGAGGTTAGAGGTCTATTACAGGAGTGGGTGGGTGAGGTTCTGGGGCCTGGAACATGCAGGAGGTCAGACTAGATGTTCATGATGGTCCCTTCTGACCTGAAAGTCTGAGTGTAAAACTGCTAAACCAAAACCGCTCCTTAGCTGAGTCGGGACACTTGAAATCTGGACGGGTTCACAGTGCCCCAGGCACCCACAGAAATTTGCCTCTGTATTGTTACTTCATCAGCAAGTAACGCACGTAGGCCCCAGTCCTGGTAACACTGAGACAAATGGGAACTTGGTCTTTGATCTCAGTGGGGTTGGGGCCCATTGTTTGGGATTACATCTATCTAGGTAGCTAAATGCTTCCCAGCATGGTAGAGTCTGGGCACACCACAACCAACGATAAATGTAACCTCCCATCATTCATGTGAAGCAGGGAGAGGGGATTATCCCCATGTTAAATGAAGGGAAACTGAGGCACAGAAAGGTGGATTTGCAGCATCTGAGGATCCAGCCTTCTATATTTTCTAGTATTTACATAGGCCTCATCCATGTAGTGTCTGAGCATCTCACAGTCATGAACAGACTTTAATGTCATAACACCTTGTGAGGGTGAGAAGTGCGATTATCTCTATTTTACAGATAGGGAAACCAAGGCATGGAGACTATTAAGTGATTTACGACAATTAAGTGATTCACACAAGGAGCTATGGCCCATTGAAACCAGCTGGGGTCTGGCCCCAGTGAATCAAATGGAGCTATGGCCAGTTTCTACCAGATGAAGGTCTGGTCCACAGGGTTTAAGGTTAAGATTTTTTTTTCTAGCCTGCTTGTGGGATTTGGAGACACAATTCTCATTCATTTTGGTTTGTAAACTTCACCCTCAGTCACCATCTCAGTGCCCCATGCAGGACCAGTGGTAAAGCCAGAAACTGAGCTGAGAGTTCTGAGAGTTGGTCGAGTGCCTTAAACCGATGATCAGAACTTCATCTTCATGCAGGAATCACTGGGTGAGCCCTGCTGGTGGTAAACAGCCCTGTTCTGTGGGTGTGTAACTGTGTGATCCTGCTGCATGAAATGAGCATTTCAGTGTTCACTTGCATCTGTCTGTCATTGCCATGTTGAGGGATATAGGCTCTGTGCCCCCCGGTGGAAAAATGAATCCTGTTCAGTATGTGTGTATTTGTGTTTGTGTATGCATGTGTGTCTTGTTACCCCCTTCTGGAGGCAATAAGACTTGTGGGGTGTGTGTGTACTTACTGCCCCTGTTTGATGGGCTGCAATCTGGTGTGTGTGTGGACTGCCCTGTTGGGATGGACTGAGGTCGTGTGTGTGTGTGTGTGTGTGTGTGTGTGTGTGTGTGTGTGTGTGCGCGCACGCGCACATCCAAAATGAATATCAAAGTTTTGTGCAATGTGGAGTATTTTGGCAGGGGCGTGGGTTGTCGATTGACGTAGGTTTGTTGTTCCATGCACATGGGTAAGGGGCTGTCACAGGTAAAGCCCAATGTACTCTGGAGGGTGTGGCCCAGGAGGAGCATAGCAGCGGAGGGTGTGTGTGTGTGTGTGTGTGCGCGTAAATAGGAGAAGGAAAGCACAAGCTGCTTTTCAATGCATTGAGACAGCTCAGCTCTGTCCCAGGCCTGGCCCGGCAGGGGGTGCTCTGGGGCAGAACTCAGCAGAAATACCAGAGCTCTGAGGGTGGCAGGCCTGTGTTAGCCAGGGCATTGTCAGGATTGGAGCATTCAAAGAGGAGTGGGTGTGAACTGGACTGGCAGTGGGTCAGGACTGAGGAGCATTGTCAGTGTTGTGTGTTCGGCAGGGCCGGCTCCAGGGTTTTGGCCGCCACAAGCAGCCAAAAAAAAAAAAAAAAAGCCGCAATCGCGATCTGCGGCAGCAATTCGGCGAGAGGTCCTTCGCTCCGAGTAGGAGTGAGGGACCATCCGCCGAATTGCCGCTGAATAGCTGGACGTGCCACCCCTCTCCGGAGCGGCCGCCCCAAGCACCTGCTTGCCAGGTTGGTGCCTGGAGCTGGCCCTGGTGTTCGGGGTAAGACAGCAATGATAGGGGGGTTGTAGCTCGCTATTGTGATGCATTGGCTTAGCCGGGGAGCGGTTTGGGGGCAGGAATACAAGGGGTGATGTAAGTCAGGACTGAGGCATGTCACCAAAGCAGCGAAGAGAGCCAACCCTGGGAGAGCAGAGGGATTGTGGGTCAGGACTAATGGACTTCAGCAGAGAACAGAGGGCTGCAGATCAGGACTGAGGGGCAATGACAGAACTGTGCATGGGTGGGGGGAGTCTAGGGGGCTGCAGATCAGGATTGAACCCCATCAGCAGAGTACGGGGTTGTGGGGCAGCCCGGGGCTGGGATAACAGGGGCTGCAGGCTGGGAATGAGGTGCAGGATCAGCGTTGTGTGTGTGTGTGTGTGTGTGAACCTAGAGATGGAACAGTGGAGGGGGCTGTGGGTTCTGACTGAGGGGGAGAAGCAGAGCTGGGGTTCGTGGGCAGGACAGCAAAGCCTGTCACAACCCAGGTACGTTGACTGAGCTCCTTCCCTGTGGCCTAGAGACCTGGAATTGCCTGGGCTGTGCTGTCTTGGCTTACCTAGCGAGAATCTGAGGAGTGTTTACATGGCAGTTTCCTTGCAGCCATCCATCTCCCTTGCATTCCCTTATTCCCTGGGGTCTGATGGAATTTATGAATGAAGGGGTCGCCGTTCACAGGGGCTGGGAATGATTGGCTTGACCATTTCGCTGTAACCAGCGGGGGCTACCTGACACAGAAACAGACCTGTCCCTGCCTTTGTCTAACTTTAATCAGTGCCTCTGACTTTCTCTGCTAATCAGCCCCAATGGGACTACCTCTGGGACCTGCATTTCCCGATAGCGTGTCTATTCTAATGGCCCTCGACGGGACCCATTAAAACGAGGAGTAACTTTGTTTCTGCCATTGGCCCGTAACTCCTTGAGAGGTTTGTTAAATCTCCAGGCAGTACACAGCTCTCGGCTGGATTTAATATTCCTCATAGTGCTGATTAAGACATGTGAAGTTTTAATGATCTGTGTGTCCTCCTTTAAATCTCTCTAGAGTCACAGGTGCTTTAGAGCTAATTGGAGAGATTTCTTTTTAGTAAGTGTGTTGCTAGCTGAGATGGTTTTAACAAGCACATAAGGAAGCAGGTTTTTTTAAAACATATTTTTATCTAAGCAAAGCATTAGTGAAATTAACATGTTCCAAATGAAACTGATCTGGGTTCCTTCACACTGGGGATCTGTCACAGCAAATCTGTCATCAGACCTATAGAAACAGCTGCATCCTTAAGGTCAAGCACCTTTCGCACTATGGACAGACCATTCATTGCCACTTCTCTAATCAGCCACCAGGGAACAAGATAGCACTTGTTACAGTCTATCCCCTTGCCACTGCTGTCCTTAGCAGAGTGTTACAGTCACACTGCCAGCCTCTTGTCAGCTCCAATTCCCACCTGCTTTGCCTGTGAAATTAGCAGCACACAGAGTGAGAAGGAATATTTCTTAGTTACCAAATATCAGGTTAAATCTTTAAATTGAATTTAGTGACTGTGACATGTCCCCACTTAGCAGCCCCTGCCCACTGAAGTCCACTTCCACAGGGAAGGATCCATTAGCAATAAATAGACAACGGGAGTATAAACACATTTAGCCAGATGGACCGAGAGATGATTAGACAGATGAACAGCTTGGAAGGCAGATTCACAGAAGGGTAGACAGACAATGAACCAGAACAAGGGGTAGATACTTGAATGGACAAGTAGCAGAAGGAGGAGAAAATGGACAGACATCTTGATGGACAGACAAGAAAGACAATTAGGTGGACGGACAGATGATTATACAGATGGACAGTTGGATGGATGGATGGATGGATAAAGAGATGACTAGGTAGATGAGTAGGGATACATGTGCGTGCTCTCTCCCTGCCCCCCATCAGGCAGTGTGCTCCGTAAGTGCCCCAAGGTGCTCATTTCTATGGGTCAGAACCCAGAAGTTCGTTCACACTCCGTGTCTATTGTCCCTTCATGTGGCTCTGAGCTTGCCAGTAAGGAGACCAATTGGTGTGATCCACAGGATGGTGGTTCTCATGTGGTTGCTTGTCCAATTAAGAACTCGTGAATGACCAAGGCTGTGAAATTCAGTTCTGGATTCTGAGACTCACCAGGTTTATCGTGGGTGTTTGGATCTGAGCTTCATTCAGGCCCGTTGCTGCTATGGATTAGACGGAGACCACCAAGCAATTCACAGAGAGGCCTGGACAGAGCTGTAAGACTATGGCAATACGCAGTTGGTGCCAGCGATGCCGATGGCCCCATACCATCTCAGGCAGTGGTGCGTTTAGCATCAGCCAATTGCAGGGGCAGCTATGTGGAGCACAATTGTGCCTGGACATCAGTGGTAGGGGAGAGAAATCACAGAGACATTGGAACATCTGGCTAGATCCTCACACTCATTTTCATCAGCTAGTTGGGTTACCCTCAGTGGTGCTACATTCACTTACGCTAGCTGAGGTTCTGCCTTCAGCTGTGTGTTACACTGCAAATCACAATTCTCACACACACAAATGGTAACCAGGCATTCGTTCCCCATGTGCTCACTGATACACATGCAGGCATAGGGAGACATGCACAGATACATATACAGGAATTACCCATAAGCATGTGGACACACACATATTCTACGAAAGGAGGTTCAAACAAAGACACACAGTATGCATGCGCATACAGTAGCACTCTAACACATACCAATTTTTATTGAAAATTTCCCCAGATTTTTCCAAAAGCATTTTTTTTAAACCAATTTGAACCTGAATTTTGGAGCTCTCAAGTCCATGAAAATACTGATTGTGTTAGAAACTCTGCTACATTACTTTAGGTAGATGTGTTTATGGAAATAATAAATTAGCTTCACATTTACACTTACACTGTTAAAGTAAGGCAATGCAGTGGAAGACATACACACACAAAACAAACATGCATGTGCATATATGTAAGTACAGTTCATGAAATAAACCACAGCATTAAACTGCTTTTACTTTCACATACTCTTACTTCACTATTTGTTGTTGTTTTTTCTGTCCTCCTGTTCCCTAATATTAACCTCAATATTTAACAGAAATGGAATTTTTTTGCATTGATTTTCACCCTTTTTTCAGTTTGTAATAAACACTGATAAATTCTCAGGAAATTTGTAACAAAATAAAAAATTTGCACACAAAGGGCCTTGCACATACACCACCACATAAAACAATAATTCCCCAGCTTTCAAACTTCACTTCACCTGTCCTTCCACTGAAACTGGGGAGGTCATGCATTTCCCCACCCACCCATTCACATGAATTCACATATGTAATCTTGTGATTTAATTTTCCATTCAAATTAATTTACAAGGCTCTAAAGCAGGGCAAACTTTTTGGCCTGAGGACCACATCGGATTTCCGAAATTGTATGAAGGGCCGGTTAGGGGAGGCTGGGCCTCCCAAAGAGTCAGACGTGGCCCGGCCCCTGCCCCCTATCTGACCCCTCCTGCTTCTTGCCCTCTGACAGCCCCCTGTCCCATCCAACTCCCCCCATTCCCTGTCCCCTGACAGCCCCCGGAACTCCCACCCCTGACTGCTCCCCGCCACCCCATCCAACCCCCCGTCTCCTTCCTGACTGCCCCCTGGAGGCCCCTGCCCCCATTCAACCCCACTGTTCCCCACCCTTTGACTGCCCTGACTCCTATCCACACCCACGCCCCCTGACCACCACCCGAAACTACCCTGCCCTCTATCCAACTCCCCCTCTCCCTCCCCCCTTACCGCGCTGCCTGGAGCACCAGTGGTTGGCGGCGTTACAGCCGCACAGCCCAGAGCAGCAGGACAGGAAGCCGCGCCGCCCGGCTGGAGCCAGCCACGCCACCGTGCAGCACAGAGCATTGGGTCAGGCCATGGCTCTGCAGCTGTGCTGCCTGGCAAGAGCTCGCAGCCCTGCCACCCAGAGCATTGTGCCGGCGGCGGGGCGAGCTGAGGCTGTGGTGGAGGGGGAACAGCAGGGAAGGGGCTGGGGGCGAGCCTCCCAGGGCATGAGCTCAGGGGCCGGGCAGGAGGGTCCCGCAGGCCAGATGTGGCCCGCGGGCCGTAGTTTTCCCACCTCTGCTCTAAAGTGTAAATATATGTGTGGGGTTAATGGAATTCCTTCTGATTTATGTCAAGCAGGCCCAATTCACATATTTTCAACGTAGAGCACCAGAACTTGAGCAGGTGGAAACCAGAATAAATTATTCACTTCTCCATCCCTCAGCCTCTGCTGTCCCTAGTGCCCATTATAAAGTATAATGGGCCCCTTCACCGTCCCCACCCTCTGCTGCCCCTAGTGCCCATTATAGAGTATAGCCGACCCTTCCGCACCCCACCCTCTGCTGCCCCTAGTGCCCTTTATACAGTATAGCTGCCCCTTCCCCGCCCCCACCCTCTGCTACCCTAGTGCCCATTATACAGTATAGCCGCCCCTTCCCCGCCCCCACC
>NW_020664963.1:759961-768882 GCF_002925995.2 Terrapene triunguis | reverse complement strand
CCTAGTGCCCATTATACAGTATAGCCGCCCCTTCCCCGCCCCCACCTGTGCTGCCCCTAGTGCTCATTATCCAGTATAGCCTCCCCTTCCCCACACTTACCCTCTACTGCCCCAGTATAGCCGCCCTTTCCCCACCCTCTGATGCCCCCAGTGCCCATTTACAGTGTAGCTGCTCTTTTCTCATCCACCAGGACTCTCTGCCCTCTTTAGAATGCTGAGGAGGCACCTTTCCGTGACAGCATCACACAAGGTTCAAGTATCACATGTTACACAGCTGTTATCAAGGTTCAGGGTCCTCAGAACTGTAAGTAATACTTTCTCTTGGCCAAAGCAGGTCCACTTTCTTTCATCCCTTATTGCACGGCCATAGGGGCAGAGCATGTTGTCTTCTGCTAGGCAAGGCCTTGGTGTGGGCTCCAGTCTGGATTTGTTTATAAAGCCATTGATGTGTGTGTTTAGCGGAACATCAAACACATGGCAATGGCTTGAGGTCAGTGTGACGGGTTCGGTCACAGAGACCCCCTTGGGATGTCACCTGATATGCTGAGACTACCTCTGAGCCCATTTTTTCTTCCAGTTTGGGCCTCCAGAACCCTTTCTTGTTGAGCCAGGTACGCTAATTTGCTGCAACCACGTGCCCCAAAGCTGCAGACTTAACTGAAAACAGCTTAAGAAGTGCTCCTGTTTCCAGCACCCAGACACCCAGCTCCCAATGGGATCCAAACCCCCAGTAAATCCATTTTACTCTGTATAAAGCTTATACAGGGTAAACTCATAAATTGTCCACCCTCTATAACACTGATAGAGAGATATGCACAGCTGTTTTCTCCCCCAGGTATTAATTACTTACTCTGGGTTAATTAATAAGCCAAAAGTGATTTTATTAGGTATAAAAAGTTGGATTTAAGTGGTTCCAAGTAATAACAGACAGAACAAAGTAAGTTACCAAGCAAAATAAAACAAAACACGCAAGTCTAAGCCTAATACAGTAGGAAACTGATTATAGATGAAATCTCACCCCCACAGATGTTCCAATAAGCTTCTTTCACAGACTGGACACCCTCCTAGTCTGGGTCCAGCAATTACTCACATCCCCGTGTGGTACCACACTGTTTTAAGATCATGGTTGGGGTATAATCATAGTATTATTAGCACCAATTTTTTGTGCAAAGTTCAAAAAGGTTTCAGTTACAAATATATGTACATATATTTCTGCCTCAATAAATAATGCAATTGCAAACAAAAAATATTTTCTTATCAATTACAGTTTTGTTTTGTTTTTTAATTTTTTTTTAATTTTGTTATTCAAACAAAAAAAAATGTAAGGGGAAACCTCAACATTAAGGTAAAGATAATATTAACAAAATGTTAATTTCTTGTTTGGGCTTTTTATATTTAAAAGTGCAAACAAGTTTTTATAGTTATAAGAATATCATAACCAAAATGTTTTAAAATAACAATTTATGCATAAAGCTAACCAAACAATTTCAACAGGTTTCCACCTTTGGCTCCCAAACATAACAAAGCATCATGAAAGTATACCCTCAAATACCCTCAAAGTACTGTATTTAAAATTTATTTTGATTTAATTTTATAGTTGGTTTTATTTTTTATGCTTTTCTTTTGTTATGTTATGTTAATGGGAAGCAGTGGTTGTTAAAGTTGTGCTTCTAAACAGTTAACAAGAGTGAAATTGGTATCACAAGCAAATTAACTCTAAAAAGCTTGGTAAAAAGTCTGTTAACTCCTCCTTTGCTGAAACAAATTGTTCAGCAAGGGAAAGCACTACACCTTCTCATGGAAGATTGTGAGCATTTATTTTAGCCGTTAAGCATTACATTTCGTATAAAAATATTAGTAATGCACTTCAAATAAAAATGAATGTCTATACAACAATTGCAAAAGTATAGCTTGTGTTATAAAAGGCTTGGTCCCTATTACATTGTTCTTATTACATTGTAAACAAACTAAGTTAAACTGTGTATTAAGTTTTGTTAACAAAAAACAAAAACTAAAATCCTTTATTATGTTAACTAACTAGCTGTTTAAGTTGCATCCCACAGACCAAAGACACCAGAAAATATCACACCCTGAAGACACCAAATGATATCAGTATACAGTGAAGAAACCCCCAAGCATCAAGAACAGAAAAATGAAGTGCTTTATAAGTGCTCTATAAAAGACTGGTTAAATACACCTCTATTTACCATATATGGACAATTAAGTTAACAATCAGCTAAAAAACACTAGCTGGACCAGAATAAGCCATCATTTAATTTCAACTTGGTTACTGTGTAAAAACAACCGTATTATTGCTGTACTACTGTATTATTGTATATGTTGTACTGTAGTATTGTATATGTTGTACTGTTGTCTTATTGCTGTATTGTATTATTGCTGTACAACATTTACAATATGCATAACCTTGCTAAACTGTTTAACCAACACACAGGTAAAAATCAACAAACAAATGGCAGCAAACAATGTGAAGGCAAAGAAAAAAACCAAAGTGGTAAACAAACAAAAAGTTACATAGTAACTACAAATTGGGTAAACAAATTGCATGTTAGTACCAGTCATAATTTGGGTCAGTGACACTGCATCCTAACTGAGGCACATGTTATTCAAAACAATCTTGTTCAGTGTCTGGGTACCAATACTACATCCTGACACAGCACTATTTGATAAATTGGTTACTGTCCATTCAGTAGGTTATCTGGAAGACAGCATCCATAAGAAACAACTGGATCTATGTCAACTACTGGTGTATCGCAGAGCCGTGTAACCAATGGAACAGAGAAGCTAGCCACTTCTATTTCCTGCGCAGTAAAGCTAACCAGAGGGTGACAACCAGCCATAAGGGTAACCTATAATATGAATGGACAGTACTGGGTAGTAACTAATTACAATATATTTATATATAAAGGCCTCAGTGGTAGTGTCACTACTCCAAATTTCTGTTTTACTTCTTATATACATAGCACAGTGGGACACACTATCACAATCCCTATCCCAATATTTCAAAACACTTAGCCTACTACTACTAATAAAACAGGTGATAACTGGAATTGCCCTAATAGGAGGGTGTTTCTATCTGTGTCACCAAAGTAAAAGGGCCACAGTACAACACTGAACTGGAAAAACATGGTTATGCTTGGATATAAGGTGGTGTCATATGTACACGTACATACTATACATATATGCCCATACACACTACAAATATATATGCCATATCCATATAATTCATATATATTAATTATTTGGAAGTGCCTCTAAGGCTAAATCATAATACTACATTCTTCAGTCATGGTCCCGGGCCTAACATTCCCAGGCCCACCATAAGGGACTGAAAATAAAATTGGATAATAAAATCTGTCCCTCAGTCGTACGAGGGAATGTGCAGACTAAAGAGACAGATGGGGCATAAGTGTATGGATGGTAAAATAAGGTAACCATGTAACAGTGTTTAGCATGCTGGGTTATCTTTAGTCCATGCATTATGCTTTTCTGGGACGATGGGTAAACATCCTCCCCTTAAAAAGACAAAAAGTGGGGGAATGTAGTAAGAGGAGGCCCTGAGAAATAAACCTTGGTATCAGAGGCCTGGTATGAGGCCTAAGGCCTGAACTAAAGTAATGGTCAAGACTTTGCTAACATAAAGCAAAGTTAAGCTGTGAGCCAAAGGCAGGCCCTGCTCACAGAAGCTGGCAAGGAAAGGGCTGATACTGCAAAAAGATACATACCTAAAAAGTACTGAACACTAGATATTAAAACACTCCTATACTGGAACATTCCACAGATAACATGGAACAGGCCGACCCATCCCAATGACAGGGGCAAAAGGGTAAAATGATGGATAGATCGAACCAACATGTACAAGGTGAGAGGCAGCACCTTACTACGTAGAAGGGTTGTACCTTGCTGCGTAGAGGGGTTGCACCTCAATACGTCAGGAGTGGTGTGTAACTTGTTTGTACCTGTGTATAAGAATGTATCCCTGGGGTGGTGTCTTTGTCCGGCCACGGGGGCAGTGGAAAGTCCCACCACTGAGCCGGGTCCTTGCCAAGAGGCACTTTCTCGTAGTATGCCCTGAATTAGGCTCAGAAACCTACAGGGAACTGCAATTGTGTCCGAGATCGCAATAAACCTAGTCGAAGTGACTTTGCACCTTATTGGACTGTAGTTATTGGGGGTTCTCGTCGGGTTTGCTGTGTCAGCTATCTGCGCAGAGCTGGGGCAGCACACAGAGGGAACACACGCACGCAGCCGAGTGATATCAACAAAGGAGAAAGCAGAAGCACCACCCTGGTAGCATCTCACAACACCCCGTAGTTACTCTTTTGTTCCAGTTTCTTTCAGGCATCTCATTGGGGTGGAGAGGCCATCTCTTCTTGAGCCAGCTGAAGACAAAATGGAGAGGCTTCCAGGGCCTTTTATATTTTCTCTTTTGTGGGTGGAAACCCCTTTGTTCTTCTGTGCAAAGTCACAGCAACAAGATGGAGTTTGTAGCCACCTGGGCAAGTCACATGTCCATGAATGATTCAGCTTTTTGCAGGCCGATGCCATTGTTTACATGTTAGTTTGATCGTTCCCAGGAAAGCTCAGATGTGGATTGGCATCTCCCAAAGTCCATTGTTAGTTAAGTGTTTCCTGATTGGGCACTTACTGAAAATAGTCCTTTCTCAAGAAGCTGACCAAATGCTTCACTGAGGCTACTTAGAATCAAACACATTGAGATACAAGTACATAGCAAATATTTATAACTTCAAATGCAAAAATGATACACACATACAGACAGCATAATCATAAGCAGCAAACTACAACGTTTCCATAGACACCCCACTTGACCTCCTCTGTACAAGACCTGGTGCAAACATAGGACCCTGGTTGCAACAATGATCTATACGGTCACAGTTCATGTCAATAACATCATAGATCCCTGTATGAAGATCTGTTTATTTAGCTAAGCTGATTATTGTGGTACCTGAGTCTCTGTTTCCTTTGTACCTGATTCTGAAATCCAAAGAACGGAGTAGACATCAGGACTGGGATTTTCAATGAGATCTGTAGCAGGCTGCAGTTCTGGAGCACATCCCTTCGTGGTGTGGCACTGCAGTCAACCTGCCTTAGTTTCCTTCCTGGGTTTTCAATGACTCTCTTGGCCTTCAGCACAGCTCTGTTGCTGAGGTGACTCAGCTCTCTAGCTAAACCTTCTGCCCCACCCTTTTGGGTCCAATCAAAGTCCAAAGGAAAACACCAATCTACCATCCTAAATCTGTGATGGACACCCAGCATCCTTTGGTCCATCTCCTCCTGGTCTCAGCTTCCAGCCCTCCTGGGTTCTGGTTAGTCCCCTCTTCTATGTTTCACAGCCATAATTTAACACAAATCAAATGTGAGATTTTAAAGTCAGAATTGTGTTCCTTCACTCTATAGGTGAAATTCACCCCTGTACAACACAGGACCTGATCACCAATTAGAACCTATTTTGGCTGGGATTGTGAAAAGACTTAAAGGGAGTTCATAGATTCCAAGGCCAGAAGGGACTACTCTGATCATCCAGTCTGACCTCCTGTACAACACAGACCAGAGACCTTCCTCCAAATAGTTCCTAGACCAGATCTTTTAGAAGAACATCCACTCCTGATTTTAAAATTGTCAGTGATGGAGAATCCACCACAACCCTTGGTAAGTTGTTCCAATGGTTAATTGCCCTCTGTTGGGGCTGACCGCAAGTTACCTTGGCCTGTTGTTACAGAATGGTCTGGGTGGAGCTAGTGGTGAACCGGCTTTGACTGGCCGGGCTGGCTTGCAGCCACTCCAACTGAATAAACAAGTAAAGAGATGAAGAGGGCCTAAAAGTATTAAGTGTGGGAATAGAAAGCAATAGTGTTTCCTGCCAGAGCCTGCTTGTGGACGAATACACCCCCTGAGAAAGAGATGATGATAAAAATGGTTATGAGAATTGCTTTAGACAAACAGTCTCACTTGCAGACCTTGGCCTTGTGGATGCCCAGGAACTCCCCACGCTGGAGCAGCGCCTGCTACAAGCCCTCAAGGACAAGGCTGGAGGGTCCGGGACTGTCCATAGCAGAAGGGGCATAAGCATTGATTCTTGCTTGGTTGGTTGCTGGAAAGCATGTATTTAGTAACACGTGAAGGCTGGGAAGCTTATTATACTTTGGAAATAAAACTGGTTATACTTATACACCTGGTGTGGCTTCATTGAGTGTATCTGAGACACCCCCCCTTTGGCCTGACACCCTCACTGTTAAAAATTTACACCTTATTTCCAGTCTGAGTTTGTCTCGCTTCAACTTCCAGCCATTGGATCGTGTTAAACTTTTCTCTGCTACCAGGGAAGAATCACTGCTTCCCAGTATATGCCTAATTCTTTGTACCTAGATGTATTCATTTACATTTAGCTGTATTAAAACCTATATTGTTTGCTTGCACCCAGTTCACCAAATGATCCAGATGGCTCTGTATCAGTGAACTGTACTCTTCATTATTTACCACTCCCTCAATTTTTGTGTCATCCTCAAACTTTATCAGTGATGACCTTATGTTTTCTCCCGGGTCATTAATAAAAATGTGAACTAGTGTAAGGGCCAAGAACTGGTCCCTGTGGGGCCCCACTGGAAACACACCCATTCAGTGATGATTAAGGTGTTCAAATTCCTTTGAAAATCAATGGGAATTGGGCACCTAACTGCCTTAGGCCAGGTGACCAAAGGAGTTAGCCCTCTAACTCCTACTAGAATACAATGGGATTTTGGCACCTAATTCCATTAGCATCCTATGCAACATCACCGCCTCTAAGGATTTAAAAAGTACTTTGACCTTATCCATCAGCATAGGAGTTAGTCACTCTACTGTGAGGAACACGGTATGGCCCAATAGTATTATAAATGGGGTCAGTTCAGTAAGGTTTCACCTTCTCATCTGGGTATCTCTCATTGAATCAATTCCCTGCCATTGCAAGTGTGTTGGATATTGTAACAACTTGGTCCCTCCTCTTCTCCCATAGTTGAGTCTCCTGTGGGCTGTAATACTTTGGTCTAATTTCTAGTTGTTGGATTTAGTGTGTAGGGGCTGGGTGGTGTTGGTCACCTGTGATATACAGGAGGTCAGATTATATAGTCTAGTGGTTCCTTCCAGTCTTAAACTCTGTGACTCTTTGACTCTATCCCTACTTGACTCTAACAATGAAGACCGAGGAGTTGGCTTTGCTGCCTAGCGCTCTGCCCAGGGACGCCCTCACTTCCCTGTTCCTCAGGCTGTAGATGATGGGGTTCAGGAACGGGGCCACCACTGTGTACAGCACAGACACCAGCTTGTTGAGGTTGAAGGTGCCGACAGCCCTGGGCCGTGCGTACATGAAGAGGGTGGTGGCGTAGAACATGGAGACCACCACCAGGTGGGAGGCACAGGTGGAGAAAGCTTTACGCTTCCCAGCCACAGGTGGGATCCTGGCCACGGTGGAGAAGATGCAGATGTAGGAGGTTCCTGTCACTAGCATGGATGTCACAAGGACAGACAGCGCTGCCACGAAGTCCAGCGTCTCAATGGTGGAGGTGTCTGTGCACGACAGCTTCAGGAGAGGCGGGAGGTCACAGAAGAAGTGCTGGATGGTGTTAGCTCTGCAGAACTGTAGCCTGGAGATCATCACAATGGATGGGAAGGAAGCCAGGAAGCCAATCAGCCAGGAGCCCAGGCTCAGCACAGCACAGGCTTTGTGATTCATAAGGGCTGGGTAGCGCAGCGGATGGCAGATGGCTAAATAGCGGTCATAGGCCATTGCTGCCAGGAGAAAACACTCAGAGGAAGCCAGGGACAAGAAGAAATACAGCTGAGCCATGCATCCCCCCAGAGAGATGGCCTTCTCCCCCAACAGGAGGTTGGAGAGAAGTTTGGGAACAGTCACCGAGACATAGAAGATTTCCAAGAGGGAGAGGTTGCCCAGGAAGAAATACATGGGGGTGTGAAGCTGGCAGTTCAACTTGATGGTCACAATCAGGACCAGGTTTTCCATGAGGGTCAGCACGTAGATGGTTACAAACAGCACAAAGAGCAGCCCCTGGTGCTCCGGGAGCCCTGGGAAGCCCAAGATGATGAAGTCAGTGTGTGAGGAGTGGTTTCCCTTTCTCATCTCCAGTCTGCTTTCCACACTGCCAAAACATTAATTGGGAAAAGTGACTGAACGGAGCTTTAAGTAGGGATATGGGAGTATGTGGGAGGAAAATTCAACCTCCCCTCCCCAAACCTCCCTAAATCCTACTTAATATTACTTATTCACCTACATCCAGAGATGCTTACTCTATGGCTACTCAGTGTTGGTTCGTTCATTCATTCATTTATTTCTAACTCCACATTTACTCATCCATATTTTATGTCCTTGCTTAATGTTCATTCATTTATTCTGTTAGGGTTAGTTAGGGGGAAGATCAGCTAAAAAGAAGGGAGGGGGGAACTGAAGGGAAGGAGGGATGAGCAGGATAGAGCAGGGGAAAAGATGTTAAAGGGGCCAGATGTGGAGTGAAACTGAGGCTATGTCTACACTACACAGCACTGGCAACAGCAGGTAGGGTATGTGTAGCTACATGCCGCAGTGCAATGCAAGCTGTGTCCACGCTGGGGTGTGTAGATGCACGGCTCAGTGAAAGACAATGGCAGGGGAAACACTTCAGCAGTGGAGAGCTGCTGGAGCCTTTCCTGGCTACATCACCCTTGCCTGAGCCGTTCCCCACTTCTGGAGTCTTTCCCTGGGGCAGGGAAAGGCTCGAGTGCTGGGGGGAGGCAGCAGGACACTACACAACTGAAAATAGCCATGTAGACAGCACTGCTTGGGCAAGTAAAGAGCTGTGTAGGGTCTGTTCTTGGCAGGGCCGGCTCTGGCTTTTTCGCCGCCCCAGGCGAAA
>NW_020664963.1:685230-754961 GCF_002925995.2 Terrapene triunguis | reverse complement strand
TCTAACCGCCCTGGTGTCTGGCTGCGCGTAATCAGCGGCCAGGCGATTTGCCTCAACCTCCCACCCCGCCATAAATGTCTCCCCCTTACTCTCACAGATATTGTGGAGCGCACAGCAAGCAGCAATAGCAATGGGGATATTCTTTTTGCTGAGATCTGAGCGAGTCAGTAAGCTGCGCCAGCGCGCTTTTAAACGTCCAAATGCACATTCCACCACCATTCGGCACTTGCTCAGCCTGTAGTTGAACAGGTCCTGACTACTGTCCAGGCTGCCTGTGTACAGCTTCATGAGCCATGGCATTAAGGGGTAGGCTGGGTCCCCAAGGATCACGATAGGCATTTCAACATCCCCGACGGTTATTTTCTGGTCTGGGAAGAAAGTCCCTTCCTCTAGCTTTCGAAACAGACCAGAGTGCCTGAAGACGCGAGCCTCATGTACCTTTCCCGTCCATCCCACGTTGATGTCGGTGAAACGTCCCTTGTGATCCACCAGGGCTTGCAGCAGCATTGAAAAGTACCCCTTGCAGTTTATGTACTCGGTGGCTTGGTGCTCCGGTGCCAAGATAGGGATATGGATTCCGTCTATGGCCCCACCACAGTTTGGGAATCCCATTGCAGCAAAGCCATCCACTATGGCCTGCACGTTTCCCAGAGTCACTACCCTTGATATCACCAGGTCTTTGATTGCCCTGGCAACTTGGATCACAGCAGCCCCCACAGTAGATTTGCCCACTCCAAATTGATTCCCGACTGACCGGTAGCTGTCTGGCGTTGCAAGCTTCTACAGGGCTATCGCCACTCGCTTCTCAACTGTGAGGGCTGCTCTCATCCTGGTATTCTGGTGCTTCGGGGCAGGGGAAAGCAAGTCACAAAGTTCCATGAAAGTGCCCTTACGTATGCGAAAGTTTCGCAGCCACTGGGAATCGTCCCACACCTGCAACACGATGCGGTCCCACCATTCTGTGCTTGTTTCCCGGGCCCAGAATCGGCATTCCACGGCATCAACCTGCCCCAGTAACACCATGATTTGCACATTGCTGGGGCCTGTGCCTTGTGTGAGGTCTATGTCCATGTCAATTTCCTCATCACTCTCGTCGCCGCGCTGCAATCGCCTCCTCGGCTGGTCCTGGTTTTGCTTTGGCATGTCCTGGCTCTGCATATACTCCAGGACAATGCGCGTGGTGTTCATAGTGCTCATAATTTCCGCGGTGATCTGAGCAGGCTCCATGATCCCAGTGCTATGGCGTCTGGTCTGAAAAAAGGTGTGAAACTAGTATCTGACGGACAGAGGGAGGGAGGGAGGGGCGAGTGATGACATGGCGTACAGGTACAGGGAATTAAAATCAACAAAGGTGGCTGTGCATCAGGGAGAAACACAAACAACTGTCACACAGAATGGCCCCCCCAAAGATTGAACTCAAAACCCTGGGTTTAGCAGGCCGTTGATTTCACGGAGGGCGGGGGGGAAGCAAATGAATACAGAACAAATCTAATTTTTACATCTTAAGCTGGCAGACGACGGTGCAGCATGACTGATAGCCCTCGGCATCTTCTGGGTGCTTGGCAGAAAATACTGGGCGCTTGGCAGAAAATAGCATACTACGACTGATAGACATCATCATCATTGGGAAGGCGGTACGACGACGACGGATACCAGTCGTAATATACCATCTTCTACCAAAAGGCAAGGGGCTGCTGCTGTGTAGCAATGCAGCCCCACGTCTGCCAGCCCCACGTCTGCCAACACCCAGATCGCCGATGAAGGCTACCAGTCATACTGCACCATCTACTGCCAAAAGGCAATTAGCTGCTGCTGTGTAGCAATGCAATACCACGTCTGCCGGCACCCAGATAACATATGGTGATGGTGAGCTGAGCTGAGCTGAGCGGGCTCCATGCTTGGCGTGGTATGTTGTCTGCACAGGTAACCCAGGTAAAAAGGCGCGAATCGATTGTCTGCCGTTGCTCTGTCGGAGGGGGAGGGGCCTGACGACATGTACCCAGAACCCCCCGCGACACTGTTTTGCATCATTCAGGCATTGGGATCTCAACCTAGAACTCCAATGGGCGGCGGAGACTGCGAGAACTGTGGGCTAGCTACCCATAGTGCAACGCTCCGGAAGTCGACGCTAGCCTCGGTACTGTGGACGCGCTCCGCCGACTTAATGCACTTAGAGCATTTTATGTGGGGACACTCACAATCGGCTGTATACAACCGATTTCTATAAAACCGGCTTCTATAAATTAGACCTAATTTCGTAGTGTAGACATACCCTAAGAATTACAGACACAAGGATATTGCCTGGCTAACTCTATCACTAGAGACACTTTGGTCAAATACAACAGAGATTCTTTTATTGAAGCAAAATGTTTGTCTGTCTTTTAAAAATAACTTTAGCCATTCACTGTTCAAGATGGCAGATTAGCTCCATAGATGTTTCATGCCAATTCAAATGACTTTCCAGTTCAATATATCACCACTGCTCAGCAAACCCGCCTACATGTGAGTATGTTTTGTAAGAGATCCGGCTGTCTTCCCAGGTTTTCTGTGCTCACTTTGGATTTAGATTCAGAATGTGACCATGTGGTTTTAACAAACAAAGAATGATTCAGTAAAAGTCCTTGCTTGTTTCACTAATAATAATTGAGATGCTCAGTGTAAGATTACAGCTGTTTTTGAAACATATTATTTCTGATCATTGGACATGCGGGGTCTAGTTCAAAAAATGAGGATGCGAAATCATCCCTTCCTCAATTGTTAGATCTGCCTCCCATATCTATTCAGAGAGATAACATATCACTTTTTGGTGAAAAAGTTTATTTTTCCCACTTGTTCCTTTTAGCCCTGGAATGTCAGCCCAACAACTAGAGAGTGGCTGGATTCTGTTCCATGTTCCGTTCAGTTACTGGTGTGAAATCTCACCTGGAGAATGGGTTTACATTGATGTAATGAGAGCATAAGTGGAAGGCAGTGGAGCTGCACATGTATGCCGGGATCTGAAATTACAAATGTTTAAGGACCACAACACTCCCCTCCTGGGCGTACGTGGGCTGTGGACTGTGTTTCCAGCCATTAAGCTGCAGAAGTGACTGAGCAGGAGCTGCATTATAGACCTGTGTCTGAACGACTGAATGGGCTGAAAGATTTGGCCAGGGTTCTCATCACAAGCTTCATTAACACAAAGCAGGGTTAATCATCATTTCTGTAGAACAAAACACAGGTTGTTCTCTTCTGAACGGAAAATACACTCTTAGCCCCAGACAAATAGGCAACTTAAACCTATTTCATCTTCTCCTCCTCTTCCTCCTTCTCATCTACTTCAGGCTCTAGTGTTCCAAGTAAGGCAATGAGAGTTGGGGCTCATGGTTTCCATTCTCAGTCCTGGAAGGGGACTTCAGACACATCATTCAGGTAAATAACTTGAAACAAGGGCTAGGGTTTTCAAAAGAGTTTAAGGAAGTTAGTTGTCCAAGTCCCACCAAAAGCCAATGGGAACTGGGCAATAAATTCTATCAGGCTCCTTTAAAAATCCGAGTCAAGGTCTCCTGGGTTTCATTCCTAACTATGAAAAGGGAGTGTGGTCTAGTGTCTAGATCAAGAAATTGGACATGAGGACTCCTGGGGTCTAGGATCAGCTTTGTTGCCATTGACTCACTGTCCAACCTCAGCCAAGACCAATGCATGTCAATGGGTGCATTCACAGAAAGACAGTTATTACTTTAGATCGATATCTGGCTAAGTCCCCTGTGTATTTCACTGTCCTTGTTTCATTAGTTTCAGCAGGTAAAACAGACTGAATGGAGAAACGCAATCAATCTGCTTTGATGGAATTCATCCTCCTGGGATTCCCGGGGAGCCAGTATTTGCAGATCTCCCTCTTTGTACTCTTCCTCTTTATGTACATTCTGACAGTCCTGGGAAATGTGGCCATCATAACCCTAGTGGCGACCCACCGCCGCCTCCACACACCGATGTACTGCTTCATCTGCAATCTCTCCTTCCTTGAGTTCTGGTAACCACAGCCTGTGTTCCTAAAGCCCTTGCAATCTTCCTGGGGAAAAGCAAAACCATCTCCTTCACTGGCTGCCTCCTACAGATGTACTTCATGTTCTCCTTGGGTTGCATGGAATATTTCCTCCTGTCCATCATGGCCTATGATCGCTATCTGGCCATATGCTACCCATTGCATTATAGTACCATTATGAACAGCGCCTTGTCAGCTCAGCTGGTTCTTGGCTCTTGGGTGTGTGGTTTCCTGGTTATCTCTATGCTGGCATCTCTAATATCCAGGTTGTCTTTCTGTGGCCCTAATGTCATCAATAACTTCTTTTGTGAGATAGATTCATGGATTGTCCTCTCTTGCACGGACACATCCATCATTGAGGTATCAGCTTTCATCATCTCAGTCGTTGTCATCCTGGGTTCGTGTGTGATAACCCTCCTTTCATACATCTATATCATCTCCACTATACTGAGAATCCCGTCAGCCAAAGGCCGGCAAAGGGTATTTTCCACTTGCTCATCCCATCTTGCCGTCGTGCTTCTATGGTATGGATCCACCATTTTTCTCTTTGTCAAGCCGTCTGCACGGAATTCATTGGAACTGACCAAGATAGTCAACATCCTGAACACTGTGGTGACGCCACTGCTAAACCCTTTCATCTATGCTCTGAGAAACAGAGAGGTGAAGGAAGCCATGCAAAATATACTCTTTGGGACATGAGATTATTTCTAAAAGGTCAACATTGTAAAATCAACAGGGCTGCATTAAGGGATCAAGCCTTGGTTACCTCAAAGTGTGTATCTCCATCTATGAACCACCAAGACAGCTGTGTTCCTCTGGGATATTGCAGATCACTAAGCCCAGGACAAAGTACCTGAGATCTTGGGAGAAAGCATGCTCTGTTGAGGGGATCTGGCTATTGATCAATTTTCTGTAGACCGTACAGGGTGAGGGGATTCAATCTTGGAAAGAGGTGATTCTGAAAATGACTTATGAGTCATTGTGGATAACCAACTTGGGAGTGTGATGCTATGGCAAAGAAAGGTGTATATGATCCTTGTAGGTCATAGGTAGGGGAATTCCAATAAGGTGACAGGAGGAGATATTACTTCTGTATATGGCATTGGTGGCCACTACTGGAGTACTAGTTGGGATTTTCAAATGAGCTGAAAGTAGTTAGGAGAATGACTTCCAATGAATTTCAATTAGAGTTGGCTGACTAGCTTCCTTAGAATATTTAGAAAACCCTAGGAAAATGCATATAATACACATTGGTGAATGAGATGGCAAACAAATCTCGGTTAGATTTAGGGTTATTTTGAGAAATCATATCAACATATAGGGAGGGATAGCTCAGTGGTTTGAGCATTGGCCTGCTAAACCCAGGGTTGTGAGTTCAATCCTTGAGGAGGCCACTTAGGGATCTAGGGCAAAATCAGTACTTGGTCCTGCTAGTGAAGGCAGGGGGCTGGACTCAATGACCTTTCAAGGTCCCTTCCAGTTCTAGGAGATAGGATATCTTTTTTATTATTATTATATAGACAGTGTGAAAATGGAGGCCTCCTGCCCTTGAACTAAAGATGCAACATCCCACAGGACTGGACTATAATTTCCACTTTAAGTGATGTCCCAGGCTCACCTGGAGAGTGGACTGAAATACATGGACTCTCCAGTCCATGTATTTTATCTTACTGTGAAATGACTATTTAGGAAGATTCTGTAGAGCACACATATAAGAAAAAAATCTCCTTATGATTTCAAATATGGAAATGAATGCCCTTCATTTTTCAATGTAATTGTAATAAGAAATGTCATCTGTATGTGAATAATTGATGTCTGTTGTATATTTGCTTACAGACCATTCATAACATCAGAATGTAAATGAAGTTCGTATTGTACCTTTTTATCCCCCAATCCTTTGGAAAGTATTTTACTTATTTAAGATGGGATTTTTCAAAAGAGTGCAAGAAAATGAGGCATCCAACTGCCTTTGTAGTGTCCTAGCAGTGAGGGTAATAAAACATTGTAACAGTTTGCCAGAGAAGTTGTGGACTCACCATAACTTGGAGACTTTAAGGCAAAATTAGATCTCTTTGTAAAAGACATGCTTTAATCCAGCATTTGGGAGAAATTCTGAGGCCTGTATGTATTTGTGTGTGTGTGTCTGGGGAGTGAGTCTGGATGGTGATGGTTATTTCTACCTGCCTTGCAGCCTGTGAAAATGTGAGTCTATGAATCCACCTGTTCATCCCCTTTCTTCATGGCCTTGTGGACTCAGTGTTCCCAAGTCTATGCTTGAGCATCCACCTGGGTTTACAATTGCTAGACCCAGGTCTCACAGCCATGCTAACATGTCCATACTGTACTACGCAGAACTTCTGACTCAGATTTGTGGCTTGAGCTGTGTCCATACAGCAAAATGATAGCACTCGGAGGCAAGTCACAGCAGGATTTGGACTCTGACCCATGCCCCTTGTACAGTCCTAGGACCTGGGTCCTGAGTGCTTGCTGACTCAAGTCAGACTGATTTGTGTGTGGACAGAAGGGGGTCTTAATCTCAAACCTGAGTCAGAGCCCAGGCTTACTGTGCTGTGTAGATGTACCAAGAGAGAACAGATTTGCCTGCATTGCCATCAACATTCTAATAAAACTTGCATTCAGACAATGACTATAATCAAATGTCATGCTTCAGCTGGTCACATGCAAGGGTCAGGAAGAAGGTGGGCTTTTTTTCCTCTGCTGCTCTGTATTCTCTTGGTGGCGGTGGTCATGGTTTTGTTTGTTTAAACCTTTCTCTGAAACATCAGAGATTGAAAACAGCAGGAGACAGGACACCGGACAGGGTGGGTCGGTGATCTGAAGTGGTACAGAAACTTCGTTCTCAAGAGCTTGGTTGGTATGTCTTCCTCACATAATCAGGTCAAAATGATCCTCAGAGTTAGGGTCCGGAAGGAATTTCCCCCCAGGTCGATTGGCACGGACCATGGGTTTTTTTCACTCTCCTCAGTATGGGACATAGATTGCTTGGTACAATCATTTAGACAGATCTCAGCTACCAGTTCCCTGTCCTTGCAGGAGTCTTGGGCATTAGTGTCAATGTGCCATCTCAGTCTCTCCTGGTCTCTGTGGCTCACAACAGCTTAGTCTCCTAAGGACTGAAAGTTTAACCCAAGTAATTGATCTCAATATACGTGTAACTGGATGAAATTCAATGGCCTGTGATATACAGAAGGTCAGACTAGATAGTCTAATGGTCCCATCTGGCCTTACACTATGACTTTCGATTTGAGGAGATTGCTTAACCCTCTTAGACCCCATTGGTAAAACCCATTTCTCAGTCACCAGAACTGGCCAAATGTTTTCAATGTTTCACTTGACATTTCATCAAAATCAAAATGTTTCATGAAACCAATGTGATTTCAAATAATTTAGCATATTTTTACAGAAATAATTTGAAAGTAAATGAAATAAAATGTTAGTTTTTTTCTTTTCAAACTAAATATTTTGTTACAGAATAATAAAAAACTTCCCCAAAATCATGCCAACTTTTTTGGAGACATACATTTTTATTTTTCAATCAGATCTGTTAAATCACACACATTTGGGATTTGGGCCTGTGCATACAGGGGAACAAATCTGATCCTTAGTTAAGTCCTTACAGCATCATAGACAATGTAGTTGGGGTTTTCAAAAGGCACGTGAGCGAGATTCAATAGAATTTTTGCACTAATTCTGTTTGGTGTCTTTGAAAATCCCATCCATAATTAGAGCTTCCTGGAAAATGGAATCTCCATCGCATAGGAAATTCCAATAGCTTGACATTTATTTTCATGCTGAATCAGGATGAAAAGACGAACTACCAAACATTTTTGTGGAATCAAATGTTCAAAAAGTTTTAGTCTCACACGTGTCAAAACATTTCATGTTGATCAGAACTAGAGCAGGTCAGAAACCAGAATTTCTGTTTCATTAGAATTTCCAAAATGTCATTTTTAATTTTATTCTGAATGAGAACAAAAATAAACATTTCAGAATTCCCTACAGACCAAAATTCTGATAGATTTTTTGTATGTAAAAAATCAAAACAACAGTTGGACAGCCCAGTTCTCCAGTTGTCCTAGGAAGACAGATGATCCTTGTTGTAGATTCAATACTCAGAAGAATTGAAAGAATGTTCTGCAAGAGACTGGTGGACAACAGCATGGTGTGCTGCCTTCCCAGAGCTAAGGGCTAGACTACACTAATGCTTAAGTTGATCTAAGATATGCTAGTTCAGTTATGCAAGTTACATAACTGAAGTTGACGTAACTTAGGTCGACTTACAGCAGTGTCTACACCACACTATGTCGACGGGAGAAGTTCTCCCATCAGCGTAGCTTCCGCCCTTCGGGGAGGTGGAGTACAGATGTTGACAGGAGAGTACTCTCCCATTGACTTAGCATGCCTTCACCAGACCCGCTAAATCGACATCACTGCATCGATCGCAGCAGTGCCAATTTAGCTGGTAGTGTAGACATGGCCTAAGACTGGGTGGCTTGCTGGTCTGAAGTGGTACAGAAAATTCTTTCTCAAGAGCTTGGTTGGTACGTCTTCTTCACATGAAATAAAATAAGGCTTCTGAAGTCATCAGGCAAGGATCTATTGGTGTTGGTTCATAATACACTAATGACATTGTGCCGTGGGATATCTCGCAGTAGATGACTTCTGGGAACTTGGAAGCATGCTGAAGAAGAGGAATGTCCAAGCAATCTTCTCTAAGACCTTTCCTTCCCATGAATGAAAGAAGACTGAATGAAGAAGAGTGTGGAGGTGAATGGCTGGCTAGGTAAGTGGTGTAGGGTACAGGATCTTGGTTTTGTGGAACATCAGTGCACCTTCTATGGCGAGGGGGATATATAGTTTGGATGGAGTCCACCTCAGTAGAAGTGGGACCAGTCTTCTTGGGGACAGGCTGGCTAGAGTAATCAGGTGGGGATTAAACTAATAGCAAAAGGGGAGGTTAAAAGAAGGGAAGATATGAGCACTCAGAACAAAATGGAAATATTGAGAACAAAATTAATCAAGGAACCAAAGGATATGAAGAGAAGAAATTATTGAACTGCCTATACACGAATCCTAGGAGCCTGGGTAACAAACAAGGGGATTTGGAATTGTTCATTTATTGGAATAAATTTGATCTGTTTGGTATTACTGAAACTTGGAGGGATGATTATTGCAACTGGAATGTTAAAATCAATTATTATAACCTATTTAGGAAAGATCAAATACAGAGTGGCACTCTAGGTCATAAATGACATTACTTGTTTCTGAGTTACTGATAACTTGGAAGAAAATGATCTTAAATGCTTATGGATCAATGTCCTAACAGATAAAGCACAAGATGGAGTATTAGTTGGTCTCTGCTACAGACCACCAAATCACAACTGGGAACACGATGACCACCTCTTTACGCACCTATCTATAATGTGCAGATAAAAAGCTGTGTGATCACGGGGCATGCCAATGTGAGTGACATATGCTGGAGGTTATTTGCTGTCAGTCCTAAAACATCCTTGTAATTTCTAAACATAATAGTCAACGATTTCCTAACTCAATAAATGTCTCATTCTGCATGGGGTAGTTCTACATTACACCTTATCCTGACAGATAACGCGGAACTGATCACAGACCTAAAAATTAATGGTAGCATAGGTACTAGTGGTTATGATTTGATTACATTTATAATATGAAACAAGTCCATATCAGTAATATATATTACTCCTGAGAGAATTCTGTGCCACTGTGCACACAAAGAATTCATTTGTCCTGCTGAATTTTTGCCCTCAGAAACTACAAGAAATGCTGCAGTTCCACCTTTCACCCAGCAGAGGCAACTGTGGTGCCAGAACAGCCAGCAGCATGAATGCAGCTGGCTGTTCTGGCACAACAGCGGCCTCTGGTGGGCAAAAGAAGGAACTGCAGCACTTCTGGGGCAGAATGTATTTTCCGCGTGTGTGTGGGGGGGAGGGGGTATGCCGTGTGTGTGCAGTAGTGCAGAATTCCCCCAGGAGTAGAAATTCATCACAGTGGAGCCAAGTTAGGACAAAGTGGGGCTACTGGGGAGGGGGGGGTCACACACTGGGGTTCAGAATGGCTAGTGGGGGGACAGACTGGGGCATGGGCTCAGGAGCTAGTGGGGTGACACCATTGAGCCAGGAGCTTAATGGAAGTGGGGGTGCAAGGCCACATGGGGACGGGGGAGGGAAACTTCAGGGACACATGGGGATGGGGATGTGGGGACAGGGGCAGATATGCTGACTGAATGGGAGAGGGTTGGGGTAAGCAAGGGTCTGCATGGGGGAGGTATCCCAACTCCCCTCCCCCCAATCCCACTGCTCCTCCCCAAAAAACCTCTTCCATACTTCTCCCACCCACACCCAACAATCCTCCAGGTTCACTCCAGGTTCATTCCCTCTCCCTCAGCTCCTCCATTACCCCTGACTCCCCCAAGCCTTTGCACTGCTTCTGACAGGTGCAGGAAATAAAATTCGATATTGTAATTTAAATGAATTACTTAAAGTTCTGTATTAATATGCCTAGTAAAGAATCTATTTGTTAAAAAAACAATTACCTATCTATCTCATAGAACTGGAAGGGACCCTGAAAGGTCATCGAGTCCAGCCCCCTGCCTTCAGTAGCAGGACCAAGAATCCTTTTTTCTTGTGTGTTGGTATTATTATTACACTAGCTGACATATTTTGAAATAAATTACCAAAATAATTGAAACTGGCATGATTATAGTGTGTTATTTTGACAAATAAAATGTGCAGAATTTTGCAGAATTTTAAAATATTGTGTGCATAATTTTTAATTTTTTGGCACAGAATTCCCCCATGTGTTTATATATAAAATTTGGTGCTTTAGTGGGACCAGATTCACAAAGCTAAAAGCAATTATGAGCCAGATGAAAAGAGAAGAAGAGTTTAATCATGAAAATGTAAATGATGCTTGGGAATCATTAAAAAAAACACTTTACTAGATTCCCCTAAAAGCCACGATCCCACAACTGAGGGAAAATGTGCTGGTTTAAAAATGATCTTGTTTAGAGGGGAAGTGAAGGCAGCTATACAGATTAAGAAATAATAAGTGAAGAAAGGGAAGTTAATAGTAATGAATATAAAGCAGAAGTTAGGAATTGTAGAAAAATAATAAGGGAAGCAAAGGCACACAAGGAGAAATCTATGGCGAGCAGAGTTAAGGACAATAAGGTGTTTTTATAATATATTAAGAACAAAAAGAATCCTGCCAATGGTATTGGTCCATTAATAGATGGAAATGGCAGAATTATCAATGATAAGAACATAAAAATGGCCATACTGCTCAGACCAATGGTTCATCTAGCCCAGAATCCTCTCTGCCAACAGTGGCCAATGCCAGGTGCCTCAGAGGGAATGAACAGAACAGGTAATCATCGAGTGATCTGTCCACTGTTGCCCATTCCCAACTTCTGGCAAAAATCCAGAAAAGGCATAAGTGTTCAATACATATTTCTGTTCTGAATCTGGGGGGAAAACAGATGATATAGTTTCATCATATGGCAATAATAACACTCTTTCCATTCCACTGGTATCTCTGGAGGATGTTAAAAAGAATCTACTAAAGTTTCATATTTTTAAACCAGCAGGTCCAGAGAACCTGCATCTAAGAGTACCTGGCTGAGGAGTTCATTGGACTGTTAATGTTGATTTTCAATAAATCTTGGAATACTGGGGATGTTCAGAAGACTGGAAGAAAGCTAGTATGCCAATTTTTAAAAGAGGTAAATGGGATGACCCAGGTAATTACAGACCTGTCAACCTAACACTGAACCCTGGCAAGATAATGAAGTGGCTGATATGGGACTCAATTAATAAATAATTGAAGGAGAGTAATGTAATTAAAGCAAATCAACATAGGCTTATGGAAAAGAGATACTGTCAAAGTAACTTAGTGATATACATATTTGTAATGAGATTACACATTTGGTCGCTAAAGATGATTGTGTTAACATAATACACATAGACTTCTGTAAGGCATTTGGTTTGGCATCACACAACGTTTTGATTAAAAAACAGAATGACCTAAAATTAACATGGGACACGTTAACTGGATTAAAAACTGGCTAACTGATAGATTTCAAAATGTAATTGCAAATGGGGAATGGTCATTGAGGAGGGGTGTTTTCAGTGGGGTCTGGCAGCAATCGGTTCTTGGCTGTACGCTATTTAGCATTTTTATCAATGACCTGGAAGAAAACATAAAATCATTACTGATGAAGTTTGCAGATGACACACAAATTGGAAGAGGGGTAAATAATGATGATGACAGGTCACTGATTCAAAGTGATTTGTGACTTGGCAAGCTAGGCACTAGCAAGCAACGTGTGTTTTAATGTGGATAAATGTAAATATATACATCTAGGAACAAAGAATGTTGGCTGTACTTGCACAATAGGGGACTCTATCCTGGAAAGCTGTGACTCTGAAAAAGGTCTGGGAGTCCTGGTGATGCTGTGGCCAAAAAATCTAATGTGATCCTGGATTGCGTAAATGGGAGGATCTTGAGGAGGAGTAGAGAAGTTGTTTTATCTCTCTATTTGGCAACGATGCTATCACTGCTGGAATCCTGTGCCCAGTTCTGGGCCCCACAATTCAAGGAAGATGTTGACAAATTGGAAAGAGTTCAGAGAAGAGAGAAGAGAAATTAGAAAATGTGTCTCAAGGAGTTCAAACTATTTAGCTTAACAAAGAGAGCGTGAAGGGGTGACTGGATATCAGTCTCTATGCAGGGAACAAGTATTTAATAATGGGCTCCTCAGTCTAGCAGATAAAGGTCTAACACGATCCAATGTCTGGAAGTTGAAGCTAGACAAATTCAGATTGGAAATAAGGTGTAAAATTTTAACATTGAGAGTAATTAACCATTGGAACAACTTTCCAAGGCTCATGCTGGATTCTCCATCACTTATCATTTTTAAATCAAGATTGGATATTTTTTCTAACAGATCTTCTCTAGAAAATATTTTGGAGAAGTTCTCTGGCCTGGGTTATACACTAGGTCAGAGTAGATGATCACAATGTTCCCTTTGGGAGTTGGAATCTATGAGTCTATGGAATCTATGGTTTATGTTAAAATTTCTGATGGCATTAACATGTTCCCGTGGAACAGTTCTGTCTGAAAAATTTTGATTGCTCTACTTCCAACACTTCAGAATGAAATATTTCATTTCAGTATCCCTTCAAAATTAAAAATATTTGGTATTAATGAACATGTTGACTTAAAATGACATTGAAACAAATAATTTTAATGTCAATTTTTTTCAGTTTGTCTATTTAAAAATCAAATCTTTATTTGAAAATAAAATATTTTTGTTTCGATTTGATTTTGGAAACAGAAAAAAATGTTTTGATTTTTTTAATGTCCAACCTAAATATATATTTTTTATTTTCCAACTGAAAACTGAGATAATTTGTCAAAATTGACATTTTCCTGTGGATAATTTTTTATTTCAACTATTCCACATTTTCTGGTATTAAGATGTACTGTGGAAAAAATTATTAGCTTGCTCCTCCTAGCTCAATTACTTGTCTATCAGCAATGAGCTGCCCCTTACCACACCACCTGGTGTTTCTTTGTCCTCCCTTTTATGGTTTATTGCGTTTTGGCAGATTGTGAAATAAATGGTGAAAGGAAATCAAACTAATGTGAAGGAATTTATTCTGCTGGGCTTCCCTAGCTCTCGGTATGTACTGATCTCTCTCTTCCTGCTATTCTTGTTCACCTACCTCTTGATGGCCATGGGAAACATCTGTAAACAATCCCTACATAATGGGCTACTCCTGCTCCATTGAAGGAATAAATGTGGATAGACACCTGAGGTCACTACATGGAGGGTATTTTGGTGCCTCAAGATGCACATAGACACATTGTCGCCTAAGTCCCATTGAAATCAATGGGAGTTAGGCACCTAAATACCTTGAGGAGCTGGGCCTCAACGGGATTTTCAAAAGTGCCTAAACATGATAGCCATGTAACATCCAATGGGAGTTAGGCACCTCATCTGCTCAGGTGCTTTGGAAAGTCCCCCTAGGCTCCCCTCGGCATCTTTATGTGCCTAAACACCTGCCCTACAAGATTAAAGTGTGAGTGGGCACCTCATAGTCTGGCTGCTGTTTCTCCTGCAGAGGATGTCTGGTACACGAGGAGGGAATGACGGATACTTTGTGCTTTATTCTACATTCCTGTCTTTCAAGACAGCAAACCACTTTCTAACTTGATTGAGTGAGGGGAAAAACCTCTTTCAAAAATGGTAATGGGTTTTTGAGAATGGAATGCAGTGTCTACTAGATTTCAGGTCAGGGCAAGTGACTGAGACATGGGCACCTGTAGTTCCTGATATCCCAAGTCAAACTGGGTCAGATCCCCAGCAGATGTAAGTTAGAATTGCTCAACTGAAATCGATAGAGATTTGCTGATTCACACAAGGTGAGGATCTGCAGTTTGCCCAGGGTTCTAATTCCCCTCTGCGCCTCTGAAATTCAGGCACATGCTGTGTTCACATGGGACAGGATCCTGCTCCTATGCCAGTGCAAATCTGGAGTAACTCTCCTGAAGTCAGTGGAGTTATACCTGTGTAAGCCCAGTGTCAGTGAGTGGATGATCAGGAGAAGAGACACTGGTTTTTGGCCCATTGGAGTAAATGGGCCGGATTCTTCCTCTCATTCACCCCAGTGTAAAATCTGGAGTAACTCCACTGCAGTCAGTTTGGCTGAATCCCCTCTTATCCATTCCAGAGTGAATCTCCCCTGTCTGTGCCTCAGTTTCCCCATCTGTAAAATGGGGATAGTGACCCTGACCTCCTTGGTAAAGTTCTTTGAGAGCTACTGATTTTAAGCCCAGAATAAGAGCTAAGTGTTGTTTCTATTGGTTGGCTGCCTAAAGAATCTTTCCCACTGCACTTTGTTATTTAGCCAACTCTTCTCGGGACTGGATCCACGAATAATGGATGGAGGTTTGACATGCGGCAAGAGCATGTAGAAGTTGCTCAGAATTTAGTGCAGAGGAAATCTATGAAGGTAGGTGTGTGTGTTTACAAAACCCATGCGGGCATGCGGGAATTAGAGCCATCTTCTCTGAGGATTGGCCCATGAGTTATTTGGTTAATGGCCCCTCAAGCATTTCCCTCTGTAGTTCTGAGAAAGTCTGTGAATTTCTCTGAAGATTATGTCCCAAGGTGGCCTTCTGAGCTGATGAAATAAGCCATCTTGAGACGAACACTCTTTCATTGCCTGAATGGAGCACATAAGAAGACAGTAGTATAAAAGAGATAGATAAATAAATAGATGTCAGTGCCTGTCAAGGTTGTTTCCCCACTTTGAACTTTAGGGTACAAATGTGGGGGCCTGCATGAAAACTTCTAAGCTTAACTACCAGCTTAGATCTGGTCCGCTGCCACCATCCCAAAGCTAATTCCCTTCCCTGGGTAGCCTTGAGAGACATTCACCAATTTCCTGGTGAATACAGATCCAAACCCCTTGGATCTTAAAACAAGGAGAAATTAACCATCCCCCCTCCTTCCTTCCACCAACTCCTGGTGAATACAGTTCCAACCCCCTTGGATCTTAAAACAAGGAGAAATTAACCATTCCCCCTCCTTCCTTCCACCAGCTCCTGGTGAATACAGATCCAACCCCCTTGGATCTAAAAACAAGGAAAAATTAATCAGGTTCTTAAAAAGAAGGCTTTTAATGAAAGAAAAAGGTAAAAATCATCTCTGTAAAATCAGTATGGAAAATAACTTTACAGGGTAATCAAACTTAAAGAGCTCAGAGGATCCCCTCTAGCCTCAGGTTCAAAATACAGCAAACAGAGATAAACACTCTAGTAAAAGGTACATTTACAAGTTGAGAAAACAAAGGAAAACTAACCCGCCTTGCCTGGCTGTTTACTTACAAGTTTGGAATATGAGAGACTTGTTCAGAAAGATGTGGAGGGCCTGGATTGATGTCTGGTCCCTCGTAGTCCCAAGAGCGAACAACCCCCAAAACAAAGAGCACAAACAAAAGCCTTCCCTCCCCCTAAGATTTGAAAGTATCTTGTCCCCTTATTGGTCCTTTTGGTTAGGTGTCAGCCAGGTTACCTGAGCTTCTTAACCCTTTACAGGTAAAAGGATTTTGGAGTCTCTGGCCAGGAGGGATTTTATAGTACTGTACACAGGAGAGCTGTTACCCTTCCCTTTATAGTTATGACACGCCCTCCAAATCACAGATAATGTTGGACAGCCGGTTCCACACTGGCTGTGATTTCTTCCTGGAGTTCTAGGAAAAAACAGAGTTAATAAGACACATGCACCTTTAGACATACTACTGATTATATAAAAACTAACAATATGTTCCAGTCCAAGAACAATTGTTAACCAGTTAACTCTGGGAAACTTTCCCGGGAGAGGGCATCAGCCACTTTGTTAGAAGCTCCCGAAATGTGTTGTATTTCAAAATCAAAATCTTGGAGAGCTAAACTCCACCGAAGAAGTTTTTTGTTATTCCCCTTGGCGGTATGAAGCCACTGTAGCGCAGCATGGTCTGTTTGTAGTTGGAAACGCCGTCCCCAAACATATGGGCGTAGCTTTTCCAGCGCGTACACAATGGCGTAGCATTCCTTTTCGCTGATTGACCAGTGGCTTTCCCTCTCAGACAGTTTCTTGCTGAGAAACACGACAGGATGGAATTCTTGATCCAGTCCTTCCTGCATTAAAACTGCTCCCACGCCTCGCTCGGACACATCTGTGGTTACTAGGAACGGTTTGTCAAAGTCTGGGGCCCTTAGCACAGGGTCAGACATGAGTGTTGCCTTAAGCTGGTTAAAGGCCTTTTGACACTCATCAGTCCACTGAACTGAATTTGGCTGTTTCTTTCTGGTTAGGTCTGTCAGCGGGGTGGCGATTTGGCTGTAGTGTGGTACATAATACCACACTACATAATGGTCGCCTATAATATCCGGCCAAGTCTAAGAAGGATTGGACCTGTTTCTTTGACTTTGGAACCGGCCACTTTTGGATAGCATCCACTTTGGCCTGTAGGGGATTTATAGTTCCTTGACCCACCTGGTGCCTCAGGTAAGTCACTCTGTTTTGGCCTATTTGACACTTTTTAGCCTTAACAGTTAATCCTGCCTGTCTGATGCGCTCGAAGACTTTTTCCAGGTGCTCCAGGTGTTCTGTCCATGACTCAGAAAAAATGGCCACATCATCGAGGTAGGCAACTGCAGATTCTCCCAATCCCACTAGGAGACCATCTACAAGTCTTTGGAAGGTGGCGGGTGCATTTCGCAGCCCGAAAGGGAGTACATTAAATTCATACACCCCTGCCTGGGTGATGAAGGCTGACCTTTCCTTAGTGGGTTCATCTAGTGGTACTTGCCAGTACCCTTTGGTTAAGTCTAAAGTAGAGATGAATTGGGCATGTCCCAATTTCTCCAATAGCTCATCTGTGCGTGGCATTGGATAGTTGTCAGGACGAGTTACAGCATTTAGCTTATGATAGTCCACGCAAAAGCATATTTCCCCATCTGGTTTGGGAACTAGAACCACTGGAGATGCCCATGCACTGTTAGAGGGGCGGATTATACCCATCTGTAGCATGTCCTGGATCTCCCTTTGTATAGCAGTTTGGGCATGAGGTGACTCCCGGTAGGGTGGGGTTCTAATTGGGTGAGCATTACCTGTATCAATGGAGTGGTATGCCCGTTCGGTCCGTCCTGGAGTGGCTGAGGAAATTGGTGCAAAGCTTGTGCACAGCTCCTTGATCTGCTGTCGCTGCAGACGTCCAAGGGTCGCGGAGAGGTTCACCTCTTTCACGCCACCATCCCTTTTTTCTTCGTAGTAGACACCTTCAGGCCACTCTGCGTCATCTGTTTCCTGGGCTGTAAACTGGCAAACGTTTAAAATGATCCCACCGCTCTGCCACCATGTCAAGGCTGCTTCCCCACTTTGAACTTTAGGGTACAAATGTGGGGGCCTGCATGAAAACTTCTAAGCTTAACTACCGGCTTAGATCTGGTCCGCTGCCACCACTCCCAAAGCTAATTCCCTTCCTTGGGTAGCCTTGAGAGACTCTTCACCAATTCCCTGGTGAATACAGATCCAAACCCCTTGGATCTTAAAACAAGGAGAAATTAACCATCCCCCCTCCTCCCTTCCACCAACTCCTGGTGGATCAAGATCCAACCCCCTTGGATCTAAAAACAAGGAAAATCAATCAGGTTCTTAAAAAGAAGGCTTTTAATTAAAGAAAAACGTAAAAATCATCTCTGTAAAATCAGGATGGAAACTAACTTTACAGGGTAATCAGACTTAAAGAGCTCAGAGGACCCCCCTCTAGCCTTAGGTTCAAAGTTACAGCAAACAGAGATAAACACTCTAGCAAAAGGTACATTTACAAGTTGAGAAAACAAAGGTAAACTAACACGCCTTGCCTGGCTGTTTACTTACAAGTTTGGAATATGAGAGACTTGTTCAGAAAGATGTGGAGAGCCTGGATTGATGTCTGGTCCCTCTTAGTCCCAAGAGCGAACAACCCCAAAACAAAGAGCACAAACAAAAGCCTCCCCCCCCCCCACTAAGATTTGAAAGTATCTTGTCCCCTTATTGGTCCTTTTGGTCAGGTGTCAGCCAGGTTACCTGAGCTTCTTAACCCTTTACAGGTAAAAGATTTTGGAGTCTCTGGCCAGGAGGGATTTTATAGTACTGTACACAGGAGAGCTGTTACCCTTCCCTTTATAGTTAGGACAGGCACCCACACGGGAGGAAGCAGATCCCTTTTTAAAATCTTTCTCCTTATCGGGCACTTGAAGAGGGGTCTGCTACATCCCTAACCACTAGGATAGAAGTTAGGTGGGGTCTCCTCCATCTAATTCCTTCTCCTTTTCTCCCCTCTCTCACCCTGGTTTCTTGCCACCTTAGGTGGGGTTAGAGCAGTGATTCTCAACCTATTTACCATTGTGTGCTGCATATGCAGCTCTCTCTGTGTTATATGAGCCACATGCACACAATATATATACTACCCATACGGCCCTGAGGATGTCACATAGGCCACAGCTGTGCGCTGATTGGCCTGCAAATGGCCCACAAGCCATGGGTTGAGAACCACTAGGTGAGAGGCTTCCCAGCTGAGAATCCCAAGCTGAAGGAGGTGCCTTCTTCCAGAGGACATAGGGGCTGAACTCCTTTGATAGCTGTGGGATTTAGAACATAACCATCTCTGTGGCCTTTCCCATTGGCTAGGGAACCATCGATCATGTTGGCTTTTGTAAATCCCATTCTTAGGTGCCTATATTTTCCCTTTCACGGTGTAGGGAGCCTAGCTGCCCAGCTCAGACTTTGGAAAACTTGTTTTTTTATTACCTAAAAGTTAGCCACTGCCACGCTCAGCGTCAGAACACCAACGTCCCTTTGTGAAAATAGCCCTGGCAGTAAATCAACATAGCGCCGTGAAGTCAATGGAACTAGCTGGATTTACATGAATTGGGAATCTGGCCCATAGTGTTCATATTCTAAAGGGATTGTGCTTTCCTCAAATTTCACTCCACGTTGAGTTGGAAAGACCTGTGTATCACTGAGTTTCCATTTAAACCATAAACACAGTAGGGAGTGGTGCTGGCAGCGTAGCTCCACTGAAATAAACAGGGCTACACCAATATACACCAGCTGAGGATCTTGCCTCAGCGAATAAAGTTATGACTCAGAATTCACCTGTTCTCAAAGTTGAGCTTATCATAGAATCATAGAATCATAGAATATCAGGGTTGGAAGGGACCTCAGGAGGTCATCTAGTCCAACCCCCCATTATAAAGTAATGGACTGGGGTAGATGAAGAGTCAGCGAGCAGGCTGGGATTTTCAAAAGAGTTTAGGCAAGTTAGGATGATTGGATGGGGAAAATGTAGTCCCAGTGACAGGCCTAAGCTCAGCCAGAAGATCGGTGGAGAGCAAGATGGTTGTTGGTGGAGGTCCAGCTCCCTCCTCCCTCTCAGTTCCGAGGCACAGTTCGCAGGAAAATAATACTCCAGAGTCCAGTCTGCAGGCAATTCGATGGGTTTATTGGGGCTAAACAAGCAAGCTTATTTTGAAGCCCTTCACACCAGTCGAGCTTATCTCTATACGCCAATAGAGTTTTCCTCTTCCCCTCCTGCAACTACTGTTCTATATGCCAATAGAACCCACTTATCCTAATCCCTAGCTCTGCACACCAATGGAGTTCCCTCTTCCCCTCCATCTTCTTGGCAAACTTAATTGTACTTGTAGTGCCCCTCCCCTGGTACCACCCCTTCTAATATATGGCCATGTTCCGTTATGGGAGGCCTTGAGTCTAGGGGCGATGAGACTACCTCTTTTGTACCTGATGAGAGGAGTAAGGTGCAGGGATACTTTTGGGCATGGTCACTCTTTTGCAGACCCAGTGTCTCTTCCGTACACCTTCTCCCCGTCTTCCAGCTGCTTGGTTACCATAGCAACCCCTTGCTCAATTAGCCCCTTATCTTCAAGGCTACCAGCTTGGGGGTGAGGGGCAGGAGGAGGGAGAGTGCAGCCTTGTGCTTTCACTTACATTCTCTTGCATGCTTATTCAGCCTTTTAAAACTAAAAACATGCCCAGAAGCAAGATTATTATTGTTTAGTCTCTACCCTATTTACTTCACATTCTCCTAACATTCTGTCCTTTTCTTTCCTTTTGGGATCCCATGACCAGGCATCCCGGAAAAAGCATAGGACATATGGTGGCACCTTTCCTGATAGGGACAGGTATCAAGATGGAATGTGCTGTTGATCGATGTGCCCCACTGGTCCTAGTGCAAGTTAGTGCTCTGCACCTTCCTTCGTACAGGCATTCTGCACTATTCCAATCAGTGTCTCAGGCTTCCCATTATAGTGGGCCCAGGAAGGTTGGGTCCAGGTTGTCTGGTACACTATGGGGTGGGTTTACTACTATTTACACATATGTTACAATTGATGGCTGTTCTTGATTTTGCTACCATATCCGCCTTGCCCACTGCCTTCTAAGTGTTGCAAAAGCAATAATTCATAGCAATATCGAATGTCCTGCCCAATGAAATAAAGTCCATCATTTTGGCCAACACCACTGGAACTGCTCATCCTTCTTCAACAGGGCTAGAATTCTTTCAGCATTGTTCTGAATCATACATCTCAAGTGCGTCCAATTGTCAGCTGCTGTGGTGAGCAGCTCTTGCCATTTTTGTGCACCATAAGTCCATTCAATGTCAATAGTAAAATTCGATATCTTCCAAACCAACTTGACCACTTGGTGTGGGATGGGGTAGTACACACTGGTCCTGTTATTCACAACAATTTGTTCCACTGACCTATTTGTGCACCATCGTCCTGGTAACAGCTTATAGGTGCGTGCAGTTCGGTTATGTGATGGGGTGTTTCTTCCCTCTAGTGTTACATTGCAGGAGTGTTACATGCATTCCCAGGAGAAAACTCCATATCCCATATACATAACATTTAAGTGTCCCCCCTTTGCAATAGACCACTCATTTTGTTTCTCTGACACAATTGGGGTGGGCCATATCCATATATTCCCCCCTGAATACACAGTTGTTTTATTCAATTATGGACCAATTTATACCATTCATCCTACCCACTAATCCCCCAAGAGTTCCCATCGAATCCCTCCCTTTTCCTGCACTCCCATCGGGCTCATGGGGACTACTTTGGTTGCATTTCCCTCCCAGGGTATCACAGTGCTAGCCTTACAGGTTAGCAATGTTGTTTTCCATGTGGAAGGGCATGTTTTTGCAAGTGTTGATAGGTATGGGCTAGCTCCATGATTTAAAACTGATGACCACTGTCCCAACCATGTGTCCCTCATAACATTCATTAATATCATTTACTTGAGCATTCTGCATTCCCATACACACCTTTCCCCACATCAAACATCTAAAACTATCTCCTGCCCATTTCACCAATTGTCCTGCCCAATCAGCAGTCTGTAGATTCATTTTGCTACTTCCACCCACCCATCTGCAATTGCAGCTACTTGCTGTACCAATTCATTAATTTCTTGTTGCAATTTCACATTGTGACTCATCAAATGCTTAGTTGTCCAATTTTCCCCCAAGCTCCATGCTCCATTCTCATGTTTATTGTTGACCATAATCCTCCTTTCTGTATGTCCTCTTTCCCACTTATTAAATTGTTGTTTCAACCGTTCTATGGATGTGCTGCAGTTGGGATATAGCTGGTCCACCCACCACTCACTGGGGCAGACTACCCATGTAATAGACCGAAAGGACATATTAAAGAGTGCCGGTTGCACCCGTTCCCATAAAGGCTCTGTGACGATGCGGTTCTGGCGGAACCCAACTGAGAGTGCCAACT
Source organism: Terrapene triunguis (assembly GCF_002925995.2). Lineage (NCBI taxonomy): Eukaryota > Metazoa > Chordata > Testudines > Emydidae > Terrapene > Terrapene triunguis. Next base: position 732,547 of record NW_020664963.1, on the reverse strand, counting down.
CAGGACAAATTGCTCAAACAGGGCAATTACAGCCCAAGGCTGGGGGGTTTTTCCACCTCTAAGGCAAACTAAACCAGCCAGACTAAGAGGACTTCGGTCTCACCCCACTGGCTAACCGCAAGTCTCACAAGCAATCTCCTTAGACACTCCAGTTTCCCAGTATTACCACCAGTGCCACTCGTTATGGGGACAAATGGTTATGAAAACCAAGACCCCAGTAAAAGAAAAAGGTTCTCCTGATCCCAAAGGACCAAGCCCCAGACCCAGGTCAATATACAAATCAGATCTTACCCACAAATCACGCTGTTGCCAATCCTTTAGAATCTAAAATCTAAAGGTTTATTCATAAAAGGAAAAAGATAGAGATGAGAGTTAGAATTGGTTAAATGGAGTCAATTACATACAGTAATGGCAAAGTTCTTGGTTCAGGCTTGCAGCAGCAATAGAATAAACTGCAGGTTCAAATCAAGTCTCTGGAATACATCCCCCGCTGGGATGAGTCCTCAGTCCTTTGTTCAAAGCTTCAGCTTGTAGCAAAGTTCCTCCAGAGGTATGAAGCAGGATTGAAGACAAGATGGAGATGAGGCATCAGCCTTATATAGTCTTTTCCAGATGTAAGAACACCTCTTTGTTCTTACTGTGGAAAATTACAGCAAAATGGAGTCTAGAGTCACATGGGCAAGTTCCTGCATACTTTGCTGAGTCTCAAGGCATATTTGCCTTCTCTCAATAGGTCCATTGTATAGCTGATGGTCCTTAATGGGCCATCAAGTAGGCTAGGCAGAGCTAACACCAGTTTGTCTGGGATGTCACCCAGCAGCATAGCATAAGTTTGAAATACAGACAGTATAGAGCCAATATTCATAACTTCAACTACAAAATTGATACACACATATAGACAGCCTAATCATAACCAGTAAACCATAACCTTGTCTTAGACACCCCATTTGACCCCCTTTATACAAGATTTGGGTGCCACTACAGGACCTTGGTTGCAACAATGATCTATATGGTCCCAGATTATATCAATAACGTCACAGGCTCCCACACGTCTGCCCACTGGGGAATATTTTTAGCTCCGGGCTGTGGCCAGTTCAGGTCTGGATTTTTCAAGATGGGCATCCATATAATCTGTAGGGTTACATTCTGCAAACCAGATAGATTTAATTTCCCTGTGTATGCCCCTAGAGCAATTTTAGCTCCACACCAGAATTTCCGTTTATATTGATCCATGGTGTCCTCATCATTACATGTGGACAAATGACATTTACATCGGGGTACACCTCTCGGTTACAACACCCCTGGTGTCTGGAACATCAAATTTTGGTTCCCTTTTGATTGATACCACTGTAAGGAATACAACGAGTTAATCCAATACTCAACCTCATCATCACTTAGATGCCATGATGTCTCTGTGGCACCTCCATTTATTATGCCATTACCTCCAGCCCACCATGTAATATTTTCTGATAGATTTCTAATCCTCTAGCGTAAAGGCTCTTGATCCATTCCATACTGTCCACTGACATTTCTGTTTCCCTTCTACACTCTCCCTTAACCCATATGTCCATATGGCTATAATTGGTTCCCATTCCTCTTCCCCCTTTATTAATTCACAGGTGGGTATTCAGTGAGTGGTTACACCTCTGTCCTGGATTATTAAACATAATTCCACCCACAGGTACCTGTAACAGGTTCGGTCACAGAGACCCCCTTGAGACTGTCACCTGATGTGCTGAGATTACCTCTGAGCCTGTTTTCCCTGCCAGCTTGGTACTCCAGAACCCTGCCTTGTTGAGCCAGACACGCTAGCCTGCTGCAACACAGACCCAGGTCTGGTCCATGCCCCCAAAGCTGCAGACTTTAACCAAAAACGGCTCAGCAGGTCACCTATCTCCATCACCCAGACACCCAGTTCCCAATGGGATCCAAATCCCAAATAAATCCGTTTTACTCTGTATAAAGCTCATACAGGGTAAACTCATAAATTGTCCACCCTCTATAACACTGATAGAGAGATATGCACAGCTGTTTGCTCCCTTAGGTAATAATCACTTACCCTGGATTTATCAATAAACAAAAGTGATTTTATTAAGTATAAAAAGTAGGATTTAAGTGGTTCCAAATTATAAGAGACAGAACAAAGTAAGTTACTAAGCAAAATAAAACAAAACACGAAAGTCTAAGCCTAATACATTAAGAAACTGATTACAGGTAAATCTCACCCTCAGAGATGTTCAAATAAGCTTCTTTCACAGACTAGACTCCTTCCTAGTCTGGGCCCTACCCTTTCCCCTGGTACAGTCCTTGTTAGTTCCAGCAGGCATCTTAGGTGAAAAGCAGGGGCTTTCTCATGACTGGGACCCCCTTTGTCCTGCTCCACCCCCTTTTATAGGTTTGGCACAAGGCAGAAATCCTTTATCTCTCTTTGTTTCTAAATGGAAAAACACCAGGTTTATGATGGATTCCAATATCATGTGACATGGTCATATGTCACTGTAAGACTTCATTCTTCATTACCCATGGTCTGACACACACATATACAGGAAGGCTTGGAGGTAAATAAGCCATTTACAGCCAATTGTCCTAGTCAATGGGAGCCATCAAGATTCTAAACCACCATTAATGACCCACACTTTGCATAATTACAATAGGACCTCAGAGTTATATTTCATATTCCAAATTTCAGATACAAGAATGATACATTCATACAAATAGGATGAATATATTCAGTAGCTTATAACCTTTGTAATGATACCTTACAAGAGACTTTTTGCATAAAGCATATTCCAGTTACATTATATTCACACTTATAAACATATTCCATAAAACATATGGAGTGCAACATCACAGTATCATTTACATGTCCACATTGTAGTGTTTCCACCAGCCTTTGCATTTTGTTCCTGTAAAACAAATAACATCATTATATTTCCTGTTTCTCATCTTTTATGTGCTTGTACTTCTTTATTTGTGTACAGTGAACCCACTCCTGTCCCCCATTTTCTGTTCCTAGTAATAGTAAACTGGGCCCTTATTGGTCAAGGACCAGGTAAGGGCCCCTCCATTTAGAAGCTGGGAATGGATGGTGCTGTTCTGGAATCCAGGACATCACTCGGTCACCCACTGTGGGTATATTGTGTTCTCCAGGTAGATCACACCATGTTTTGACTTTTGCTGCTCCTTGCTCATCTTGCCAGGCCACCACCTGCTATACTTGTCTGTCATGGTCAATTAGGGATAAAACCCATTCTTGTTCTTAATCCATGTGTAGTAACCTCTCCAGGTACTGGAGTGAGCAAATTTTCCCATCGTTCCATGGGCTTTCCCATAATAACATCATATGGGGAGAATACTGTACCTTCTGATCCTCAGGCCCTTATTCTCGTTAAAACAAAGGGTAACAATTGTGACCAATTTTTCCCTCCTTTAACAATATTCACCAAAATAACAGTAATAACAAGACAAACAACACAAAACACACAACACAATCTTCATCACAACAGTAGACCCATGGTGTTGTGGGTTGCTCTTCCGCTGGCGCCAGCTTACCTGTAGAGTGTCTGAAAAACAAAAGAACCATTTCCCAGCCCCTTTGTGGGGACAGATTATTGCTTAAAAATACCCCTTCCTTTTACAAATCTCCTGGCTTAAAAGATGGGGTGCCCCCTGCATGCTCAGTCACCCTTAGCAAAAGCTGTCTCCACATTTTTCACCTGCCAGGGATCAAGAGTTCTGACTTGACCTCAATTTTTTGGCTCCCTTTTAGCCTATTTGCTAAGCTATGGCTTTAAACAAAACTGCTTCATGCAGTGACATAAACTTTTCCATCTTTGGGCCCGATCCTTTTTGTCAGGTTTTACTGCTTATCTAGAAACTGCTTTTCAAACACTAACCGGTCAAGACATTCCTTATTGCCTGGTAACCATATCTTCAAGGACAGTAAATACTTGCGGAGTGGGGCGGAGGGTGGAAAAGAAGTGGAGGGAGGGGGACTGAGAGGGAAGAAACAGAGGGGGGAGAGAGAAAAGAAAGATTTAGGGAGAAAGGAAAACCTAAGCCAAGAAAAGTACACACAGCAGCAAAACATCTAGAGGTGGGGCTCCACGTGCCAAAGTATGTGGGAACCCCTAGCCCCTATCCTGACTCTGAGAGTAGAATGGGGGTTGCTGCCATATCCACCAGAGTGAGCCATTCATCTTTGACTATCCCCCCTGATACCATGGCCCCTTCCTCTGGATACCCCCTTCTGAGCCCTTGTCTCCACACATCTGCCTGCTCCAAGAGCTGAGGCAGTTGGTTGGGAACTGGCTTAGGGTGCTGCAGCCACAAGTGTCCCACAAACTGCGGGTCACGCAGCTCCAGCCACTTCTCAAGCAACTCTCAACCCATGCCAGGTCCCAGCCTCCCTTCCTGGGGCATTGCCCATGGGTCATCCAGGGGGTCTGCCCAGCACTGTGTCCATGCCTGTATGCGAATGAGTATATCCCGCCCCGTTTCTCCAGGGATCCCCTTCACTATGTTCATGCTTGCCCTACAGGAATACACCCCAAACAACTGTTTTGCCACCTACCCTGGGATTAAAAACATATTTGCCAACCCTGTCACATTGATCCCCAATGTGCCCCATCCCAGTAGGCTGTGCTGGCTGTGGCCAGCTGGTCCTCTCGAGTTAAACTCTCCAATTCCCTGCTCACTTCCACAAGCCACAGCGCAAACTGATCCCAGTCATCCCAGGGTATTTTCCCCATCCAGTTCAACAACGCCTCCTGATCCTTTAAGGGCAAGGATCTCCGCCTGTAATACTATTTGTGGGACTTGGCCTTGCCCCCAACCACCTTCCAGGGCTGTTATGCCCACCCCCTGAAGCTCCTGCGGAGTAGCTTGTCTTGCTGGAATTGTGACCGTGGATCACTGACTTACAACATCCACTAGTTGTGGATTCAATATAGTCTCAGGGTAAGAGGGAGGGGATGCTTCTTTAAATGCCATCGGTGGGGCAGACAGCTCAGGGGCCACCCGCCCATCACTCCCACGCTTACATCGATACAATTCATCCCCTAAATCTGACTTTCTTCCCATCAGTTCATCCCTCTCTTTCCAAATTGCTTCACAGGACACTTCTGCCCATGCAGCGTCCTGTGTCTTTAAATCTGCCACCTTCACTGCAAGTACAGATTTCCCTGTTAGAATTCTTTGTTGATCCACTATTTCCCCCAGAGACTTAATATGCTGGAGGAGCTCAACTTCCCGGTTTACCCAGCATGCTATCCCAGCCCATAATCTTTGTAACACCATCCCTTTTTTTTCTGATATTCCTTTCCCTTGGGGGTCTTCTAACACCTCACCCACCTCCTTCTCAATCTCATTCCAGGTTGACCTCTGTACCTGGTATGGGGCCTGATTCCTCCATATCCCCCTGTTTAAAAAATCGATTACCTCAGTTTGTGAGAACCCGCAACTCCCTTCATGCGAGCCCACCATACCCACGTCAAACAGCTGCACGGACAGTTGACACAGGGGACTTACCTGGCTGCTACTCTATTACTTGCCCATCCAGCGAAGTGTATCCAAGTCGCGGCACCAAGATGTTATTGGGGGTCCAGCTCCCTCCTCCCTCTCAGTTCCCAGACACAGTTCACTGGAAAATAACAGTCCAGAGTCCAGTCTGCAGGCAATTCAATGGGTGTATTGGGGCTAAACAAGCAAGCTTATTCTGAAGCCCTTCACACCAGTGGGGCTTATCTCTAGACGCGATAGATTTTTCCTCTTCCCCTCCCCCAACTACTGTTCTATGCGCTGATAGAACCCCCTTCTTCTCTCAACCTCTAGCTCTGCATGGCAACAGAGCTCCTTCTTCCCCTCCCTCTTCTTGGCAAACTTAATTATACTTGTAGTGGCCCTCCCCTGGTACCACCCCTTCCAATGTATGGTCATGTTCCGTTCTGGGGGGTCTTGAGCAGGGGTTCTCAAACTGGGGATCAGGACCCCTCAGGGAGTCATGAAGTTATTACATGGGGGGTTAAGAGCTGTCAGCCTGCACCCCAAGCCCTGCCTTGCCTCCAACATCAATAATGGTGTTCAATATATTTAAAAAGTGATTTTAGTTTATAAGGGGGGGTCACACTCAGAGGCTTGTTATCCGGAAGGGGTCACTAGTACAAAAGTTTGAGAACCACTGAGTCTAGGGGATAAGACCACCTGTTTTATACCTGATGGGAGGGGTAAGGAGTGGACAGGACTGGCACCAGCTTTTTTGCCGCCCCAGAGGACGCCAAGGACAGAAGAGGACAGGAGAGGGGCGAAGGCCGAAGACCAGGGCAGCCGCCAAAATGCCGCTGAAGACTGGGGCGGCCGAAGATCCTGCTGCCGAAATGCCACCGAAGAACGAAGCGTCGCCGCTGAAATGCCGCCGAGGGACCCGAAATGCCGCCCCCGACAATCCTGGAGCCCTAGGCGACTGTCTAGGTCGCCTAGTGGTTGCGCCAGCCCTGAGAGCGGGGTTACTTTTGGCCACGGTCACTCTTTTGCAGACCTGGTGTCTCTTCCTTATACCTTCTCCCCCTCTTCCAGCTGCTTGGTTACCACAGCAACCCCTTACTCAATTAGCTCCTTATCTTCAAGGCTACCAGCTTGCAGGGAATGGGGGGAAGGAGGGAGGGTGCAGCCTTGTGCTTTCACTTACATTCTCTTGCTTACTTATTCAGCCTGTTTAAACTAAAAGCAATCCCAGAAGCAAGATTATTATTGTTTAGTCTCTACCCTATTTACTTCACATTCTCCTAACAATGTTGAAGTCTGATCTCTTCCATCCCTGTCCTTGCCTTGAACCACACTATCATCCCACTGGTAGTTCCATATGTCTTCCCATGCCAGCTTAATACTGACAGAATGCACTCCCTGTCCCAGTTAAGAAAGACACTACCCTCTCCTTCTAGTTTGACAGGGAGAATTTCCTCTTTCACATTCTTCACAAAAAATGAACAGAGCCGGTTGAAAATGGTAATATTTTTATGAAAAAATCATGTATCTCTTTCCCATCAAAATTCACAACTTTTGCAACCAGTTCATTGAATAAAAAAAAGCATGACTCAGGGTATGTCTATGCAGCCGACATTAAAGCGGTAGTGCTTTAATGTGGCTGTGTAGTCGCGGCTTCGGCGCTGGGAGAGAGCTCTTCCAGTGCTGTAACAAAACCACCACCGGAAGGGGAATAGCTACCAGAATTGGAAGTGCGGCTCCCAGCGCTGTAGCACTATCTACACTGCCGCTTTACAGTGCTGAAACTTACATCGCTATGGGGTGTTTTTTCACACCCCTGAGTGAAGAAAGTTTCAGCACTGTAAGTGGCAGTGTAGATAAGGCCTGAGCTACTGCCACCTCCTGTTTTGCAGGGTGGCCTGCCTACTAAGTGTCACTGTGTTGGACTCTAATTCTTTTTAGGACAGGGATGATGATTACTTTTATGGTGGCTAGTTCTGGTCAAAAATTTCCCCATGTCTGTGGGAAAAAATCTGAAAGTGTTACATCAAGATAGAAAACTTCTGTGGGAAAATCTGAATTTTGACGAAAAATATTTCATGTTATTTTGTGGGGGGGGGATTTTATTTCAATTTGACGTCTCAAGCTGAAATGAACATTTCTCTTTCAAAATGTCCAATTGAAATGAACACTTTCATTCTGAATTGACATTTCCCCTTAACTTGACAATAAAATGACTTGTCTCAAGGTCATTTGGAATGAAAATATTGATTCCAAATTATTTTTTTCCATTTGAAATGGACACTTAAGAGGAAATAGTTTGTTACAATCAAATTTCAAAATGAAGTCTTTAGACACTTCTGCATCCAAATTAGAATTTTTCATCTTATGGAAATTTTGACATTTCATCTTTTCGGACCCTCTTGGGATTAAAGAAATGTCAAAAATATGGCGCTTCCTGTGTGATGGAAATTTCTTTGTCATCTCTTATATTTACATACTGCCAAGTATAACAAGTAACTTATTTCTTAGATTCAAAGGCCAGAAGGGACAACTATGATTCCCTAGTCTGACCTACTGTATTACACAAACCAGAGAACTTCCCCCAAAGTAGTTGCTGGATCAGATCTCGCTCTCCTGTACTATCTATATAATAAAGAAGTGGTTCCTCCACTGTCTCCATCTATTATATTTTAGCTCTTTGGGCATAGACTCTTGTCAATGTCACCTTAAACACAGAGACTACTATTTTGTGGGTGCTTAACAGATGATTGATGGTGGTAATCTTCTGTCATTTGGGGAAAATACCCTCAGAGATGGCTGGCAGAGTTTAATAGGTGTTGCAATAATTGGGCCTACAAACCGTACTCTCATTGTGAGCTCAACTGTACAACATATGTGACAGTTCATAAGATGCCACAGTAGCCATTCATAGCAAATGGTGATGGAAAAAGGAACTCAAGGGAAAGAGAGAGACTGAATTAGTCCAAAGGAAAGGAGACCTGCTAGAAGTCACAAACTGTGTTAAGATCAGGCCTCATAAATAAGACAGTGTGAGACCAAAAAATGAGTGAACTGAAATCAGTGTACCAGAAACTAGGCCTAATCGGTGGGCAAAGCGAAAAGGGGATGGGCTATTGCACCCATCAATCCCTTTTGGGGTTCTTAAAGACAGAGACTTCAGAAGAGAAAACTTGGCTACTGGAGTGAGCTTCATCACCATGGCTGCAACCCCCAGCCCCTCCTGGGACCCTGAACCTTATTCATCCTAATCCTGAGAGATGTCCTGACCAGACCAGCCCAGAGAGAGGAAGGCATGATACCACCAGTGCCTCCAGCTAAATCCCAAATACCACCTGTGATGTGAGACTTTCTCTCCTTCTGTCTTCCTCCTCCGACCCCCCATCGCATTTTAGCTCCACCACATTATTTTTTCTCTTTCCTATCCTTTTCCCTTCTGTCTAATGACAGTCTGGCTCATCAGGACAAGACTGGATATTTTGCAGCACCGCTGTGAGCCTGGGAGCAGAAAGAGGCATCTAAAAGTAATGCCCTAAACAGCCCAATGCTGGTACAAGTTTGCCAGGTCTCTCAGTGGCTAATAAGACCATGTGCTAAGCCTGTGTTTCTCTAGCTGTGAGGCTGCAAATGAGGAGATCCCATATCCCAGAGGTTAGGATACCCACATGGGTCAGGGAAGAGACCTGTTTAAATCCTTTCTCCTTATCAGGCACTTGAAGTGGGGCCTTCGCACATCCCAGGTGACTATTCTGATCACTGGGATAAAAGTTATTATCAGTCTCCTTCTAATTCCTTCTTCCTCCTCCCACCCCCCAGCCCAACTTCTTGTAAGAAAACACCTTAATTGGGGTTAGAGGGTTCCCAGCTGAGAATCCTAAGCAGAAGGAGGTGTCTCGCTCCAGGGGACATCGGGACTGAATTCTTTGACAGCTTGGGAGTTTAAAACACACCCCTCTCCTCAGCATCTCCCATTGGCTAAGAAACCACCTATCATCATGTTAGAACATAAGAACAAATGAAAGACCATCCAGGTCAGACCAATGGTCCATCTAGTCCAGTATCCTGTTTCTGGGAGTGCCCAGTGCCAGATTCTTCAGAGGGACTGAACAGAACAGGGCAATTATCTAGTGATGCATCCCCTGTCATCCAGTCCCAGCTTCTGGTAGTCAGAGGTTTAGTGACACCCAGAGCATGGGATTGGGTCCCTAATAATCTTGGCTAATAGCCATTGATGGACCTATCTTCCAGGAAGTTATCTAATTCTTTTTTTAAAAACAGTCTCCAGCTAAAGAGAAAGGAAACAAAGGACATTGTTAAAATGAAAACCTTATTTAATATTTTACATTTTAAATGCTTTCACAGTTTTTCTTGTCTATATCTTTAATAAAAATGTTATAAAAAGGGATTTTAATGGTGTTTTTCCCCCCAAGGTTGCATGTCTCTGCATACCAAACTCCTAATCTTGTTTAAATCTGTTTAATCTTGGACAGTGACTGGGTTATGTGGCCTCTTTGGGCCTATATATGGATCCAAGTTAATACACACAAAATACTTTGAGATCTTTGTGAGTCACAGATCCTGCTGAAGAAAATTGTTCAGTTCTGCCATTGTCTGTGTGATGGGAACAAAAGAATTGCCATCCGGCGTCCAACCTGAGGGCCATATCTAGCCCAGTATCTTGTTTCTCACAGTGACCAGAACCAGACGTTCAGAGGAAGATTCACAGTAGACAGAGAGGGATAATCAGTCCCCACAGTAGAATTGTTAACAATTACATATTGGCTTAATCCCTGAAACATGATGTTTAATATCCCTTCAAAATACGTTATCCTAATTAATTTATAATAACCCTGTATATTCTTCTTATCCAAACCTTTTCTGAATCTTGCTACAGTTTTGGTCTCAATGTCTCTCTGTGCCAAGAAGTGCCACAGTCTAATTATGTGTCTTCTTCATGCCATCAGCACATGCGTAGAACACTCTACCAACACTGGTTTACCAAACCATCATTCTCACCTTGTGAAAATTCTACACAAAAAAAGAGAAGAGGTCTCCACTGAATGGACTTTTTCATTCCTCTATTATGTTTTTTGTGAATCTCTTCTTCTCTACAGACATGATACTGCATGCACTTGAGTGTTTAGACTACATAGACATACTCCTATAGCCTGACTGCATTCAGAACTCCAATGGAGGCTATAGGATTTCTACTTATAGATCATCTGCATTATTGAGCTTAATCAACATTATGCACCATCCCAATCTGGCAGACAGATTTACACTCATGTTAGTAGTCCGTACTCTCATGTAATTTCAATAAGATTATACATGTGTTCAACCTATTTACAGATGTACAGCTTTTGCTGTATTGGGCACTATATGTCTATTTATATGAACATGTGTGTTTCCTCTAAACCTATCAAATTGAAAAGTGAGATATACAAGATGTTAATTAGGCCTGAACTTTCTAGGGCCCTGAATTCTGGGCACTGAGGAAGAGGCAAGAGCAGATCTTAAATACAATGGAAATGAAAATGTAAAGATGGGTGCTTGGAGTTACATGACTGGTCCATTATTTGGAACCAATGAAGTAGGAGAAATGTGAAGGTGGTACCAATTATAGAAAGAAACTGAGGGAATCCAGGTGTAGATGAGTTGGCCATGTGAAAAGAAAGTTGGAAGAATATATAGGAAACAAGGAGTTTATCTTAGAAGTGGAGGGTAAAAGAAGGGTTGGGAGACCCAAACTGGATGGATGGATGTCATAGCTGAAGAGTCTCCAAGGAATTGCATTCAAGACAGGGAGTAAGGCTGCAGGAACGTTTGAGTTGAATAAGTGCAGCAAGGGGTTCAGACACTGTATTGCAAGAGTGTCATTGTGACAGATATGATGGTGTCCTGTAACATCTTGGACAAATCTTATTGAATTAGGTTTTACATCTTTGGAATTCATTGTATTAAAAATGTAAATGTGTATGTACTTTTGTAGGATTACATGGAGCTTCTTTAGGAGGAAGACACGAATCATGCAATCTGTGACATATAGTGGGGATATCAAAGGCCATTTGGGGACAATACGCATGAAGTGGACTTTCAAGGAAATTTGTGGTGGTGAAGATTATGCAAATGACTCACCTGGAATCCATCCTTTTGAAGCTGCACTTTGAGCAGATACTGATTGTCTGGCTGATTACGTAATCAAGATCTCTTTAAAGAGCAAAACTGGAGAAATCAATGACTTATAGAGTAAGGAGTAGTTCTTGGTCTGGGCTGAGGATGTGATGAACTTGAAAAGACAGGAAAACCCCTGGGTAGTGGTTGAAGAACAGCTTCTGCCAGAGCCCTGCACACATACTTAATCTCATCTGATCTCATACTTCACTAGAAGCTAAATTAGTTTGGCTTTGCTCTTAAGTTACAGGAACAGAATCTGTCTGATTTACACTCTCTTGGCTTGCTCAGATTCTTCAGTGTGTCCATGCAATGGTCAGTATGGTTCCCCCAGTGTGACCCAGCCTATTCAAACTGGTTCCAGTGCTCCCCCCAGGGCAGAAAGCTACAGACTTTAAGGAATTGCCTCTCAGTGTCCATTAAGGCTATGTCAACACTATGAGCAAGAGGTGTCAGTACCAGTTCATCCAAAATTAGCAGGGTAGTAGCAGTATCATAGGCTGCAGTGAGTGGAGGCACAGGCTATTTTCACTGAGTAGAAACCCACCTGAACCCAATGGGTATGTATTTGGCATATCTTGACCGTGTCAACGCATGCCAATGTCTGTACTTCATAGAATCATAGAATCATAGGACTGTAAAGGACCGTGAGAGGTCATCTAGTCCAGTCCCCTGCACTCATGGCAGGACTAAGTATTATCTAGACCATTCCTGACAGGTGTTTAGGTGTTCAGTAGCTACACTACTATTTTAAGTGATCTACCTCAGTGAGAGCTAGTGTGAGTATGTCTACATGAGCTGGGAATCACACCCATAGCTGATTGTGTAGACATACACTAAGTCTAAGGTGTTAGTCAACTATTGGAAAGGGCCTCCTCCTTCTCCTACTAGGGAGGTAAGTTCTACAACCCAGAGATACCTGTTGGGTGAAATACCCTTTCCATTGTACAAAAACCACAAAAGTAGTGACAGATCCTGAAACAATCTTAACCATTACTAAAGGGAAACCCCCATGTGTCAGACTTGATAGACAGATAGGTTTACTGAAAAATGAATAGAGTGACCAAAGATGTTACCATCGTGTTTATAGACTTTGCAGCCAATTTTGACTCACTGTATCAACCAGCACTGTGGATACCACTTCGCCAGTGTGGGGTGCCTGAGGGCTTAGTGTGCCACAGGGCGGAACAATACCATGGTACATTGACCTGTGTGAGGGTCAACAGTTGTATTACAGACTGATTTTCAGTAGAATCGGGGTGCGTCAGGTATGCAGTCTCTCACCCTTTGGTATTTAATGGTATGACTATCCGATGACTGAGGCCCAAGGAGGAAATGTACTATTTAAAGATTCATCTTTAGTGGATCTTGAATATGAGAATGATATTGCCTTAGTTGGAGAGACTACTGACCAAAGCTGAGAAAAATTGCTTACTCTATGATGATAAAACCAAAGCCTGTAAAACGGAAATGAATGACCTGGTGATGCACATGTAGATAACAATGACCTTGAATGTGTGAATAGTTTTATCTCTCTGGGTAGCTGGTTGGCAACAGGAGTTTCTCTATGCAAAGAAGTCACACATCTGATCAGTCTTGTGTCACTGGCATTTCAGCATCTTCAAGGGCCTCTGCTTGACTGGCAGAATGTCTATGTGACCACTAAGAGATGAGTGTCTTAGGCCTGGTCTACACTAGGCTTTTATGTCGAATTTAGCGCCGTTATATCGAATTAACCCTGCACCCGTCCACACCACGAAGCTATTTAGTTCGACATAGAGCTCTCTTTAAATCGATTTCTGTAATCCTCCCCAACGAGGGGAGTAGCGCTAAATTCGACATGGCCATGTCGAATTAGGGTAGGTGTGGATGGAAATCGACGCTAATAGCTCCGGGAGCTATCCCACAGTGCACCACTCTGTTGACGCTCTGGACAGCAGTCTGAGCTCGGATGCTCTGACCAGCCACACCCCGGGAAAATTTGAATTCCTTTTCCTGTCTGGGCAGTTTGAATCGCAGTTTCTGTTTTGACACCGTGGCGAGCTCAGCAGCAGTGGCAACGATGCAGAGCTCTCCAGCAGAGATGGCCGTGCAATCTAATAGAAAGAGGGCCCCAGCATGGACGGATCGGGAAGTATTGGATCTCATCGCTGTGTGGGGAGATGAGTCCGTGCTTTCCGAGCTGCGCTCCAAAAGACGGAATGCAAAGACCTATGAGAAGATCTCTAAAGCCATGGCAGAGAGAGGATACAGCCGGGATGCAACGCAGTGCCGCGTGAAAATCAAGGAGCTGAGACAAGGCTACCAGAAGACCAAAGAGGCAAACGGACGCTCCGGATCGCAGCCCCACACATCCCGTTTCTACGAGGCACAGCATTCCATCCTAGGTGCGGCCGCCACCACTACCCCACCCCTGACCGTGGACTCTGAGGATGGGATATTGTCCGCGGCCGGTTCCTCAGCGGACGGGGAAGAGGAGGAAGGAGATGAGGAGGATGAGGCAGTCGACAGCGCTTACAATGCTGATTTGCCCGACAGCCAGGAGCTCTTCATCACCCTGACAGAGATCCCCTACCAACCCTCCCCAGCCGTTATCCCAGACACAGATTCAGGGGAAGGATCAAGCAGTAAGTGTTTTAAATATCTAAACATTTATTTATAACATAACTGGCATATTTAAAATATTAACAATAGCTAAAGTGCTTTCAAACATGTAAACATTTATTTAAAACAGAACAGGAAGATTTAAAATATTAACAGTGGGTAAAGTGCTTCAAAACATGTAAACAGGAAAGTCCAACAAAACGGGAATCTGTGCAAAGTGTATCATGATTAGTCTGTCTTTGGGCGCTTCAATATATAGTCTATTTTCAAAAAAATTCACAATGTCCGCTTCATGATTATACTGCCCCAAACGCTGCACTCTTTTGTCCCTCCAAGGGCACCTAAGCCAAAAACTGGTCAATGTATCCGGGGATAGAGGCGACATCCTCCGGGGAGAACTCCTCATAGGTCTCCTGCAGGTGTTTTTCAAGCCTCATGAGCAGGTTCCTGGGTAGGGAGAGCTTATTAGGCCCCCTGTGGTATGAGACGTTTCCCTGCCACAACGCCAGCAGGTACTCGGGGATCATGGCCTTGCAGAGCATTGCAGCAAATGGCCCCGGTTTCTGCAGGCTGTCCCGAAGCATCCGCTCCTTCTGGCTCTCCGAGACCTTCAGGAGGGTGATGTCTGGCATGACTCCCTGCTGTGAATTAGGTAGGAGAAAGTTAGTATTGGGACTGCTTGCCCGTCCCTTTACAGAACTGCAACCGCCGGTTTACAGCCACGCGGTTTACAGCCGCGAGGGGGTGGGACAGGGCCAGAGTTCATGCTTGCAGGATTGCTGCCAGCAGAGACTCGCATTGCTTTCTATGTGAAAGGAGGCCAGTGCCACTCTTAAAGTTTTAAGCAGCCACAAGTCTACGGCTTACCATGTTTGCCATCTAGACAAAGTCCGGTGTCCTGCCCTGCTCCTCAGCTCGCCACAGCAAGACCGCAGGCACTGTAGGCGAGGGCCGAAAATTCGACCTTGTCCTCAGTGCGAGTGTGATAGGTGCTCTGCATGGTCTTGTTGAAAGACTATGTTCTCTGTTCACAGATACATTGATCTGTCTCAGGAATTCACTCCCTTTTTCCAATTCCCACAGCCCCATCTGCCCAGAGGCTAGCGCACATTAGGAGGAGGAAGAAGAGGACATGGGAAGACATGTTTGCTGAACTAATGGGATGCTCCCGAGCACAGGCAGCCCAGCAGACACAGTGGAGGGAGAACTTGTCCCAAATGCACCGGGCAAACATTGAACGGGAGGAGAGGTGGCGACAGGAGGACTGGCAGGCTACTCAAACGCTGCTTGGACTAATGAGGGAGCAAACGGACACGCTCCGCCGCCTTGTGGATGTTCTGCAGGACCGGAGGCAGGAGGAGAGAGCCCCGCTGCAGTCTCTCTCTAACTGCCCTGCCCCGCCACCAAGTCCCATACCCCCCTCACCCAAAGTCCAAACACGGAGGGGCGGAAGGGGCCGTGAAAAATTTCACTCCACCCCTGCGGACTGCTCTACCACTAGAAGGCTCTCATTCCCCAAAATTTGAAAAGTCCTTTCCTACCCGCCTCACACAAGACCCCGTCCAAGTTTCACCCCCCCCCCCGTTCCATGTGCGGTTGTTAATAAAAAATACGTTTCTGTTCATTACTGTTTCCATCCTCTTCTTTTGGAGGAGAGTCTGTCTGAAGGGGGGGGAAGGGGCTTGGTAATTGGACAGGACAGTCACCTTTAGCAGGGGGCAGGTCCAGCAGCAGGGCACATATACAGTGCAGTGACTAGTTATCCTGGTCAGTCTGGGAGGTGGTTTTCATGTTCTGTGTGGTGGTGGTGGGGGGGTGTTGCTCTGTGACTTTGTGGCGGGGGAGGGCAGTTACAGATCTTATGCAGCGGTCCTTACCCTGGATCACAGAGCCGCGCAGCAGGGGATCTGTAACCCTCCTCCCCCTGCAAGACAGTCACATAGCCGACACATACACGCAGTCCTGGCCAGGAGGGCTGGCAGGCTCCGTTGAAACAACCAGTCTACCACCGCGGAGCCTGTCATTCCTGGAGTTTAGAAGCATCATTTGCATCACAACACTAAACCCGCCCCCCGCCACAGTCTGCGTCCCAGGTTTAAAACATTCCCGCGAAAACAGTAATAAAGACAATGGTGTCCATTAACAAAACAGAACAGATTTTATTTTTTGGGAAGGGGGTGAAGGGGGTATGTAACTGGAGAGGATAGTCGACGGCAACTGGGTAAAGAAACGGGGGCAAGTTCAGCTTCTGTGTCCACAAACTTAAAAGTCACTGGGTACCCTGCTCAGCCTTGAAACTGGCTTTCAAAGCCTCCCGGATGCACAGCGCGTCCCGCTGGGCTCTTCTAATCGCCCGGCTGTCTGGCTGGGCGTAATCAGCAGCCAGGCTATTTGCCTCAACCTCCCACCCCGCCATAAAGGTCTCCCCCTTGCTCTCACACAGATTGTGGAGCACACAGCAAGCTGCAATAACGATGGGGATATTGGTTTCGCTGAGATCACAGCGAGTCAGTAAGCTTCTCCATCTCCCCTTGAGACGGCCAAAAGCACACTCCACCCCATTCTGCACTTACTCAGCCGGTAGTTGAAGAGTTCTTGTGCAGTGTCCAGGGCGCCAGTATAGGGCTTCATGAGCCAGGGCATTAGCGGGTAGGCTGGGTCCCCGAGGATCACTGTAGGCATCTCCACATCCCCAACAGTTATCTTGTGGTCCGGGAAGTAAATGCCTTCCTGCAGCCGTCTAAACAGACCAGAGTTCCTGAACACGCGAGCGTCATGAACCTTGCCCGGCCATCCGACGTTGATGTTTGTAAAACGTCCCCGATGGTCCACCAGTGCTTGCAGCACCATTGAAAAGTAGCCCTTTCTATTGATGTACTGGCTGGCCTGGTGGCCCGGTCCCAGGATAGGGATGTGAGTCCCATCTATAGCCCCACCGCAGTTTGGGAATCCCATCGCAGCGAAGCCATCTATGATGGCCTGCGCGTTTCCCAGGGTCACTACCTTTGACAGCAGTACCTTGACGATTGCCTTGGCTACTTGCAGGACAACAACCCCCACGGTAGATTTGCCCACGCCAAAGTGGTTCGCGACTGACCGGTAGCTGTCCGGCGTTGCAAGCTTCCAGAGGGCTATGGCCACTCGCTTCTGGACAGTCAGGGCTGCTCGCATGCGGGTGTCCTTGCGCTTCAGGGCAGGGGACAGCAACTCACAAAGTTCGAGGAAAGTCCCCTTCCGCATGCGAAAGTTTCGCAGCCACTGGGATTCATCCCAGACCTGAAGCACTATGCGGTCCCACCAGTCCGTGCTTGTTTCCCGGGCCCAGAATCGCCGTTCAACAAAATCCACATGCCCCATTGCCACCGTGATGTCCTGGGTGCTGGGGCTCGTGGTTTCTGACAGCTCTGTGCTACTCTCCGACTTCAGGCCCTCACGGCGGTGCCGTAGCCTCCTCGCCTGATTTCTCTGCATCTGCCTCTGGGAAAGGTGTATGATAAGGTGCGAGGCATTGAGAACGGCCACAACTGCAGCGATGGTCGCAGCGGGATCCATGATCGCAGTGCTGTGGCGTCCGCGCTGTCACTGATCAAAAAGTGCGCGAACTGATTTCCCGCCGGCGCTTTCAGGGAGGGAGGGAGGGCGGTAGTGACTGACGGATGACGACAGTTACCCAAAAGCACCCTCGCCGCATTTTTTTACCCAGAAGGCATTGGCGGATCGACCCAGAATTCCAGTGGGCAGCGGGGACTGCGGGAACTGTGGGATAGCTGCCCACAGTGCACTGCTTCCAATGTCGACGCTTTCCCTGGTAGTGTGGACTGACAAAGTCGAATTACTGTCCTTAGTGTAGACACATACGTTCGACTTTCTAATATCGATTGCACATATTCGATTTAACTAAAATCGAACTACTCTCATAGTGTAGACATACCCTTAGTGTCACCATGGCCGCATTAGCATGATATGTATCTCCTGCTGATGATGCGCTGCTGATTTATACAATGTGAACAGCTTCAGCAGGAGAGTCTGAGAAAGCCTTGCCCTAAATTACCTTATGGCCCAGAGATTAAAACACTTTCCTGAGAGGTGGGGTGGGGCGGGGGGGGGAGCTAACTTCAAATCTCTTCTTCACAGCAGGCAGAGGTGGGATGGGTGCTACTGGTCCATATGCTGGATTGTAATTTGGACTCTTCCCTCCCACCTCCCTGTTAATGAAAATATTTGGCAAATAGGTGTCAAATTTGCAAATAGTACAGGGTCAACCAATACTGCTTTTTGATGGGTGCAAGAAAACAATGTTTCATCCCCTACTTTTCCCCACTATCTCATGCAGTCTATCTGCTCCATTTACATTGTGGCTAGCATCTTCAAAGTACCATATGGGAGAGAAAATAATTTGCTATTTGGTTGTCTAGCTCCTTAGGTGCTTTGAAAATCTGACCCTGTCACTAAAATTGTATACCTAAATCCATTAGGCTCCTTTGGTAATCCAAGCCTCAATTTTCGCTGCTCAAGGACTGACCCAGCATGGTATTACCGGTAGCTTGTTACAGAGAGTGAACTTTGGGGATCTTGTCCCAGGTGGAACAGGACACCATTTAAACAGCTCTCAAGAATCGCTTCTTAGTCTTGGAGTTGGATGAGGAAAAGCTCTTTGCTCCACTCCCAGTGCTAACCATACCTCCCTTGTCAGATGTAAGTGCTTGGGGTAAAGAAGAGTTGATATCCTGAGGTGCTGTATCGTGGAGGCAGATAGAGAGACTAGGCAGACAAATCAATAAATAGGGAGATAGACTAAGACAACAGAAAGAGAAAAGCACAGATAAGAATGATCTCACCATGTTTATGATCCACATTAAAAAGGCAGGTGAGTCGATTCATATTTTACTCCTTTTTAAACTTATTTTATCCTTTCCATTCCAAAGAACCAGATTCTTTCCCTCCTTATCTAGGGGTGGGTCTTTCTACCGAGTCTCATTGACTTCTGCTGCTCACACAGTGATAAGGTAGGTGAGGTGATATCTTTTATTGGGCCAACTTCTGTTGGAGAGACAGACAAGTTTTTGAGCCACATAGAGCTCTTCTCTCTCACCCACAGAAGTTGGTCCAATAAAAGATATCATCTCACCTAGACTCATAGACTCATAGACTTTAAGGTCAGAAGGGACCATTATGATCATCTAGTCTGACCTCCCGCATGATGCAGTCCACAAAAGCTGGCCCACCCACTCTTGGAATAATTCTCTCCCTTGACTCAGATGTTGAAGTCCCCAAATCGTGATTTAAAGACTTCAAGTCACAGAGAATCCTCCAGCCAGCGACCCCTGCCCCATGCTGTGGAGGAAGGCGAAAAACCTCCATGCCTTATCTTTCGAATATCCTGGGACCGAGACAGCTACAGCTACACTGCGTGCGCACACAGAGTAAGTTATAGCACAGGGGCGATGGTTGGGAACCCAGCTGCTACTTGAATCACCCATCTCTCTCTCTCTCTCTCTCTCTCTCATTCTCTCTCTCTCTCAGCAGCACTGTGAGAGTTCATTTGGTACACGTTAGCTGTAATTTTTATTTTGGAGAGTGTGGTGTGTGTGTGTTTTATGGGCCTGGGTAGGAGAAGACACTTAGTTTTAATATGAATGTAAGAATGGCCATACTTGTTCAGACCAATAGTCCACCTAGTTCAGTATCCTGTCTTCCAATAGTGGTCCATGACAGATGCTTCCGCGGGAGTCAACAGAACTTTGCAATGTATTGAGTGATCCATCCCTTGTTGTCTAGCCCCAGCTTCTAGCAGTCAGCAGCTTAGGGACACCCAGAGCATGGGGTTATGTCCCTGACAATCTTGGCTAATAGCCATTGAAGGACCTATCCTCCATGAATTTATCTAATTGTTTTTTGAACCCAGTTATACTTTTTGCCTTCCCAACATCCCCTGGTAATGAGTTCCACAAGTTGATTGTGTATTATGTGAAAAAGTATTTCCTTATGTTTGTTTAAAACCTGCTGCCTATTCATTTCATTGGGTGACCCCTGGTTTGTACGATATGTGAAGAGGTAAATAACATTTCCTTATTTACTTTTTCCACATCATTCATGATTTTGTAGATCTCTATCATGTCCCCCCAGTCACCTTTTTCCAAGTCAACAGTCATTTTAATCTCTCCTCATATGGAAGCTGTTCCATACCCATGATCATTTTTGTTGCCCTTCAATTTCAATATATCTTTTTGGAGGTGGGCCAACTACAACTGCACACAGTATTCAAGGTGTGGACATACCATGCATTTATAGAGTGGCATTCTGATATTTTCAGTCTTATTATCAATCCCTTTCTTAATGGTGCCCAACATTCTGTTAGTTTTTTTTATTTCCACTGCACATTGAGCAGATGTTTTTTTAGAGAACTATCCACAATGACTCCAAGATCTCTCTTCTTAAGGGATAACAGCTAATTTAGACCTCTTCATTTTTTTTTATGGACGGGATCATGTTTTCCAATATTCATTATATTGCATTTATCAACACTGAATTTCACCAGCCATTTGTCACCCAGTTACCCATTTTTGTGAGATGTGCTTATAACTCTTCTCAGTTTGTTTGGGCTTAACTATCTTGAGAAATTTTGTATCATAGGCAAACATTTTGTACGGTTTAACCTTTTTTCCAGATCATTTATGTCTAT
Source organism: Terrapene triunguis (assembly GCF_002925995.2). Taxonomy (NCBI): domain Eukaryota; kingdom Metazoa; phylum Chordata; order Testudines; family Emydidae; genus Terrapene; species Terrapene triunguis. The sequence goes on along the minus strand of NW_020664963.1, from coordinate 711,588 downwards.
GTTGAAGAGCAGTGGTCCCTGTAAAGATCTTTGCCAGGGGCCAGCTATTTATTTCTCTCTACTGTGAAATTTCCCTTCACATAGAATCTGCCTGTGTTTACATTCAGGTTCTAATACAAAGTCAACCTCTGTGCTTAGGTATTTGTCTCATGAGTTGATAATGAAGGAATTTTGATTTTCTCTCTAAGGCCATATGGGGAGAAAAATAGATGGGACATTGGAGAGAGCATTGGCTTCATTCCCATTTCCATTGAAAACTAATGTCAAAATAACCTCTGACGTCTGTAGGGGCAGGATAGATTCTCTTCTATATGTAAAGCCTGATATTCAGAAATGCAGAACAATGAGTCAAAAGTCCCATTGAGTCGGAGTTTAAATGACTTAGGAACAAGAATCCCACTAATTTTCTATCAGGCCCCTCTTTTAAATTCATGTCACAGTGCTGAAAGAATGTTTGCTGGTCCCATTCATTTCTTCTTGAAAAATCCTGATAATTTTAATAGATATGACTCCAATTATACACTACAGATATTAAATAGTTTTCAAAAACAATTGTCTAGAATAACTGATAAAGTATAATAGAGAAAGAGATGCCCAGAAATTGCAAATTGGCCATAGCTCCATTGGAGTCAATCTTCCAGACCCCATGCTGGCCTAACTCAGCTGTAGCTCTGTTAAAGTCATATGGCCAGATTGAAGAGAGTGTGTGGGAATGCCTTCAGAGCTTGTGGTTAGAACCCTCACCCCAGATGCAGAAGTCCAAGGATCCAGTAACCCTGCTGCACTGTCTCTTTTATTATGTATCCACAGTGAAACAGGGTCAAGAAGAGAGGCTGAGGGAGCCCCACAGCAGACTGTCCCTTAGTCACAGCTGAGCAGGGGTATTTGTGAATACCAGTGGGACCTGATGCTGGGATTTAGGCATCGAAAGGGGCAGTTAGATACCCAAGTCCTTTTGTGAATCCAGCCCATTTTGTCAATTTAAAGCACACAAATTCCATCCAGCGTCTCTCTCTCTCAATTTACTCTGTTTAAAACACAACTTTTACATGCGGGAATAGGGCTCTCTTTACAGGCATGCTACTGATCTGAGGATCTTTACATGTGTTTTCAATTTACTTTTATTAGAAGTGTTAATTAATTTTTATCTGGTCTTCCAGATCACAGATTTCCTAAATAAATGCCAATGGAAAATCAAACCAAAGTGACCAAATTTATTCTCCTGGGACTTTCCAGTGAACCACAGGTGCAGATTTTCCTCCTCCTGGTGTTTTTAGTTATTTACCTGGTTACTCTGGTTGGGAACATACTGATCATGTTGGTGATAAGAGCTGATTCTCACCTTCACACCCCCATGTACTTCTTCCTCTTCCATTTATCCTTTGTTGATATCTGCTATTCCTCCATCACAGTGCCTACAATGCTGATGAACTTCCTAGCAGAGCACAAAATTATTTTGGTCAATGGCTGCATTACCCAGATGTTCTTCTTTATCCTCTCAGCCGGTACAGAAATTTCCATTCTCTCAGCAATGGCTTATGATCGCTATGCTGCCATCTGTGACCCATTGCATTACATGGAGATGATGAGCAAAGGAATCTGTGTTCAGCTAGTGAGTGGGGCATGGACTATTGGGTTTTTACATGCTCTGCTTAACACGGTTTTCACCTTCAAGTTGCATTTCTGTGGGCCCAATCAAATCCGCCATTTCAGCTGTGAGCTCCCACCCATATTACAATTGTCCTGCACTGATACCTTCACCAATCAGTGTTGCTTCTCACTTCTGCTGTAATACTTGGATCAATCTCCCTCCTCCTCATCCTAATCTCCTACATTTACATCATCTCCAACATCCTGAGTTTACTCTCTGAGGCTGGGTCTACACTACAGCGGGAGTCCGACCTAAGATACGCAACTTCAGCTACGTGAATACCGTAGCTGAAGTTGCGTATTTTAGGTCGGCTTACCTGGCGGTGAGGACGCGGGAAAGTCGACCGCTGCCGCGCTGCCGCCGACTCCGCTGCCGCCTCTTGCCGAGGTGGATTTCCGGAGTCGACGGCAGAGCGATCAGGGATCGATTTTACCGCGTCTTCACTAGATGCGGTAAGTCGATCCCCGATAGACCGATTGCTACCCGCCGGATCGGCGGGTAGTGAAGACATAGCCTGAGCAGAGCAAGTGTAAAGCCTTCTCCACCTGCAGCTCCCACCTGATTGTGGTTGGTTTATGGTACCTGGCAGCTTTTATCCAGTACACAAAGCCCAGCTCAGTTTCCTCTGTGGCTCTGGATGAAATGTTTTCCATCCAGTACAACATCTTGACTCCCATGTTAAACCCCATCATCTACAGCCTGAAAAACAAGGAGGTAAAAACAGCTCTAAGGAATATATTGGGGAAATTCAAGTTTCTCAAGTAGTGTTGAACATAGAACTGTGGGTAACAAGTGTTTGGGACATTCTCAGCTCAGGTAGATGACTGACACTTCGGGCCAAGTCCTCCAGTGGTCTAAGTCAGTGTTGATCCATTGAAGTCAATTGCCTAGATCCCTAGCGCATGTAAATCAGCTATAGCTCGGTTGGAGCCTGTGACCCTGACAGGGAAGGTGAGGCTCAGGTTCAGGCTGGATCAATAGGGCAATTCATTTGTGTATGAAGACCAAATAAATGCTAAAAGGTCATGGTACTTTTGAGCCAATTCACATATAGGTATACATTAAAGGGAAATGTTAGTGCTATTGTCTACACTGATCAACTTGTTGATTTGCATTATACTTAGTTAACTCTAGATCAAAAAGATGTACAGTAAAAGTGGTTTTATCTGGCACTTCACCAGCTGGAAAACTCTATAAACCAGAATTTATGATCTTCGTTGAAATTTCAGTTTATAGTCCGGTTGGTACGGAGCCAGCAGGGGGTTGGAGCAGGGAGGGGGTGCGGGGCACAGGCTCTGGGAGGGAGTTTGGTGCAGGAAGAGGCTGGGGCAGGAGTTTGGGGCATGAGAAGGGGTGCTGGATCCAGGGGCTGCTCACCTTGAGTGGCTCCCCACAAGCGGTGACCTGTCCTGGCTGCTCCTAGGCAGAGGTGTGGCAGGCAGCTCTGCACACTGCCCCCCTCCCATGCTCCCCGAGCGCTAGCAATGCAACTCCCATTGGCTGGGCACTTGACTATTTTATTACAATGTAATGTGATAATTGCATTGTGCACACCACTAACTACATTGCTCATCAAATAAGGGTTTAAGGACTATAGCAAACAAATATTAATTTCAAAGCAAGGGGTCACTGCTGCTGCCTGAGGTCAATTACTCAAGTTACATTTCCCACTCATCCTCATCAAAGGAAAATCACAAGTGATTAAAGACCCAGCTGGCTTTGTCAGCTTCTCTTCTGAGAACAAGAATAAATATCTAGTTTAAGGGAGAAATTCTGTATCTCTGAACTGCTTGGATTCTGAAAGGGAGAACCCTAAGCAATTGGACAGAAGTTCCCAAAGCCACTTTGGGAAACCCTGAGAACTTACAGAGAACTAGCAGACATTACATCTCTGCATCATTTGGATTACAAACTAGGACTCACCTCTAATGCATTTTTATCTGCTTTAGCTTCTCAATAAATCTCTCTCTCTCTCTCTCTCTCTCTCTCTCTCTCTCTCTCATATAATTAATCTTTAGCTAGTTTACTAAAGGAATTGGCAAACAATGTTGTCTTTGGTGAGATCTGGAGTATACCTTGACCTGGGGATAAGTGACTGGCCCTTTGGGGCTGGAAGAACCTATTGTGTGGTGATTTTGGTTTTAATAACCTTTCATCACAGAAGTCCAGTTTGTCTGGGGAGTCATAGAGACCGAATGTCTAAGGGGACTGTCCGTTGGCTTCATGGTGAGCTAATACAGTGATCCAGGAACACATATTTATTTACAGTGATCCAGGAGCACATATTTATTTCTGGTTTGGTTAAATCTAACTATAGAGTAGGCCATCAGTTGAGGAGTGTCTGCCCAGTTATGACAGTCTGACCTGAGACTGGCACTCACAGTTGTGACCCACACCAGACACTGTGACAGAGCCAATGGGTCTGATCTTCAGCTGAGGTAGATTCACAAAATGATCTAGGTTTGAACAGGAGAGATTGAGAGAGACCCACATTAGGATATCCCATAACCCAGTGATAAGGGCACACTCCTGGGAGGGGAAAGATCCCTTTTTAAATCGTTTCTCCTCATCAGCTTGAAGCAGGGGTCTCCCACATCCCAAATGAGAATCCTAAGTGCTGGGATAAAAGTTATGCCAGAGCTCCTCTTCCTAATTCCATCTCCTTATTGTCAGAAAAAAACAAATGGATATAAATGGCCATGAACAAATTCAGGCTGTAAACGAGAAGAAGGCTTCTCACCATCCGAGGGGTGCAGTTCTGGAACAACCTTTCATCAGGAGCTGTAGGGGGACACAACTTAAATAGCTTTAAGAAAGAGATCGATAAATATATGACTGCGTTTCTTGTGATGGTGGGGGGTGAGGGGCGGGGGGCAGGGCTCAGCAGCCCTGGGGCTCACTTCTGGCTTATGTCTCAAGTTCGAAAAGCTCATGCTTCAGGGTTTTGGATCAGGAAGGGGATCAACCCCCGGCAACGTATATTAGGAGGGGTGGGTTTCTTGCCTCCTTCCTTTGAAATATCAGTGATGGCCACTGCTGGAGATGGGATACTGGATGGAGTGGGCCAGGCCTCTGAGGTGGCACCCAGCATTCTCTTGCTCAGATGTTTGCCTGGGCTGTTCACCTAATCAGGGATCAAGAACTAGCTAAGGACAAAAAAATATCAGCTAATTTTTAAAGAATATCAGAAGCAGGAAGGCTGACCAAAAACCAGTGAGGACACTGGATGATCAAAATGCTAGAGGAGCACTCAAGGAAGACAAGGCTGTTGTGGAGAAGCTAAATGAATTCTTTGCATTAGTTGTCACTGCAGAGGATGGGCTGGAGAACTCCACACCTTAGGTGACAAATCTGAGGAACTGTCCCAGATTGAGGGGTTATTAGAGGAGGTTTTGGATCAAATTGATAAATTAAACAGTAATAAGTCACTAGGACCAGATGGTATTCCCCAAGAATCCTGAAGGAACTCATATATGAAATTGCAGTACTACTAACTGTGATATGTAACCTATTACTTAAATGAGCCTCTGTACCAAATGACTGGAGAATAGTTAATGTGACACCAATTTTAAAAAAGGCTCCAAGGGTGATCCCGGCAATTACAAGTCAGTAAGCCTTACTTCAGTACCAGACAAATTGAACTAGAGTAAAGAACAGAATTGTCAGACACATAGATGAACATGATTTGTTGGGGAAAACTCAACATGGTTTTTGTAAAGGGAAATCATGTCTCACCAATCTACTAGAATTCTTTGAGGTGGTCAACAAGTGGGTGAACAAGGGGGATCCAGTAGATATAGTGTACTTAGATTTTCAGAAAGTCTTTGACAAGGTCCCTCATGAAGGCTCTTAAGCAAAGTAAGCTGTCATGGGATAAGAGGGAAGGTCCTCTCACGGATTGGTAGTTGGTAAAATGATAGGAAATAAAAGGTAGGAATAAATGGTCAGTTTTCAGAATGGAGAGAAGTAAATAGTGGTGTCTCCCAGGGGTCTGTACTGGGACCAGTTCTGTTCAACATATTCGTAAATGATCTGGAAAAAGGGTAAAGGGTGTGGGACAAAATTTGCAGATGATACAAAACTACTCAAGATAGTTAAGTTCAGGAAGACTGCGAAGAGCTAAAAAGGGATCTCACAAAACTGAATGACTGGGCAACAAAATGGCCAATGAAATTCAATGTTGATAAATACAAAGTAATGCACATTGGAAAACATAATCCCAGTTATACAAACAAAATGATGGGGTCTAAATTAGCTGATTCCACTCAAGAGAGCGATCTTGGGAGTCATTATGGATAATTCACTGAAAACATCCACTCAATGTGGATGCTTGTTGCAGGGACTGTTTGACAATATGGTTGTTTGTTTGAAAAGTGTGAATTGGGAGTTATTTGTTCCAGGGCCTTGAGTGGTTGATTGGAGGGAAGGCTTTGAGCCCGGGAAACTGCTTTGAGCCAAAGGCCTGGTCTACACTATGAGTTTAATTCAAATTTAGCAGCGTTAAATCGAATTAACCCTGCACCCGTCCACACAACGAAGCCATTTATTTCGAAATAAAGAGCTCTTAAAATCGATTTCTGTACTCCTCCCCGACGAGGGGAGTAGCGCCGAAATCGATATTGCCATTTCGAATTAGGGTTAGTGTGGCCGCAATTCGACAGTATTGACCTCCGGGAGCTATCCCACAGTGCACCATTGTGACCGCTCTGGACAGCAATCTGAACAGGAAAATTACAGGAAAGATGCGCGTGAACGTGAGGTCATGAGGGATGCTCGAGATGAGAGGTGGCAGGCTGAAACACTGGGGCTGCTGTGAGTCCCTTGCTGCAGCCATTTAAACAGACTAGTGTTTCTGAAGACGCGAGCATCATGAACCCTTCCCGGCCAGCCCACGTTGATGTTGGTGAAACGTCCCTTGTGATCCACCAGTGCTTGCAGCACCATTGAAAAGTACCCCTTGCGGTTTATGTACTGGGTACCCTGGTGCTCCGGTGCCAAGATAGGGATATGGGTTCCATCTATCGCCCCACCACAGTTAGGGAATCCCATTGCAGCAAAGCCATCCAGTATGACCTGCACATTTCCCAGAGTCACTACCTTTCGTAGCAGCAGCTCAGTGATTGCTTTGGCTACTTGCATCACAGCAACCCCCACAGTAGATTTGCCCACTCCAAATTGATTCCCGGCTGACCGGTAGCTGTCTGGCATTGCAAGCTTCCACAGGGCTATCGCCACTCGCTTCTCAACTGTGAGGGCTGCTCTCATCTTGGTATTCTGGTGCTTCAGGGCAGGGGAAAGCAAGTCACAAAGTTCCATGAAAGTGCCCTTACGCATGTGAAAGTTTCGCAGCCACTGGGAATTGTCCCACACCTGCAACACTATGCGGTCCCACCAGTCTGTGCTTGTTCCCCGGGCCCAGAATCGGCGTTCCACGGCTATAACCATGCCCCATTAACAGCATGATCTCCAAAGCGCCTGGGCCTGTGGTTTGATAGAATTCCATGTCCATGTCCTCATCACTCTCGCCGCCGTGCTGACGTAGCCTACTCCTCGCCGCCTGGTTTTGCAGGTTCTGGTTCAGCATAAACTGCACGATAACGCACGAGGTGTTTACAATGTTCATGACTTCTGTCTTGTGCTGAGCGGGCTCCATGCTTGCCATGGTATGGCGTCTGCACTGTTCACCCAGGAAAAAGGCGCGAAACGGTTGTCTGCCGTTGCTTTCCTGGAGAGAGGGGGAGGATGTACCCAGAACCACCCGCGACAATGTTTTTGGCCCCATCAGGCATTGGGATCTCAACCCAGAATTCCAATGGGCGGAGGAGACTGCGGGAACTATGGGATAGCTATGGGATAGCAACCCACAGTGCAACGCTCCGGAAATCGACGCTAGCCCCAGTACATGGACGCACACAGCCGAATTAATGTGCTTAGTGTGTCCACATACATTCGACTTTATACAATCTGTTTCCAAAATTCGAATTCTGTAAATTCGGATTAATCCCGTAGTGTAGACATACCCATAGATAATTAAGGGTATGCGAATGGTAAGTGTATAGTAAAGGTATTTCCACATGAGGAAAGCTTGAAAATACTGGGATTGTTCACCTTAGAAAAGAGATGATTAAGGGGGAATTCTATAAAATTATGAAAATGTGGAGAAAGTGACTAAGGAAGTGTTATGTATCCCTTCACATAACACAAGAATTAGGAGTCACCAAACGATATTAATAGGCACTGGTTTAAAATAAACAAAAGGAAGTATTTCTTCAAACATTGCACAGTCAACCTGTGGAACTTGTTGCCATTCGAAGTTGAGAAGGCCAAAAGTAAAACTGGGTTCAAAAGAGAACTAGATAGGTTCATGGAGGATAGGTCCATCAATGGCTATTAGCTGAGATGGTCAGGGTTGCAACTTCATGGTCTCGGTTTGCATAAACCTCTGACTGCCAGAGGCTGGGACTGAATGATAGAGGATGGATCGCTCGATAATTGCCATGTTCTGTTCATTCTTTCTGAAGCACCTGGCAGTGACCACTGTCGGAAGACAGGATACTGGGCTAGATCGACATTTGGTCTGACCCAGTATGGCCACTCTTACATTTTTACTCTGAAGCGCTACAGTGGTGCAAATGTAGTGCAGCAACTGTGCTGCTGAAATATTTCTACGGTAGACATGCCCTGAAAATTATGTCTTCCTCCTGCATTTCTTGCAAGGAATGGCTTAGGCATATGCCTCCCTGAGACAGATTCCTGGCTGCGGATCACGAGCAGAGATTGGGGCCTCCCTGCAACACCAAATTTAGACACCAAATTCCATAAGAGGGGTGGGGTTTAGGACACACCTCTCTCATTCCCATCTCCTATTGGATAGCTAAGGCAGCTCCCACTTTGCATGCCGGCTTTTGTGGATCCTGTTCTGAGGTGCCTATCTCACCACAGTCATTGTTCAGGCAGCCTAGGTGCCTAACCCAGTGATTTTCTTTGAGGAGCCCAGTGATTTTCTGGGCACCTAAAAGTTGCAGTGCCTAAGTCCTTGTGTGAATCTGACTCTAAAATTGATGACTTTTCCCCGAAACATTTGTTTTGAAATTTATCTTTTTTGGGGGAGGGGGGGTGAGGTTGGAGAGAGAAACATAAAAAAGGATAAACACACAAAAAAAAAAACAATGCAAAAGTGAAAAGAAATCATGTTTTTTCCAGGTTGAACAGAAAGATTTTTCATTCTGGCAAGAAAATTGAAATAACTCTCACTTTAGGTCAACCCTGATTAAAACAGACTGTTTTTTTAAAGACACGTTAAATAGTTTAATTGAGAGTTAATGCCAAAGCTCCTGATATGTGATGGAGGAGCACAGGTCCACATGTACTCTCATCTGGAACATTCACTTCATTCTTTTACTATTTCTATTTTATAATTGTATAATTTGATTTTTAATTTTCCATTTTTAAAAATATTTTCTTTGACATTTTTTGTTTTAAATATCTTTATATTATTTCTATTTTATTGTATTTTATATTTATTACTTCGATTTTATAGTCTTTGGGTTTATTTTATTTTCATGTTTTTACAGTTTATTTTTATTTTATCATTTTTATAGTGTATGTATTATTTTAATTTTATGTCCCTTTGGTTTAGTTTATTTTACTTTTTATATTTCATTTTTACTTTTATTTCTTTTACAATTTTGAATGTTTATTATTTTAATTTTATATCCTTTTCATTTATTTTATTATCTGTAGCTCTATATAATTGTTTTTCTTTTTTAATTTATTTGTTTACAATTATGATGTATTCGCAAAACTAAATTTCACTGAAAATGACACCATCCCAATGGAAAGTTTTGATTTTGATGACTCAAACATGTTCCTGATGGAATATTACTCCATTAGAAAATTTCCAGTCAACATGCAATTTCCACTAATCCTATTGATATTGATTTTACGCAGGCTCTGAATACAGGGGTGAGGCAGTGACCCAAGGGTTAGGGTCTCTAGAATGTGAAGGATTTCAGGGACCTTGAGGTTTTGGAAGATTGGATTGGTTTGAGGTCATCTCAAAGAATTTTCCTCTGCCTAGAGCATCAATGGGAATTCTCTGGGCCTGTCTTTAGTAGACAGCTGGCCCCACAAAGCCATTTATAGAGGAAATTCACAGTCTATTTATAGGGCCAAGCTCTTACTGAGGATAATTTATTAAAAGATATTACTGGGGATAATCTTGATAAGAAATAACACTGCAATATCTAACCTGTGTTTGTGGTTTGTAGCCTGCATCTCTTCAGTCACAGCAATGTTGTAAAGGTGTGTGGAGTTCGTGGGGTGGCTAAAACAGACTTAGAGGGATATTTGGTCATGTTTGTAGATAGCAAGAAGATTCAGATATTATGATCAACAAGGTTGTGATGCCATAGTTTAAGGGTGCTGTGTTATCAATTTCCTTTCGACAAATCTTCTATTCCTGAAGAAACAGGACATCGCAGCTCAACTTTTAACACACAGCACTTAGATTGGATCAGAGGGAAAGCAAGTGGAAATTTATTTAAAGAAGATCAGATATTCAAATGGTAGCCAGCAGAAGTATTAGAAACAAAGGGTTACATAGACAATAAAACATCAACACAATAACAAGCCTCGACTTAGCTATAACATGAGATCCTCCTGTCTATGAAGTTTAGCTCATCAAAAGTTGTTCTCTTACCAGCATTTACTGTAAATGTATTCTGTAGGTGAAGGATGCAGAGTGAGTTTTTCTACCAACAGTTATAGTCCAAAAGTTTATTGCCATCTCTTTCCTGCTGGTTTATAAAACTCCCCCTCTCAGAAGATATTACAATCCCTTCATTGGCAGTTCACTCAACTGTAAAAATGGGAGTCCATTATGAACCATACAATACTCAATTTACATGTATTCAGACTGATAAATAACACTTGTTTATCGACTTCTGGTGACTGGCTCTAACTCACAAGCCATAAATAAGAACATAATTTTCAGTGTATATACATAGTTCCTCACATATTCTCCGTACGTACATCTCACAATGCTGATGATGACCAGTGTGACACGTGTTTTCTGTCGTGACCTTCCATGGTTCCCTTTGTTGAACTGTTTGTAGAGAGTAGACCCAGAGGATACCTCAACCATTATTCACCCTGTGTCTTTTGCCAATTGGCAATAAGCAGCCCCTGGGTCACGCCATGAGATGCATAGGGGGAGAGGTAAGGGCCTGAGAATGGAATCCACAAAACCCAGCACCTAGGCGGGGAGTCACTTACTTTAGCCAAGACCAGATGCTGACATGAGAAGTGTGTCCTAAGCCATGCTTCTCAAAAAGATCGGCACCTAAATCTGGGCTGCAGGGAGGTGCCTTTCTCCACTGGCGATCTACGAACTAGAGACACAAAACAGCTAGTGGGGGAGGAGCTCTCCTTTATAACTTGTAGCCCCTGTGGCTAGGGAACTCACCTGAGGTGTAGGAGGAGACCCTGGTTAAATTCCCCTTCCCCTGTGCGTATGCCCAGAGACAGAAAGTTAGGTTCTTAGGGACTTACAGCAAATAGTTCGGTGTCTAGTGAATTGAGGGTTAAGTGGAAGTTAAGTGTGTGGGTGGGTGGGGGGGTTGTGGATCACAGCAGTGCCTAAATCTCGGGTTTAGGTGTCTAAGTCCCTTGGTGAGTCTGGCCTTTGGTGACTGTCACAGAAATCGTGAAAACCTCTAAGCACATCTGTTACTTCAAGTAAATCAGTAGGTGCCATTTTCTTTCCCTTCAACTCTCCTTTCTACACACAGGTTTAGATAACCCTTATCACCTGTCACCCACTCTGAGCAAGTTACAATGCACACCTCTGACAAAGAGATGGGCCAGAGTCTGCTTTTCTGGTGGTGAGGCTGAGATCACATGCTCTCCATGTCATTTCACCTTCAGTCCATTAATTCATGAAAGCCACACATTTCCCAACAGCTTTTCTCAAGGCCAACTTGACATCTTTGTTTCTCAGGCTGTAGATCAGGGGATTAAGCAGGGGTGTCAGGACCGTGTAGCAAAGGGAGAACACTTTGTTCAGCTCCTGCAGCATCTCGGTTTTTGGTAAGATATAGACAATCATCAGGGTCCCGTAGAAAATGGTCACCACAATGAGGTGAGAGGAGCAGATGGAAAAGGCCTTTTTCTTCCCAGCAGTAGAAGGGATTCTCAGGATGGCAATTATGATATAAACATAGGATGTCATGGTCAACAGAAATGGAGGTAAAGTGAATAAGACGGAGCCCCAAAAGGTCACAAGTTCCATCTTATGGGTGTCACTGCAGGACAGTTTTATCATTGGGGTGAGATCACAAAAGAAATGGTCAATTTCATTAGGGCCGCAGAAAATTAACTGTGACATTAAAAATATGACAATGATAACAGCCAAAAATGCACTTATCCAAGATCCAGCTGCTAGCTGGAAGCAGAACCTGTTATTCATACGGGTTCCATAGTGCAGTGGTTTGCATATTGCTAAATACCGATCATAAGACATTGCAGCTAGGAGGTAACATTCTGTGTCAACTAGAGAACCAAAGAAATATAATTGTACAAGGCAACCAGTAACAGAAATGGTTCTGTCCCCAGTCAGGAGACTGGCCAGCATCCTGGGCAGGATGGTGGAGGTGTAGCAGGTCTCCAAGCAGGACAAGTTCCCCAGGAAGAAGTACATGGGGGTGTGAAGGTGCTGATCAGACACAACTAGTACCATGATGAGGATGTTCCCGGCCATGGTCACAATGTAGATCACTAAGAACAGCAGGAAGAGAAAAATCTGAAGTTCAGGATGATTCCCAAATCCCAGGAGGATGAATTCTGTGATGGACGTTTGATTTTCCCATTCTGTGTTTGCCATGGGTTGCATCTAAGAGTCACAGAACAAATCAGAATAGAATTTGTAGATCACGTTTTATTTCAGTACACATCATTCTAGAAATATTCAAAACTTCACTGCCAGGGAAGTGAGTTGCCTCAATTTGGAGTACATTTTTCATATTCTGGTGCCCTATTTCAAACAAAACGAAATCAGAGAGGTTCCTTCTCTAATCAAAGACCTGATTGGTGCTATGAATGTTTAAAAGACCTGCTTTTATATTCTACCTCCTGAGATGAGAAATGTCCCTCTTTGGCTAGGTTTCCAGTACAGTGTAGACATACCCATAGCAACTAACCCAGGGTTTGTTAATTCCATGATTTTCAAGGCACCTAAACATTAGGTGTTGCAACGGTGATAGTTGTAATTCCCAAGTCCCTTTATGGATCAGGGCCTAAGGGTCAGATTTGTAAAGGGAATTTGGATGCTTAATGGGATTTTGAAAAGCATTTAGGTGTCTATTTCCCCTTGACTTTAATGAATTTTAGGCCCCTAGGTTATTTTGAAAACCCACTCAGCAACTAAATACCTTTACAAATCTGTCCCTAAGTGCCTATATGGGGAACAAATATTTGGTAGTGGTCACTTGAGTCTAGCAAGTATAAAATGATCCAATGGTTGGAAGTTGAGGCTAAATAAATTCAGAATGGATATAAGGCATTAACAGGGAGGGCAATTAACTATTTGGAGAACTTACCAAGGTTCGTGGTGGATTCTCCATCACTGGCAATTTTCAGTTTCAACTGGATGTTTTTCTAACGGACCTTTCTCCAGTTCTACCAGGAATTATTTTGCAGAAATTCTATGGTCTGTGTTTACACAGGAGGTCAGATGATCATAGTAGTCCATTCAGGTCTTGGAAATTATGAGTCTTTGAAAGTTTGTCTTTGCATTTCCCCATTCGATTTCAAAGAGGAAGAGTGGGTAAAGGTTGCTTTACCTTTAAGGCTGATCTGAATGTTCTTGTATCTCTGATCTGACCCCCGTTCAGTCAACATTTTGGAAACCAGGATATTTGTTGCACTCTCTACCTTCAGTCACCATTTGCTTCACTTGCTTCCATTCTCTGAGCAGACAGCCGGGGTCCTGAGATCCCGCTTGGTACCCATTTCCTTGTGTGAAGTACCGAAGAGCCTGCATATCTTCTGATTCGTTATTTATCCTTCATGTGAGGAAGAGGAATTTCCCTTGGCATTTTGGCTGATGGGTGGTTGAAATTAAGCAAAAGCTAATCACATCTGTATTCTCTAGACTGTATTAACAGCAATGGGAATGGAGTCAGCTCTTAACCTCAAAGGGAAAATTATGGAGTGGGAAGAATGGCTAACCTCCAAAGGCGTCTCAGGTAGATGAGATGACAGCTCAAGTAAAGGTGACACAATAATTCACCAAGTCATGAAGATAAGTTTAGTGGGGGTGATCCTGAATATTTTGTGCAACTAATTGTTAGGTGCAGTCTGGCTAACAATCACAGAATCTAGACAAAATAGAGTAGGGTCTCTACCTCAGAAATGGAGGTTGGATGGGGTTAGAGAGAATATAGTGTGTGTGTGTGCGCGCGCGCGCGTGTGTGTGTGTGTGTGTGTATGTAAAGGAGGTCAAATCTATCAAATGTTTCTTTTTGACATGTGTAATCCTTCTTAACTATTCTCATGTGAAAAAAGATATGTTAGCAGGATCATTAGTGGATCATTGTATGACCAGAAATAACATATTAGGCCTATATATGGACTACTGAACTGGGGTTTATGTTATATTGTATGGATGGACTTAAATACATATAATGTGATCTGTTTAGGGCCAGATTCTTTTCTTAGTTACATAAGTGGAAATTTAGTGTAACACTCATGACTTCAATTGATTTATTCTATACTTGTACCAGTGTAACTGACAGCAGAATCTGCTACTTATGTTCTAACTTCAGTCTCAATGAATTTAAAGAGACAAAAAATGTTTCTATTGAAATAAAATGTCACTGGTTTTGGATAAACTACTATTTTTTTGTTTTAGTTTTTCTGGAAACTGACTTACTTGATTTCAGTCTATCTATCAAATCATTAATAAATAATGGTAATTTTTTTTTCTAGTATATGCCGAATATAAACATAATTCAACTTCTGTTAGTTTCTTTACGGTGTAGCATCCCCCATGTATATCTGCTGCTATCTGGTGGCCACTGCTTGGAATAGCTTCATCCTTTTCACCTCTTAAATTGTACATCCATCTTGATCTCAGTACTGTATATTTGTATTATACACCCTCTTCTCATCCCTTTCTCCTCTCTCAGACCTTCTAGTATGATTTATAAATTTGAATTTCCCAGCCCTCAGCTGCCAACTTCTGATTCCATCTTTCACTTTTTATTTTATTTTCCTCTTTGTAAAGTTGTCATAGCAAATACAACTGTGTATAAATACAAACTTTCAATAAGAGTTTAGACATCCTATTAAAAATCTTATGTTTATTTCTGTCTTTCCAAGTTGCCCATCTCAGATCTCAGATGGAATTTCAGTGCCTAACTCCTTTAGGCCACTTTGGAAATTCCAGACAACATCTAGATTGTTGCCAAATCTTGCAATATTTTATTCTTTAAAGCCCTAGCTCCTGGATTCCTGTGATTACATGAGAATCTCAATGTTATGTTAAAAATAAATTACATTTGTAGCCCATCTGGTTTGAAGAAAAGCTTCAAAATGTAGCCTCTTGAAGGCTCAATATCCATAAGGCAAATGAAAAAGATCCTCCTCCTCCTCCTCCTCCTCCTCTTCTTCTTCTATTAAACAAAGCAGTGGCAGAACCTATCCAAAGACACATACATTCACACAGAGAAGAAACACTCTCATGCATACACAAACATATATTGTCAACTGCAAGCATTCAGAAATTATGTCAGACCCCCAAAATCTCAGGAGGTGAGCTTGAAAATCATGAGATTTAAAAAAAAATCAGGATGCTTTTCATTTGCCTTCTTGTTTCTGAGATTTTAGGGTTCACTCAGCTCACATTTTTTCCATGATCACATCTGCAGCATTGTTACATACAAAATGAAATGCAGCTCTGGAAATGGGCATCATGTGTCCACATCCCACTTACATCCCAACTAAGGTTTAAGGGTAAGTCTACATTGCAATCAGAGGTCATGAGTCCAGCATGTGTACACATACATGCACTACCTTTGATCTATCTAGTTTGGGCACCAATAGCAGTGAAGCCATGGCAGCATGGGCTGGCCATGCCTGTTCAGAACCCTGGCTATGTATTGGGGTGGCTAGCCCACACTGAAGTCCATGCAACCACAGCTTCACTGCAGTTGGTACTCATGCTTGCTAGATTAACAGAATAATAGAAATGTAAGTCTGGAAGGGACCTTGAGAGGTCATCAAGTCCAATCTCCTGTGCTGAGGCAGGACCAATTAACCCTAGGCCAGCCCTGGCAGGTGTTTGTCCAACCCATTCTTAAAAACCTCCAGTGATGGGGATTTCACAACCTCCCTTGGGAGCCTGATCCAGAGCTAAACTACACGTATAGAGAACAAGTTTTTTTCTAATATCTAACCTAATTTCCCTTGCTGATGATTAAACCCATTACTTTGTGTCCTATCTTCAGTGGACATGGAGAACAATTGATCCCCATACTCTTATTAACATCCCTAAACATATCTAAAGACTGTAATCGGGTCCCCCTCAGTCTTTTTTTCTCAAGACTAAACATAACCAATTTTTTAACCTTTTTTCACCGGCAGGTTTTCTCAACATTTTATCATTTGCATTGCTCTACTTTGGACTCTCGCAGTTTATCCAAATCTTTCCTAAAGTGTGGCACCCAGAACTGGACACAGTACTTCAACTGAGGCCTCACCAGTGCTGAGTAGAGCGGACAATTACCTCCCATGTCTTACATACCACACTCCTGTTCATACATCAGAAAGATATTTGACTTTTTTGCAACTCCATCACATTGTTGACTCATATTCAATTTGTCATTCACTATAACCTCCAGCTGCTTTTCAGTAGTACTACCACTTAGTCAGTTATTACCCATTTTGTACTTGTGCATTTGATTTTCCTTCCTAAGTGTAGTATGTTACATCTTCCTTTATTCAATTTCCTTATGTTGATTTCAGATCAATTATCTAATTTGCCAAGGTCTAATTTGAATTGTAATCCTGTCCTCCAAAGTGCTTGCAAACCCTTCCAGCTTGGTGTTATCAGCAAATGTTATAAGCATATTCTGCAGTCCATTATTCAAGTCATTAATGAAAATATTTAATAGTACCAGATCCAAGACTGACCCCTGCAAGATTCCACTGGATACACCCTCCCAGTTTTACAGTGAACCACTGATAACTACTCTTGCAGTAATGTCTTCCCTAGTTTGCTTATGAGAATGTCATGTGGGACTGTATCAAAAGTCTCACTAAAATCAACATATATTATGTTTACTGCTTCCTCCCATCCACTAGGCCAGTAACCCTATCAAAGAAGGAAATTAGGTTGGCTTGGCATGATCTGTTCTTGACAAATCTATGCTGGCTATTCGTTATAACCCTATTATCCCCTAGATGCTTGCAAATTATTTAATAATTTCTTGTTCCAGTGTCTGTCCAGATATCAAAGTTAGGTTGACTGGTCTATAATTCTCCAGGTCGTATTTGTTCCCCTTTTTTAAAGCTAGATACTATTTTTGCCCTTCTCCGGTACTCTGGGACCTCAATCATCCTCCATGAATTCTTCAAGAAAATTGCTAATAAGTACCCTAGGATGGATTTAATCAGGCCCTGCCAACTTGAGTACATTTAACTCATCTAAATATTGTTTAACCTGTTCTTTCCTTATTTGGGGTTGTGTTCCTTCCCCCTTGTTGTTGTTATTAATTCTGTTGAGTATGTAGTGACTATTAACCTTTTTAGTGAAGACTACAACAAAATAAACATGGCTTAACCATGCCTTTTAAGGGTGTGCACACAATAGATGGAGAGCCCTAGTGAGTTAGACCCAATATTCAGATTACTGGAAGGTCTCAAAACATTTTCTTGCATTTGAATATCCCCAGACTTTGGATCTGGATTTTGCATCTTGGAACCATTGTTACTGAAAACTGAAGTGAGGAGATTTTCATTGAAATATCCAGATTTCTTCTTCTTCTTCTTCAATGTTCTGTGAACAATAACAATCCTCATTCCAATCACTTACAGGCTGGAAAACCTGAGCACAGAATTAAGAAGTTAGAACTGATCAGATTTGTTTTAACATCTTCATAAATATGTTAACAAATAAAATACCAGAGTTCAGATTGCTTTGATTCCTTGGGAATTCTGTTATGTCTTTTGTATGATTATTTAGGAATCAGTGCAGTGTTTGTGAATACATTCATGAATGACATGGCTGTGTAGAAATCTGGAAAAGCTGAACTAAGAGTAACAAACAGAATATCATCTCCCTGAGTCTGCAGAGAGCCCTAACCAATCACCCTCAGAGGGGAAGCTTGCCTGAGTCAGACCAATGCAGCAACATCTCCCTGAGTCTGCAGAGGACCTGAAACAATTGCTTTCAGATGGAGAAGTTGTGTTGTTAACAAAACCTTATTTTCTGAAAATCCTTTTCTTGGAAATTTTTTAACCAGTTCTAATTTAGGCACCTTTGAACATCCATCCCCTTTTGTTCCACTTTACTGTGAACAATTAGGAAGCCATGAGAGGTACCCAGGATATTTCTGATGCATTGTAGGCTTTATTTATTTGAATGTTCAATGGAGAGCACACACACACACACACACACACACACACACACACACACACACAAACATCCCAGGGCCAGTGATACAGATATTAACTAGCAAAAGAAGAGAACCTCATTACAAATAATAGGCCAGGTTGTGATCTCAGTGGGAAGACAAAGGACCAGCTCCCCAGATGGATTAAATCATTGGTTTCTTTGGAGACAATTGGCCAGATTCCCACCTGGTGTAAATCTGTGTCACTCCTTGGGAGTCAGATAGAAAAAAGAAAATGTATATAGCTCGAGTTTAAAACTGCAATCAGCCCAGCCTCCCATGTGCCATGTTCTAATTGTCTCCACATTTATTCCAAACAAATCCAGTCTTACGCTTAAGGAGATGAACTTCCATTCTTGCCGCTTGCTATTCTGAAGTAAATTGATCTAACTGCATTGACCCAATGGGGCCAGATCCCCAGCTGGTGTAATTGGCCTTAGCTCCATTGGAGTCCATGGTCCAGATCCCCCGCTGGTGTGAATGGGTGTAACCATTGAAGTCCATGGGCCATATGCTCAACTGATGTAAATCAGAGTAGGTCTACTGATGTCAGTGCTGATTTACCCCAGTTGCGAATCCAGCCATAGTGCTGAGCAAGGTGATAAATATGAAGTGAAACAGATTGTGTGCATGACATTGACAGACCCCTAATGTGCATGCCCATGCCCATGAGGGTTATGTTTAATGTCATGCAGGAGGGGGAAGTGAGGTTTGTTCTGGCTCAAGGATGCCCCAAACATTTGGGTCTCTTCCAGGATCCTCCCTTTGCTG
The DNA here is from genome assembly GCF_002925995.2 of Terrapene triunguis. NCBI lineage: Eukaryota > Metazoa > Chordata > Testudines > Emydidae > Terrapene > Terrapene triunguis. The sequence continues at coordinate 692,493 of NW_020664963.1, read as the reverse complement.
CCAGCTACATTCATTTTTGCTGAGTTGAGATGCCTTCTGCTATGCTCTTCTGTGTAGTTTCATCGATTCCAAGGTCAGAAGGGACTACTGTGATCATCCAGTCTGACCTCCGGGATAACACCGGTCAGAGAACTGCCCCCAAAATAATTCCTAGAGCAGAGCTTTTAGAAGAATAAGGTGAAGGGTAGGAAAATATTTGGGCACATGTCTAGAGAGAGAGTCAAAACATTTAAAAAAAACCAGGAGTACTTGTGGCATCTTAGAGACTAACAAATTTATTTGAGCATAAGCTTTCGTGGGCTACAGCCCACTTCATCAGATGCATAGACTGGAACATATAATAAGAGTATATATATATATATATACATACATACAGAGAAGATGCCATACCAGCTTTAAGAGGCTAATTAATTAAGATGACCTATTATCAGCAGGAAAAAAAACTTTTGTAGTGATAATCAAGATGGTCAATTACAGACAGTTGACAAGAGGTTAAGGATAGTTATCATAAGGAAATAGATTCAAGTAGTGTAATGACTCAGACATTCCCAGTCCCTATTCAAGCCAGAGTTAATGGTATCTTATTTGCAAATCAATTCAAGCTCAGCAGTTTCTCATTGGAGTCTGTTTTTGAAGTCTTTCTGTTGCAAAATTGTCACCTTCAGGTCTGTTACTGAGTGGCCAGAGAGGTTGAAGTGTTCTCCTACTGGTTTTAGTCTAGTATCAGAGGGGTAGCCGTGTTAGGCTGGATCTGTAAAAAGCAACAGAGGGTCCTGTGGCACCTTTAAGACTAACAGATGTATTGGAGCATATGCTTATGCTCCAATACATCTGTTAGTCTTAAAGGTGCCACAGGACCCTCTGTTGGTTTTAGAGTGTTATGATTCCTGATGTCAGATTTGTGTCCTTATATTCTTTTGCGTAGAGACTGTCCGATTTGGCTAATGTACATGGCAGAGGGGCATTGCTGGCACATGATGGTATGTATCACATTGGTAGATGTGCAGGTGAACGAGCCCCTGATGGCATGATATATGCCATCATGTGCCAGCAATGCCCCTCTGCTGATAATAGGTCATCTTAATTAATTAGCCTCTTAGAGCTGGTATGACATCTTCTCTGTATGTATATATATACTCTTATTATATGTTCCATTCTATGCATCCGATGAAATGGGCTGTAGCCCATGAAAGCTTATGCTCAAATAAATTTGTTAGTCTCTAAGGTGCCACAAATACTCCTGTTCTTTTTACGGATACAGACTAACACGGCTGCTACCCTGAAAACATTTAAACTTTTTTTTCCCAAATGGTGTTTCTTTTCAAAATTTTGCTAGGCTAGTTTCTTAAAGGATTAAAAAAAAAATCCAAAAACACAACTCAGCTAAACAATGTGAAAAAAAAAACTAAATACAGAAATGAAAATAATAATAATAATAATTGGAGATAGACCCAAAACAAAAAAAATTTTTTTTTTTGATTTTTCAATTCAGCCACCCAACAAAGAAAATCAGTCATTTGCTCAGCTCTACTTTGGATCCTAAGTCACATTTTGAAAACTAAACACATAGGAGCCTAAATCCTTTTGACTAAATCCCAGTATGAGCCTCAGTTGTCAGAGCTCAGCTGACATACTGTGTGTGTGAGACCCATTTTTAGAGATTCCCTCAAACTCAGTTTCTTGTGCTGGCGAGGACACAGTGGGTACGTCTACACTGCAGTAAAAATCCCCACGGCAGAGAGTCTCAGAGCCTGGGCCAACTGATGTGGGCTTGTGGGGCTTGCACTGTGGGGATTAGAAATAGCAATGTCGACTTTCCCGCTGGGGCTCTGAAATCTCTCAGGTGTGTGGTCTAGCCACTGGGCAATGAGATATTCTGATATGAGGGTCCCTCCCTCTTTTTCATTGAAGCTGTTCTACTGTGGATAAATAATTAAAGAGACATTGGGTCCGAGAGACAGTGCACAAGCATGAGAATGACACTATAGCCTGGTGGTAGAGCACTTAGCTAGGAAGGGAGTGGCCCACAGTCCCGTCCCCTTGACCTTTTGTTATTCAGCCCCAGTGGAACAGTTTCAGTAGCAGTGACAGCGGTTACTCCATGTCAGAATAGCTCACAGCCCAGTCGTTCCGACACTCACCTGAGAGGTAGCAGATCCGTGTTCAAATCCTTTCTCCCCTCAGGCAGAGGGGGGACTTAAAGAGGGGGTCTCCCACATCCCAGGGGAGAGGTCCAACCACTGGGCTAAAAGTCACAAGGACATTTCTCTTCACCCCACCCTGGCTTCTTGCAAGAAACATGTGTGACAGGACTACCAGGGTGCAACCTGGAACTCCAGCCTGGGCTGTCCCTCACAATGCTTTGCTAGTGACAAGCAGCCAAGCTTAGTTTGCCACTTTGTCAAAGGATAGTGGACATGCACCAGCCTTTGTCATCTGAGAAGATTCCCCAAAGTACTTTAGACAAACTCACTGGTAAGATAAAACATTAAAACAAGTTTATTAACTGCAGAAAGATAAATATTAAATGATTATAAGTCTCTCAACAGGAGAGACTGAAACAGGCCCATATCAAAGTATCCCACAAGTGGCTGGTGAGGGTGCAGATCTGCAAGGCAAAATCCTGCTTCGCCTCAGGCTACGCCACTGTAGTGCATCTGGTGATCACACACTATGACAACGGGCGAGCCCTCTCCTGTTGGCATAATTTACTCCACCTCCACGAGAGGCGGAAGCTATGGGGGTCTCCAACATCCCAGGTGAGCTACCAGTGGGCTACCAGTTATGATGAATGACAGTTAGTTGACTAAAAGTCCATTTGTGAATCTAGTCTAGGGTTTCTTAGAGCATATTTGCAGCCCAGTCCTGGAAAAGGATGCTCTGAATTCAGACTATCAAGTAATACTAGAAAAGGAAAGTGTAGTCTAAACCTTACACTTACCCAATGAAGGGGAAGAACTGTACCATATGAGTTATGCACCAAATGAAAACAACTTAAATTCTGGACTTTACATACTGAGTATTAGCAATGTGTCACCTGAAAATGAGTGTCAGCCCAGCGATTGTCCGTAGAATATTCATAATGATAAAATGTGAAAAAACTGATCTGCTAAAGGATGCAGCTGGTGAAAAAATTGGAGTAAAAATTGTTTTCATAGAAAAAAATGAACTTTTTTTTCCAAACTAAATCTTATTAAAAATTATCCACATTTTAAGGGAAAGAAACATATATTCAGTAAACAAATTCACACAGATTGATTGATCGATCAATAGATAGATTAGATAGATACCAGTACAGAAATGGCTGCTAAAATTTATCATTTACTAAAAATCATAACTTCATATATATACATACACAGGTGTTTAGTAAATTAAAAAAGCAGTAACCAACTTCATAATGATTTCTATATAAATTTAAATAAATGGAATTTAAAAATATTAGAAAGTGGCTCTGATTTCAATCCCCTCCAAATAGAAACAACCTCAAAATAAGGAGACTTTTCATTAAACTGGGTCTTTGGGTTTTTTCCATTTCTGACCAATATTCACCCACAGAGAATTCACAAACAAAGACATTATGTTTATTCATTAAATCGTTCTGTGGAACCACTTCCCTTTCCCCTGGCATGAGTTAATAGCCCATCAAGAGGGGCAACACAGACTGCTACGCTTGGATCCAGATTCTCTCCATTTTGATTTATTTTACACAAATTAGCTTGGATGGCCCGAATTCTTCTGAAATTCATAAATTTACTGAGAGCTTTCCTCAGGGCCTCCTTGACCTCTTTGTTTCTCAGGCTGTAGATGAGGGGATTGACCAGGGGGGGTCAGGACAGTGTACAGGAGAGAGAACACTTTGTTAAGGACTCTCAGTATATCAGTTTTTGGTAACACGTACACAATAGTGATGGTCCAATAGAAAATGGTCACCACAATGAGGTGAGAGGAGCAGGTGGAGAACGCCTTCTGCCTCCCGGTGGTGGAAGGGATTTGCAGGATGGCAAAGATTATGCAGACATAGGATGTCACAGTGAGTAGAAATGGGGGCAGGGTGAATATAAAGGACAGGGTAGAAGCCGAAAGTTCCACAAGGCGGGTGTCACTGCAGGATATGTTCAGCAATGGGTTGAAATCACAAAAAAAATGATTAATTTCATTGGGGCCACAGAAAGCTAATTGTAAAATCATTCCAGTTACTATGGAACTAGCCAGTAACCCGCTCACCCAAGACCCAGCTGCTAGCTGGAGGCATAACCTGCCATGCATAATTATTGTGTAATGCAGGGGGTTACATATTGCTAAATAGCGATCATAAGACATCGCTGCTAGGAGATAACATTCTGTAGCTGCTAAGCAGCCAAAGATATAATATTGTATGACACATGCATAGAAAGAAATGGTTTTGTCCCCGGTCAGGAGACTGGCCAACACCCTGGGCAGGATGGTGGAGGTGTAGCAGGTTTCCAAGCAGGACAAGTTCCCCAGGAAGAAGTACATGGGGGTGTGAAGATGCTGGTCAGCCACAACTAGCGCAACAATGAGGATGTTCCCGGCCATGATCACAATGTCGATCACCAGAAACAGCAGGAAGAGAAAGGTCTGCAGCTCCGGGGTATTCCTGAATCCCAGGAGGATGAATTCTGTGACGGATGTTTGATTTCCCCATTCTCCATCTGCCATGGGTTTTGTCTAGGGGAAAACCAAACAAACTCTGAAGGATCATTTGGAAAGTGTGGAGTTAAATGTTCATATTTTGACATCACTCTATTCCACATATGTGTCCTTCTGGGTACTTTTAAAGGGCTGTCTGGAAAAGATCAAATCTTCAAACTGAATTTGATAATTTTTGGAGAGTGTGTTAAGCTCCATTTCTGATAATATCACAAACACAGAACAATGCACGATAGGCTAAATCTGACAGGAATAGCAAAGTTCTTGGCATGAGGGGAAAAAAAACAACACAGTATAAAGCTTCCATCACTGCCACCTTTTCATTCTTGCTTTGGGACACTTGCTCCCATATTTTCCCCTTATTCATTCCAGGGTTGCCCTGTCATAGGCAGGCACATTTCAGTGAAGGCTACCAAATAGGATCTGGATTGAAATCTTATTCCTAATGATCTAAGCTTGGCTTCACCCTTCCCTTACCATTGGTGCTGATATGTACACCCTCAGTAATTCTTTGTGGGCTGGATCTACAGACTGACAGACCGACGTACATACACACCACTGCAAATGAGACATGTTAAAAACAGTGCTATGCCACTGGTATTCAAGGCCCGATTCACAACTGCCTTGTAGATAGGGCTGGTTGAAATGTTTTAATCAAAACTGGTTTTAGGTGGAAAATTGGATTTTGGTTGAAACACTTTTTTTTTTTTTTTTGGCAAAAACTGTCTGTGGAAATCTTTTGTTATTTTTCTCAAAATATTACAACCATAAAACAAAAAAATTTGGCCAAAAAATTGGAGCTGTACTTTGCTCCTCAGACCTTTCTCATCCTCAATGGGGCAAGGCCTCCATGATACCCATCTCCCCCTCACCAAAAAGGGAGACTGTGGTGCATTGTGGGTGATGGAGTCCAGCTGGGGATCCCAGCCCATAGAGGAGAATGGAGACTTGAGGAACAAACAGCAAATCACATTTTTGCCCTACGTCTTTTGGTTTTCAGCAAATTTGTTCATGAAATTCCCCATGAACAAAACATAATGTTGGGAGGAGCACTACTTCTGCCTTGTGCAGTCACTTGCTCCTCTGCAAAGCAAGTGCCAAGGGGTGTGAGACACTTTTCACACCCATTTTGTTCTGGGACACATATACAGACTCAAGGCAGGGCTCAACATTCAGGCCCATAGTATTCTACATATTATTCTTTTTCTGGAACAAACCAGGGACAATCTTGAGGAACAGTCCAGGCACTGCCTTGCTCCTTGAAAATATAGCGTAGACCAGGGTTTTCAACCTTTTTTCATTTGCAGACCCCCCCAAAATTTCAAATGGATGTGCAGACCCCATTGGAAATCTTAGACATAGACTGCAGATCTCCAAGGGATAGACCACTTATCTAGACATACTATAAGAGGATGCACAACTGGATGGAAAGATATACTCATAGAGTAGTTATTAATGGCTCACAATCGATCTGGAAGGGTATATCCTGCAGGGATCTCTCTTGGGTCCAGTTCTATTGACTATCTTCATAAATGATGTGGATAATGCAATAGAAGCTACACTTATAATGTTTACAGAGGATACCAAGCTGGGAGGGGTTGGAAGCACTTCGTAGGACAGGATTAGAATTCAAAATGATCTTGACAAATTGGAGAAATGGTCTGAATTAAATAGGATGAAATTCAATAAGTACAAACACACCATGCACAACTTAGGAAGGAATAATCAATTCCACAAATACAAAAGAGAAATGACTGCCAGGGGAGGAGTACAGCAGAAAAGGATCTAGGGGTCATAGTGGATCACAAACTAAATATGAGTCAATAATGCAATACTGTTGCAAAAAAAAGCAAACTTCATTCTGGGATGTATTAGCAGGAGTGTTGTAAGCAGGACACAAGAAGTAATTTTTCCACTCTACTCAGCACTGATATGGTCTCAGATGGAGCACCGTGTTCAGTTCTGGTCACCACACTTCAGAAAAGATGTGGACAAACTGGAGAAAATTCAGAGGAAAGCAACAAAAATGACTAAAGGTCTAGAAAACACGGCTTACAAGAAAAGATTGGTTAGACGAAGACCTGTTAGGGATGGTCTAGATAATACTTAGCCCTGCCTCTGTGCAGGGCGCTGGACTAGAAGACCTGTCGTGGTCCCTTCCTGTCCTAATTTTCTATGATTCTATGACTGTGGGGAAACATCCCTCTGAATGGTGAGACAAAATACCAGAATCCCCAGTCCCTCCTTACTGCCACCCCAGTCGCACAGGGGCTAGTGAAGGTTCTTATGGCAACTGCTTCTTCAGTATCAGCAGCACATGGCCGCCTCCCACATCCCACTCCAACTACTCCAGAGACCCACGCTACATGGTCACCTATCACTCTGCTCTCCAGGACTTGCCAGTCCCACCCAACTCTGAACCTCCTTTGTTTCCTTTGCCCATTAGCTCCTTCACCCTTTCTCCCATGCTTCTCCACACCCCAATGGCTGGAACATGTGTCTTGTCTCTGTACCCCATCTCAGCAACAATTTGCTAATTAATAAGAAAGAAAGAAAGAAAGAAAGAAAGAAAGAAAGAAAGAAAGAAAGAAA